>NC_061880.1:6250000-6875000 GCF_905147765.1 Vanessa atalanta | reverse complement strand
GCTGAGATGATAAGTCCCTTGTGACTACATTTATACCGTGTCGTTCACCCCTCTAACCGGAACACAAATATAATAAGCATTTGGTGGTAGATTACCCGAGTAGGTAGTATTATCCAGACGGGCATACACAAAACCCTACGACCAATTAAATGTAACCATCTATTCTTTGCACTTACCCACGTTGGATATCCTGTGCAATTTCATTCTGTTAGACACAGCTGATCAAGCTGTGCGTAGAGTGTTAGTTAGTCATTCTAAAATTCGATTATGTTTTTACAAATCATCTCGTTCTTGGAAATGAAGGAAAACATGAGGCGTGAGAATGTCATCATTTGACGGACGAAATTTTGCCAAGCTGTAATGCATGTGCTGAGAGGAGGAGGAGAGGACGCTTAGGCGTGGAACATATACAAGGTGATACTTTTACTAAATCAATCGCCACCAACCTCGTAACATTCAATCACACGTCATAAGAAATTAATCATATAAAAGTAATGTATGAACTTTTGTAAAAGCTATATTATTTTACAAAGTTTCGTAAATGGCTGCTTTAAAAGCTCCTGAAAGCTTCAGAAAGTTATTTATGATATTACCGCGCATTATAACGCTTAGAGCACTCGTTATTTTATATGGAAAAAAAAATTAAGATATTTTTTTGTCCGTTAAAATGTCGGATGAAAGTAATTAGAAAAGACAAACGCTGTTTCTTACACTTACAAAACTGATGTTTAGTATTTAGATTTTACTATCAGAAAGAACAAGCTTGTTGTAATAGATGTAAAGGTAATAAAAGTATTATTTTAAATCGTAACGATGTCGTTCCAATAATTTAAAACAGTCCGAACACTCTAAACCTCCGAGTTTTAAAATGGGAAAGTCAGATAAATTTATATTGCTTAAAACTGAACGCTCATTGGTCGTTTATTGCGTCATCAGTTGCTACCGACCAATGGACATTAAGAATAAATTTAAATTAATTAATTTAACTTCGATCAGCGTTACAGAAACTGGAGGTAAGTGGCGGAAATGATCGCTGTTCATTAGATTGTCTGAGCATTTGCCTTCTTGCTATTGAAATAAATCACCACCATTCACTCGCCCTCATTCTATTTATTACGGATCGGCGAAGGCTTTTTCTTCTATTTATCTTTTCCGTCGAAACACGTTGATACATTCTGTGTTACTTTCTTTTTGCTGACAATCATCCCATCCTTTTAGTCTTCCTTTTGGCTTCCTTTTGTTAGCTATACTGTGTTCTAAAAAAACAATGCAGATAAAAAATAAAAAATTAATGCACATAATTTCTTTATAGATTGATAATTTAAATTTCGAATTCGATTATATTCAAAACATCTTTTACTTGCATCGACTACGCTTGAATCAGTAAAAACAATATATAATTACTGCTCTAACTATCTATTAACCAGCACAGGACGTTAGTTCCAATTATATAATGACGTATCAGACATGCTTCACAAATCTTTCCGCGCCAACGAAAGCCACATTGTTAACTTGGAATTTCGTGAAATTAATGTTGCATATTAACTAACACATAGTATCAATTCCATTAATATTCTAACAGCTGGTACATAATGGCAATAGTTTCACGGTAAAGTTCAATAGCACGTCGCGTGCAGACTGCATCGACCAGTTCTTCAATGATTCATGGCACGGCTTTCCCATTGATTCATGGTTTTGCCATATATCTATATCGTGTAGTGTAATGTATGGGTGTTCTGATAATGGAATAGATAGCTTGAGTTATTGTTTCGAGTGAATGAACTTCTAATGAAATCGATTTTATGCTGTGCTCGATGTGTAGAAAAAATTATGTTGTAAATTATTTATTGTTAGTGAGATTTATAAATGGTTCATCCGCCGATCTACAATGAAGTAGTTTAGTGGATAAAATTTCATGATTTTCATAATATCAAAGATTTACAGCTGTTGAGTAAAACTTTGTATTCATATCGAAAATACTTCCTTTGTTATAAAGGATGATTTATTGTTTGCTGTAAAATAGAAAATCTAACTATTCTAAATTTGAAAGGTAAATTAAATTAATATTATCAACAAGACATACTTTCTCGTGTACATTTAATAGATGTATGTAATTCAATTTCTCAAAAATACAAATAGCTGATTCCGATTTTTAGTATTAAATTTATTGAAATAATATTCAACAAATAAATGAGATTATATTCTATATGTTTTTTTTCGCAATGTCTTGAATCCTAAATCTCGAACGTAGTATGTAGATGACATTACTAAAATTACAATAACATATTTTTTCTACGTTCCAATTAAAATGGTAAGTTAGGGGTATAGAAAAATACCGTGATTTCCGTTGTTGGTCACACACAGAATGATAGTTCCATATCGATCATATGGTCTTATTGCGCTTTAGTTCTTCTTTTTTTCCACCGACGATATAATTTTTGTGTATACCACCTACTATCAATTGGCAGAATTGTCTCCAATTTTACTATCGCTATACAGTATTGTGATATCTTATTTTATAAAAGAATAGGGAAGATTTTATTTGTAATTAATTGCAATTACCCTTGGTAAAATTTAACCGGCTGTTGGCTGGTCACACGCGGGGTTTTTATAATTAATAATAACTGTAGGGTTGGTAACTTGAAATTAAAGCTAGAAATACCTAATGACCAACATTTAAAAGGCATAGTATTAAAATCTTTTTGTTTTAATTGCTTTAACATGTTTACTTGGTACAATTTTTTGATCGATATTTTTAACATAATTCAAATGTTGTAATATGTTCATACAAAAATACTCAGTATTGTTGTGGTACTGCAGGTACAAATGACATAATTTCTTAGTTTTGCCACGCATTGGTTTTGTAAGGGATGGTTAATATTTCTTACAATACCATTGTCTATGGACTATGGTGACTACTTATCATCAGGCGGCTATTTGCTGGTGAGTCTACCTTTTTTATGAAAAAGCATACCAATTACTTTTTGACAATTATTTTTGATTAATTTAGTGGTCTATTACATTTTATTTAATAATTATTTTTTTTTAGAAGTTGTCAGCCCTGCATTAAGGTCCGACAGCTATGCATTTACAAAATAAATTTACTAAAGTGTAATTAGTCTGATGGACGCTTTTCGGTAGAAGGATACTTTATAATAAATTACGCAATCAAATATAATTAAAAGAAGCAATCAAATTGGAGGAGTGGTATTTGCTTAGAGCGGGATATAAAATAAATTAATAAATAAATTTTTAGTTTTGTTATAAATGCTGTTCGCCAAACTTCTTAATATAACCACAAAATCTATAAAGATGTAATAACAAATAAATAAATAGTAATGTTTAATATCACATAATGATTAAATAAATTTAATTAAAATATCTATTAAATATATATACTAGTTCATAATCGATCCAACTACTAAAACGATTAAGACTGAGTATATCTACTAGATATAATGTTAATAGCTTTAAATGTGTGTAAAGTTTGTGGTCATAAATTTGGACTAAGCCAGCGTGTAATATGACATCGACAAGGTGTGACCGACTCAAACTAACAGGTGAAGTAAAATAAAAGTTTGTAAAAACATATAATTACAATCATTTTTTTATATAAAACTCATTTGACAACTAAGTTGAGTTTTAGTTAGTTTTCAAATAGGTAGTCCACCTGAACAGGCGCCAGTATGGTCATCGGTCACTACCGCCTATAGATATAAACACTGCGTTTTTAACCATTCCTGACATCGTTAATGCTCTACCAACTCTGGCAACCGAGATGTTATGACATTGTCTGACTTACGTTTAAAATCGAAAAACAAAAATTCTAAGTATTACTGTCTAGCAGCAGTTAATTTGAGAATTGGGTGGTACCTTCTCAGACGGGTTTGTTCAAAAGGCATACTAACAAGTCAGTAATTTAGAGACTCAGTGTTATTTAATTAATAAAAATCGATCGCGATAAACCGGAGTTGATATGATCATTATAAGAGATTTTTACCATAACCTTATCTATTAAACGATAAATTTAAAACGAAACACATCATATGAATAGGACCAATAAAAATTCACGACACGACAGGTTAAAAAAAGGCTGAGCGTTTGAAATTCTCACTACGCTTTTGACACTTTTTTACGGCAATCTGAATTTTTATTCGTATATCATAAAAGTACGAATTTCTGTTGTCGTTTACGTCACAATCATTAATTGATATGGAATAAAGACATAATGATCTTTAAAAAAATGCGTCTGTTAGATCAATATAAAATATATACACAACAAATATGTTACGCCGTTGTATCCATAATTACACTGATTCGTTCGTTTGCTTGAAACATGATAACTGACGTGGTAAGTGGTACCCACATATTTGCTTAAACTTAATTCTAACAATTTTTATTAGTACCTATGATGGACACGTCAATCTTTATAGTACTACGCTTAGTAATACTGTTCTCCTCAGCAAAGTTCTGACACGATAGCCAATCACAAGAGTTAGCCAACCATGCAGGAGTTATAGAATTAGCCAAGCACTCATAGTTTGTTAGGATTCCCTACTCGACCGAAGTGTGATCAAACGCGAGACCGATGGTTTTAAATTTTTAATTGCTTACCGGGATCGGGATTGTAAGCACTACCGAAGTCCTAGCTCCGGTCTTTTAATACTTTTTCGTTAGAGTAAACTAAATAAGTTTTATTGAGGACTTTGGGTTTTGCAGTTTTATAAGCTTAGATTTAGATTAGTTGATCTATTAATACTATAACAAATTGTAACAATAAATAAAGCTTCGATATAAATATTCGTGTAATATAATACATATAGGAAGATGAGTCACTATTAAAGAAGCGATGCTTTGAAATATAATATTATATTAAACAGATTCGAGAAGGCGTTCATTATTTAAACATCGATGTTCAGAATACTTCGTTTAACAATTTCACGGATCGAATAGCTTCAATCTATTTATAGGTTATATTTAGTTAGTAATTATCGCTAGAATAAGAAAAACACGCCAGTCATGATTGATTGGTCTGCTGGTTTATTTCGTTCATAGAAATCGATACTGTTTCACCAGAACTGAGAACAATAATTTCAGGATGCATTGTTCATTTCAGACTCACCAACGATCTTCTTCTTAATATACTTTTGTCCAACTTCATCCAATTTCCAGCAAGTTCATTACCCTGTATCATCGTATTGTGAAAGTTTCATTCAACTTTCACCATATTTCTGTTGTAGCACGAAACAATTCTTCTGGGGATAGAATCGTTTTTGTTTGAGGGGTGAGCGTTTCATTTGTTTTATTGATATTTTTCCACGGAGCTAAAAATTGGCAGTAAGTGTGGCTTTATTATGGAAGAAGATATTTGAAATGGTAAATAATATTATTTTCATTGTATATTCTGAATCTCCCCTTTTTAGATGTCTATTTTGATAGGAAAATGAAAATTTACTTAGATTATAAGGGAATTAACGTGTTAAAATGTTCGAAACTAGCAGAATAGAAAAAGCGATTTATTTTGCTCGAAATATTACTTTGTAATAAATAAAAATGTTTTTGTTTTTTGTTGCTTAAAATGTTGAATGACAGTTCCGTCGTATCACTCACAGTAAATTATATTACAGTAATTACTTGATTACAAATAATGTGAATAACGTAACTATATTCACTCCAAGACAAAATCGACCTTCAACCAAGTTTGATTAAAATCCGCCCAGTCTAATACTGGTATGAGATCCATAAAATTTCAAAATTCAAATATTAGTAAGTGTGACCGAGTGACTTTTAACAAATTCTCTTGTACTTCACCTTCATGGTGTCGATCCTCAATATTCAAGAGTGCCTTTAATTAATTATTACATAAGGAGCGTCAAGTGAGCGGAAAGAGCACGATATACACTTTGATATTGATTTCGTTTTTGTTTTAATTTGTCTTTTTACTTTATCCTAAATTATATTATACATTGTTTTTTTTTTCGATGATTGCGGGTTCAAATCCAGGCAAGCGCCACTGAATTTTCATGTGCTTAATTGGTGTTTATAATTTATCTCGTGCTCGGCGATGAAGGAAAAGATCACTCTCCATCTTGTTTTTTACGTGGAGTGTTCCGAGTAATTGTTGTATTAATCACGGAGGCTGTATTTCACCTCCAGAAATCTCGTCAGACTTCCAAATTTTATCAACATCTGCTCGAAGTCTAGAAATCCACAACTGTGCGATTTTTTGGCATAATCTGCCTCGCACTAGCACTCTATGAAACAAGCTTTCGTCGATGGTTTTTTCGATTCGACTTAGGAACCTTCAAAAATATACGCATTTATTCCCTAAAGGTCTGCAACGCACCTGCAAGCCCCCCGGTGTTGCAGATGCCTATGAGGGGTGGCAGTAATTTTCCATCAGGTGAACCTACTGATCGTTTGGCTTCTATGCACTCTTGGTAAATTATCTTAGTCTTCTACTGGCAAACATTATTTCAATTTAATGTAAGTTGGCACCTTAAGCTTAAAATATTTTTCAGTTCTCCCTCCTTAAAATAAATAAACTCGATAGCAAAAATCAACAAGAGACGTGAAAATCTTAATCCCATATCTCTACGGGATATTTTGAAGTAAATGTTGGCATTTTTTTAATTAAGCTTAGCCGGAATAACTCAGAGGAATGCTGAAGTGCTTCAGACTTTAATTAAAATTAAACGCATCTCATCATTGTGGAAATCTTCTTAGCTTGAATATCATTTTTTGACAAAGGCTAAGGTTTTATAAGGGGGCTTTTCGCTGTTCCACGTTGAAAACTTTATAGTTTGTCTTTCATTTTAAATTTGCCGCCGTACTTTTCTTCTTTGTTTATATAAATTTATATTTCATTGTTTTATGTATATTTCTAAATTTGAAAATATAATATTATTTTGACAACGTAATATTCTCATATATTTGACGGCCTCCGTGGTCGAGTAGTGTGTACAGCAGGTTTCATGGGTACGCCAGTCCAAGGTCCCAGATTCGATTCCCGGCCGAGTCGATGTAGAAAAAGTTCATTAGTTTTCTATGTTGTCTTGGGTCTGGGTGTTTGTGGTACCGTCGTTACTTCTGATTTTCCATAACACAAGTGCTTTAGCTACTTACATTGGGATCAGAATAATGTCATGTGATGTTGTCCTTTATAAATAATAAAAAAATATATAATGCCATAGGGTAAATTTGATTCCTGATTTGTTATCATGTATATAACCTATTATTTAATCGTTTTTATTTGGTTTTGTTCGTTATTCTTTGTGTAATACTGTAATCTGTACAAATATATATTATTTAAATTAAACACCCTTATTATTGAACCCATATGAAACGATCCTGCGTACAGAATACGTAGATGTTCAAATCCGGACAAGAACCTAAGTAGGCCAGTAGTTAAATTACCTGCTGTTTGACGTTGATCATAATCAGTCAACCGGTAAATTGCTTTTTATAGATTAACATAACTTTTTTTTTAAATACAGATAGACCTGTTTAATGTTAGAAGAATTTTGACATAATGATTACAACTGGCAATTCATTAATTCAGTATTTATTAAATATTAAATATAACGGCCAGTTTCCCTTTCTAAGCTAAAAACTGCTAAGATCATTTTTTACAAAATGCTATTGTATTATTATTCTTTTTTTTTATGGTATAGATTTGCGGACAAGCATCTAAGCCACCTGATCAGGTGGCTTAGATGGGCGGTGGTGACCACTTACGATATCCCATCCCATCCCAATGATGATCTCATAGACAATGGCGCTGTAAGAAATATTTACCATTGCTTACGTGGCCAATGCACTACCAACCTTGGGAACTAAGATGTTACGACCCTTATGCATGTTACACTGGCTCACTCACCCTTCAAACCGGAACATAAAAATACTGAGTAATGTTGTTTTTTGGTAGAATATGATGGTACCTACCCAGACGGGCTTGCACAAAGCCCTATCACCAACTAAATAATTATTAATAACTATATAATTATAAGATTATTCATAATTTATTTATAATTTAATTCATAACACGTATCTTACTCACACGTTACTTAATTCGCCCGAAACGTTTCAGTTGCATGAAACTTTGCAGACTTTCAGCTTTAGTTATTCTCCTCTCCCCGACTTAACGGCGCTTCCGCACTCGTCCCTTTGCACATGTTGCCAGTGTTTCTGTATTATTACTAACGCTAGTGCCAGAATTCAGGTTCAATATTTATTAAATAATAAGAAAGAAAAAAAAACATAATTATCAGATAAAAATAATTGTGAGTTACTATTTGTTTTACTACCACAAATGTTTCTGAATTAGAGAAACGATTTCACAGGTGGTGGTTAAAAAAATGTTCTAACTAAGTAACAAACGGAGTCGCGGGCAATCATTAGCTTATATTGAGTCTAGAGTAACTATGAACTACCGAGAGATCATTTCGTTCAACCATTCATATAGCCTTAATTTAATTAAGCACTTTTAATGTTTTGTAAGTATATTTATTTTATTAAAAAAATATATTCATAGCAGAGGTATAATTAAAAAATAAAGAATTGCATATTATAAGAACTAGATATAGATATAGATATACTCATATCCGAAATGGCCTCGATAAAAAACTTATCACTTTAAACTAATTAGTAAAATTCTATCGTGCTCTTAAAATCTATATTCCAATTATTATGCGTAGCTTTAGAAATGGACAAGTTGCTAAAAATACATTAAAATTCAACCATCGTTGATTTAAAGACAATTGTGTGAAATTCGGTGCCGAATTTCAATTCTAAATTCTGCCAAAACAAAATGTCAAATATCTGCGATAAAATTTACAGAAACAAACTGTTCTGAATTCTTTTATTGGATTTTGGATTGAAATTAACATTGCAAGTATTATTTGTTTTTGAATAAAAAACAAAATTGAAATGTCGGTTTATGTGTTGTTATTTTATATATTTAAGAGCTACTTTTTTATTGCGATCGTTGTCGACAACACAATAATATTCCCACATATATGTATATGTATGTATATTGTGTTTGTTGTATATCACTATAAAACATTTAAAACTCATCGCTACGTATGCGCCCTTATTGAACACTGTTCTTTCTTTTTGGCATCATTAATATGACATTTTAAAATAAAAATTTACTGCAATGTTTAACTAATAATTTCTTAAGCTATTTTTGTAGTTAATGCCTCGTTAAAGCTAGTTCCATGCTATAGAGCGTGCAGTGAGATGTATTAACACGATATCGATTGACTTCATATAGGCCTTAATTGGCTTCGTGCTGATTGTTTTATAATAGATGTTTTGTTATTACGATCAGAAGTATGAATATCTTTAAGGTAATACAAAAACATGTCACATTTTTGTTTTATTCAATTCCTTAGAGAATAAATTTGATTTGCTCGAAGGTACTCAGAATAGTGCATAATAGACTGGATGCTTGTTAGGTTAAAGTTAATGCTGGAAATAAACTCGTATCGGTAGGTATAATTGCATTTAGAAAAACTTTGTACATCAAAGGTATCATTCCAATCCAAGTATCACGAAGTTGAGTCAGCAGGGTCAAGGAAAGCAGTTTGTACGGTCATTGAGACTGCATTATTTAGATTAAAATACAAACTCTTAGTGAGGGTCAAAAGGGCCCTAAGGGTTCCAAAAAGTGTTAAGGTCGAAACGACCTGATAAATTTGTTAGGGTTCTTGTCTTACGAATGTTGTTGATAAAGAGATAAAGATCATTGAATTGAATTAGTTTGATAAACTTTATATAATATGATTAACTTTGGAGGGTACAGTGGAATAAATGTTTCTAGTAAAATAAATAAAAAATATTATTTTGTTTGAGGTATTAATATCTTAAAACTATTTCTTATTATATACATTTTGCTTTTTCTATGTATATGTAAGCTAAATAATAACTGCTTTGCCTAAAATTATTGAATTTTTGTGTTAAGTTAAAATACATGTTAAGTGTTCCTCTGAATAAAGACTTAATATTAATAGAAAAAGGCTTTAACTATATATTTTCAGATCAAACATAGCCTAGATTATGATATTACTATCCTCTACCAGTATTCACCAACATAGAAACTTATTTACACTAGTTTTCCATAAATTTGTGGAGTCTATAATTAATATTCAACCCTCACAGCCACTTACTGCGGGTGGCATGAAGGTGCTCTGAAACTGCTTACTCATTACAAACTTATACATGCTAAATTTTCCCTAGCGGCTTCGTATCTACATTATAACAAATATTTTTCAGTTAGTTCTACGATTTTGGAGCGTAAGAAAATTAAGTTGTTTAAAATGTTGAATAGTCTGTGTATATTTTGGTGGGTTTAGGGCATAATTTAAAATTAACTGGTGCTAAAAATAAAATAATGCCCTAATTATCATCAAAAATTCGAAAACCTTGACATGGAAACATATAAACCAAACAAGATTTTCATTTCAAATTAAGAACCAATTCAAAATTAAATTGAAATGTAATGTACATTTAGTGTAAGTATTCAAGTTATTTGCGAACTTGTATTGTATTCAAGAATTTTCATTAATATCAGAAATCTATTTGTGCTAATTTTCGCTTTGACATTACTACGTTGATTGGAGTCTAAAGCTTTTGAATAAATAAATTGCGCAGTTTTGAAACTAAATTTTATTAACAGGATTAGCCCTGATTTTATATGTTTAAGTTTTGGCATCAGGTTTCTATAATTATGTTTGACTTTACGCTTGACATTTAATAAGTCTTCTATTGTTCTATACCCTGTTAAATTTAGCTTGATCTTTTTGACAAACGGGCTAGTGATGAGAAACAGAAAATATAACATATATAACAGTCGATGGAACATTGGAATGCGTAATTCAAATTAGATTTCTTTATTTTTTTTACTTATTTTCCTAAAAAGAGTTATACCAGCTAAAGAGACCCCAACCAGTAGCCAAAGAGACCCCACCCATAAGGACCTCCGTTAGTAATAATAACTTAACAATGATCTTTAATAAGGATTTTTGTAATCGATATTTGTAGCAGCTACTGCCTCTTATTCGCGTCCCTACCGTTCGACCATTGTACAAGCGTTTATTATTTTCAGTGTTTCTTTTTAAATCTTACTTTGAAGCAATAATATATAATAGAAAAAGTCTTAAAATTTTCGGATAACGCTTGAATTTTTAGGAACTTTTGTATTATATGTATTTTTTAAAATATTTTTACAATTTTTAAAATTATTAAATTAAAAAAATATGTTCGTCATTGCAAAGTCGATCAGAAAAATTTACATCTGTCTAAAAGATCAAGCTATCTTGTACAGGGTATAGTTATTTTTGACTTAGGTAATTTGATTTATTTATGATAAATAGCCATTAAACTGTCAATATCGAATTTCGAATATGCTATTTCGTCTAACTCCGATCTTGTACTTTCTTTATTGGGGATCGTTACATATACGTTAAACACGTACTTACATGCACTGGAATATAATAAGTCATGTTCTCATTAAAAACTTTACAGACATGTTCATTACGGTTTATTATCATAACTTATATACTGTAATTACTAACATTAAAGAAACTCTAAGTGACTAGTGGGTGGAGACATGAAATATGTCGGCTACAAATCAAGTTAATACTTCTTAAGCTGAGCGGTTACCAAGCGACCAAAGCTATTTCTCAGCGGATACCCTCATCTCGTAGTTTAAGGACTAAGGACTCCTGCAATATTGGAACCGTCTGTTAGGATACACTGTAATGGTTAAATAGTTCTTTTAAGAAAAACTCTTATGTATTTATCATGTTGATAGAATAACAATAGTGAAATACTCATGTACCTTATTTACAATATGTTTTTATAATCTCTTATTAGATATATTTATCTTTCAAATAATTTCTTAATCTGATTCCAATTTTCAGTAAGTGCTTGAATTAATTTTGTATTTGACAGACTTATTATATTAAATTCTTGCGTGTTTGTTTTTATATATAATTAAATAAGAATTATCTAGTTCTATGTACAATAATTGTATTATATCTCTCGGTAAGTTGGTCGTAAATAACATCATTTAATACCATTTAATCTCTCTGTCGCCGCAAACTACAGGACGGGCTGAAATATGAGGCTGCGCTGTAAATGATGACGCTTAGATGTGCTGTCCACGTCCCGTCATTTGTGGTGTTATGCGGTGGGGCCACAAGAAAGACAATGAATATAGAAAATGTATATTGAAGTATAAGCTGCCAGTTTTGTATAAAATAAAAAAAAAATTGTTCAAATAAAAATAATAATAATAATTTTACTCTTAGTCAAAAATAAAATTAATTATTAAATCTACAATCTTAAATTTCCATTACCATCGAATTTAGTATAGCATATCTCTAAATTAAAATTATAAAACAAAATTATTTTAAAAACAAGTAATAATTGAATTTCCAAAAGTGAAGAAGTTTGAGCAATCCCAAAAAAACTACTATGTTTCACTTAGCAATAAAAAATCTTTAGCGGGCTAACCTTTTTTGGTCTGGTTCAGCCAAGCGGTGAACTCCGACTTCAAACATTTTTGTAGAGCCAACATTTAAAACCTTTTAATAAAAAATATTTGAGGTTATTTTTACTCTGATTTAAACCTTGCATCTTCGCTTAATTTTGAAGTTGTTTTTTTTTTTAATTGCTTCCTATATACTCGTATTACGGGTTTGTAGCAAATATTTTATACGCGCACGAAATTAATAACTATTTTTGAGATAATCTTTTTTCGGACTTTGTTCGTTTAATGGCCTCTACTGAGTGACAGTATCTAAGCGTATTCCGGCTTTCGACAAATTGTTTGTATCATTGCGGTTAGACAACGTTATGTTATGGCTCTATTACTGTCATCGTATAGATCTCATAACTCTTTAAAAGTCTTATTTAACAAAACATTCCGTAACATAATTTATTGCGTAATATTCAAAATTAAATACCATGATTACTTCTTTATGTTGACTGAAATAAAGGCTATTTTGCCTTGTAGCATAGAATTTAATACAAAAGGGGTTTATAAATCCAGTTGGAGTATTTCTTGTAAGTACTTATTATCTGCAATTAATATTATGAATGCTTAGTTAACTCACTTTTTTTTATATTTTTTATGCATTGGCCGTCATGGAATATGAATTATGCAGATTAAATTTGTAAATAATAATTAATCAGTGAATAAAAAAAACCACAGGATTATTTTTTTTAACCCACGCAAAAAACGAAATTATACATATTTTTTAAGTTATTTTTTATATAAAAATTCAGCTTCATCGACAGCGTTTACAAGCGCTCTTTTACGACTTGAATATGACTCATTAATTGACATGATTTTTAACGTACCGTTTGATTGTTATGTGTTATTTGGACATCTAATTTTTTCAAAAATCGATATTTGTGTTTTTATATTTTTAGAAGTAATAATTTCTGTGTGTGTATGAATGCGTGTTTCGTTCACAATACTTAAATTGTCTAAATAGTTGTCTGGCTTGATCTACCAGTTAGTGTATTTTGTAGTATTTGTTCGAGTCCAATGAAGTTAGTGGCTAGTTTGCGCAGTAGTCAAAGCAATCGACTGCCTTAGTTATCAGCCGCAGGCTAGGTATATCGCCATTTATGGCTAATATTTATATTAGCCTTATTGGTTCTTGTCTGTTGACAAGATCTGTTGATAGTAAGCTTTTATTTATTCAATTTCCATGACTGGTAATTTATTAATTTTGTTTTTTGCTAGTTGGTAAAACCAGAGAAGTTAATCAATCCGTTTTATAATATATTATTTTAATATATTGTAATGATTCTTTCATGTCATCAAATATGTACACGTAGATCAATTGCCATATGCCGCGGCATACAGTTATCAAATACTACTTTAGTGGAAAAGGTGTGCCATTTTCAAAATATATTTTTGCTCCAAACGTATAGGTGTACTCATATAAAATTTAGTTTCCCATTGCTCCTAAGCGATCTTACCTCAAACGGTCCAGGTCCGGCTGCTGTGTAACGTTGGCAAATAAAGCGGGCACGTGCTCTGTGTTCTGATACGTGCCTATGGAGAGTTGGTTAGGGCTGCCAAAATCTTAGTCAAGTTGTGTGCTGGGTTAATATATTATATCAAGAAGATTATATACTACAAGATATTATGATAATATTAGGACAATTAAATCATAAATAATTATTGATACACTAAAATTGCACATTACCTGGCCGGCTGGCCTTTAAGGAACGCACGCGCAAGTTCCCAGGTGTTGCAGATTTCCTATACCATAAAAAATATATACAAGATCCATTGATACATATTTGGTAATATACTTCGCTTTTCTCGGAACATTTAAAATTGACAACCCTACGAACATTTTATACTGTTGGCAACAAAAGTGTTGTGTCCTTTGGCTCAGTATATTTCTATTAAAAAGATGAAATATTTTGTTGAAATTAATATTTCGCATTATTAGATTCCTTATTTAGTAAATAAGGAATCTTGTTAAGTGAGTAAAATAATTACATCGAAATTGCGAATTATGTTTCGTTATCCCACTTTTCATTTATGGACCGATCAATAAATTAAACGATTTTCCGTCAATTTTCGTTTTTTTTTATATTTATAAGATACGTGAAAGCAAACAAATAATTTTTGTTTAATGGTACCATATAAAAAATATCAATTATATTATAATGACGCCTAAATTAAAGGGCAAATTTAATTTATCTCGACTATTCGGTTTGTCTGGATGGAGAAACTGTTCAGCGTAACGGACGAATTCCAGTTCCGAGTGATGAGGGCACGTGTTGAAATACGTGACATGTAATTGATACAAGCTTTTCATTAAATATTACCATTAAGAGGAGGTATGACTTTAATACTAATATTTAAAGAAAAAACCGCGTACCAATATCTAATAGTATTCATAGTAAACATCAATAAACTGTATATTTAGTTTACAAACACAAATCTAGAAAGAGACTAATGTTTGCTAATTTTGTTATTACGCGTACCTATGTCAAAATATAAAAATGTTATTAATTACATAACCAAAAATGGAAAGTTAGTATTACAAAAAAAAACTTTTTTTTTACTTCTATATCCGACTATAAAAATAATTTTACAATATTTTGAATTGAAAAAAGTACCTTCTCGTTATCTAACATACTTGTTATAGGCGGTTGTTAATGTACCTTATTTGCCTTGTACGCTTGTGACTTGAATTAATCGAACAGAAAAGCTCGTTGATTTACCTATTATTCTTTCGAAGGAAATGATATTGGCATTTTTATAGTTACTTGATTTATGAATAGTCTTATATATAAAAACGAATGTTTGTTTTTGTTTGAATTCTATGTTTTTATTGTATTCTTTTATGATATAAGTAGACGGACCGGCAAATGGGACCTGGTGGTAAGTGGTCACTGCCGCCCATAGACATTGGCGCTGTAAGAAATGTTAACCATTCCTTACAACACACCAATGCGCCACCAATCTTGAAAGCTAAGATGTTATGTCCGCTCACCCCTTAAACCAGAAGACAACAATATTGAGTATTGTTGTGTTCCCAGACAGGCTTGCACAAACCTTACCATCAAGTAAAGCGTTTATTATTTACGTTTACTCAGTTGAATATAAACTTTGTCCGTTATTTGATCTTGCGTAAAGATTTTTTGCAAGGAATTGCCAACATATAATATGCGGGGTAAACCATTGTAAGGCCGAGCGTCATTTAGTAACATATAAAAATACTAGCTGCCCGTCGCGACTTCGTTAGGGTGAAATAATAATTTTATTTACATTCCGATCGCAGCGCCACCAAATCCACTCAAATGTACACAACAAAGAGATCATCGAAAAAGATTCAACCGTTTAGGAGTTAATTTACATACAAAAGTACAAGTTGTGACTTTTTTAATTAGATGGCAGAAAAAATGCCGTTAGTACAAATATAAAGGTTGCGACTGGTGTAGCTATGTGAACCAGCTTATTGAAGATATTATTGTTCTTAAATAATTTATTATTACGTGTCATACATTTCGTTAAAAATATATATACATGAAGAAGTGTTTTTATATACTATCCACTCAGTTGTAATTTGCTACACGTTAGCGCTGCAGCACACTAATTTATATACCGTTCAAGCGAACAGATACAAGCAGGACAAGTGATTGTTGCTATCACTTTTAAAAATAACAAAATTACTTTGTTTTAGAGCGCCTCGTGCTGAGCGGTGTGGCTTGATGGCGCGGTGACGCAGCATGCGCCGCGCGCACTACGCCGCTCTACTGCGGCTACTCATCGTCGCAGGTCAGTTTAAAAACACTACTAACCTTTTTAAAAACTTTTTTTAAGCTGTATTACAAGTGGATCGATCTATTAATAACATATCTTCTTATTCATAATCTGATTGGAAGGTAAGTCCAACATGACCAGTTTGATGTGCTATTCACTATTATAGATAAGGACGCAAAAACATAGCCAAGAAGCTGGCTCAAGCTCCAGGCTATTTTTAGTCCAAATCCAGGTATGAATCCAGGACGTTAGGAACAGTGGCCATATTATTATTTTCATACTTCATGTACATACATAGATGAGTACACGGATGACTATGAAAAATGTAAGATAATATGAAAACATACACATTGACTTCCTAAAATGGGGCGCAGCAGCTGTGATGCTCGTACGAGGCTTTAAATAAATTATTATTCAATATCATGTCAGATCACGACTAGTATTTCGTGGTCTGTATTTGTCGAAGAGTAGACATGAGGAATTCCCGTAAACGAAAAACGTATTATATCTCCATTTGTATTATTACCTAATATACTAAATAGATTTTAATAAAAGTTCACAATAATTTAGCTTATATATAAGAATAATACAAAGGCTTTAATTTATAAAGATATTGTGTGAATAAGACCTGACAACCAACCCCAAAAACGCAAGCGAAGCCGCGTTCGTAAACTAGTTTGAATATAAGTCGTATATACGTCGGATATCAATAAAAACTGAAATTCATTTTGAAATTATAATAGGGTAGGAGATTTTACGCATCTTCGTGTTAAAAGGGGGAGTTGGGAGGGTCGTGAAGACGGAAAACGATCAATCATTCTTTGGGCATGCAATAGCGTTGTTCAATAAACGAATGTTATGGCCAAGTTTCGTATTGAGTGAAATGAGAAAATTTCAGTAATCTTAACAACTACCTTCGTTTGACTTTTTCTACTTGAAATTAACTTTTCACTGAACTACATGAAAGTCTTTAAGACCGATATTAAATATATGTAGTATATATTATCTATAAAAATACCTATAGCACATTGATATCATTACGCATGCCCGCCTCATGTCAAAAATATGTGGACAATCTTCTATGGAGACCAAGAACTCGTATAGTTTGATTAATTTTACAATGTAAAAGTTTTCTGAGAATTCATACAATAATTATCTCGTAAAACAAAATGATAGAAATACTTTGGATGAAAAAAAACAACACATGTAAAATTGGTTGTTACATGTGCAGATACTATCATGCAATTTATATAAAACAAAGACAATTATGTTGAAAACAAAAGCTTAAAACGAATAAAATCTTGTTGAGGCGTGGTGGCAGACTCATAAATCCTTGCTATTGCTCGTAGCCGCCAGCCTTTCTGTAATCGACCCATTGATCTCTTAGCCTCTTTCGAACCTAGATTTTAGCCTTAAGCTATTTCATAACATTTTTTTTTAATATTTTCTATCTCTTCCGTGGAAAATCAGATTATCTCGTCTAGTATTGGTAAGTTGAACTATCTGACTAGCTTTTTATAAATTATTTTAAAATGATTTGCTAGTATTTATATCTATAAATTTATGCCCCATCTGGGGCATTTAAAAATAAAATATGTCACATTTTATAATTTCAGGGCTAGTAATTGGTTAGAGGTATGTAAAATAGAACCTTAGGTTCTTATCATCATTACATAGTATAAAACAAATTCGCTTACCGCTGTCTGTCCCTATGTATGCTTAGATCTTTAAAATAACACACTGGATTTTGATGCGTTTTTTTTAGTATACAGATTGATTCAAGAGGAAGCTTTATAAGTATAACACATGCACAATATATTAGAGAAACACTGATAATTTCAGAGGTTTCTGAAGTTATGTCGTAAATAAACACATTTTTTGAGTTTACATTGCAAACGCTGCCTGAACCATATGAGATATATCAAAATAATGTACTACAGTATTGTGCACCTTATAAAGGTCTTCAAAAAAGTTGATGGTACATGTCTATCTCTAAGGGATAACCCACAATAACCATTTTTTATCCTTTATTTTTTACGAGGAGCCGGGGCGGGTCACAGTATGAAACTGCTTAGCAATTTATTGTTGAGTTAAAACTAAAAACACATACCTTTTAAACGGAATCCTCTTGTTCTGGTATTGGAGATTCTTACCTTGGAAGTTATTATATATATGAGTCAAAGTCAAAGTCAAAAATCTTTATTCAATATAGAAGTGTATACACTTGCTTATTGATTGTCAAAAATCTACCACCGGTTCGGAATTTAGCACCTCAGACCTGAGAAGAACCGGCGAAAGAAACTCAGCGGGATATATTTTTTTTTTTTTTACCATTTTCCGTGTACAATGAAAATTATATTTTAGTTATTTGAAACAGCCTGGAGGCGATCATTTCATTCCCAAGGTGTGCAGTCAACTAAAAAGTCATTAGTGTTGTAATATCCTTTAGCACACAAACGCTCTTAAACGATTCTTTTAAATTTTATAATTGAATAATTTTGAACGTTTTCTGGGATCCTGTTGTAAAAACGTATACATTGCCCCAAAAAAGAGTTACTAACCTTGTGTAATCGGGTACTTGGAGTAACAAGTTTATTCTTGAAATAAAACTAGTTTTTTAACGGATTTAATCGCGTATATTAATTATTTTTAACATCCCGACGTTTCGAGCACTTTGCAGTGTTCGTGGTCACGGGCAGACTGAAACTAGTTTTATTTCAATGTGTAATAATCGCGAAAATCTAAGACAACATTAAGTTTATTCTTGTTCCTAGTGTTAACAGAATGTACGTCACAATTTCTGGGAAAATCATTTATGTTTTTGCGTACATACATAACATTATCAAAAACAAATTGAGAAGCGACAGTCATTATTTTAATTTCTTTAAATTTACCTCTTAACGAATCTTTTGGGCCCAGGTTATAAATTGCACGAATAGCCCTCTTCTGCAGTACAAAAATAGTATTAATGTCAGCTGCATTACCCCAGAGTAGTATGCCATACGACATTACACTATGGAAATAACCGAATTACACAAGGCGAGCCGTATCCACATCAGTCAAAAGTCTAATTTTTTTTACCGCATAGGCTGCAGAGCTGAGTCTATTCGCCAATTTATTTATATGGGGGCCCCATTGGAGCTTAGAGTCTATTGTCATACCAAGGAACTCTGTTGATTCTAAAACATCTAATGCTTCCCCGTTTAAACGTACACTCGTTTTGACACATCTTACATTGGGAGTAGTGAATTTAATACATTTAGTCTTTTTACTATTTAACATTAAATTATTAACACTAAACCAATTTACTATTTCAGAGAGAGTATTGTTCACATAGTCATATATTGAAAGACGTCTTTTTATTTTAAAAATTAAAGAAGTATCATCAGCAAACAATACTATCTCGAGTTTATCACCTAGGAGATGTGGCAGGTCATTTATATAAACAAGGAAGAGAAATGGTCCAAGAATTGGTCCTTGAGGGACCCCCACAGTAACTGGAGACCCGGGAGATCTCTTTCCATTTACATCAACCCTCTGAATCCGATTGCTCAGATACGAAATCAGAAGACTGAGTGCAGTGTCCCTAATTCCATAATGACGTAGCTTCCTGGCCAAAGTTTTGTGTTGCACACAATCAAAGGCCTTAGATAAATCACAAAATATCCCTAAGGCATCCTGTGACTCCTCCCAGGCCCTGTAAATATTTTTAACGAGCTCAACACCAGCGTCAGTTGTCGAGCGACCCCTTGTAAATCCAAATTGTTTCTTGTGTAGCAACTTGTTATTGTTAAAATGTACTAGCATTTGATTTAATAATAACTTTTCAAAGATCTTGCTAAGAGTTGGTAGTACAGAGATGGGCCTATAGTTGTTGGGGTCTGATGTACTACCTGACTTAAATATTGGTAATACTCTACTATGTTTCATGAGGTCAGGAAACACGCCACTAAGGACACATTTATTAAATATAGTGACAAGGTAGGGTGCGATTACATCAATTATTGAATTGACTACCTTGACAGAGATCCCCCTTGAGATATGAAATTGAGGTGTTATTATGTATATTATATGTTTATTTGTTCGTTATAAAATAATTATTTATTTAAATATTTAACAGAAAATCAAACAACAGGGTTTGTTTGTACTGCCTTTTTGATGATATTTCCTTTATTACAAATTCGAATAGAAAAGGTCGAAGACCATGTGAGCTAGGACTTTGCAATAGTAATTTATTAAATTGTTTGTTTTTAATATACTAATGTTAATCAAATAAAGTTTTATTTTAAGTGATTATATATATATATATATATATATATATATATATATATATATATATTAAGGAACTTCATGCATTACATTAAATAAACAAACACAATTTATATATATCTAGGTATCTGCGACCGATAAAAACTACACTAATTCGAATTTTATTAATAGCATAATATAATATATTATGTAAAAGTCGTTTGTAGAAGTTAAATTATTAAATTAATGGTTCAAGATAATTTGATTTTAAGGCTCGAGTCAAGCGAAACCGAAATAGTTTCTAATTCGTTTAAATTCTCAAGCAAGTTGATATTGAAATTTTCAATCTTAATAAAATGAAAGGATATCATTTTGATTTCGATAAATAATATGTTCACAATTCTTCATCGCCATTGGATTGTGAATTAAAAAAGTCTATGTCTGTCCTTTAGGTTCAAGATTGCTTCGGAGCGAATTTCATCAAGTCGTATATGCGTATCAGACAGACAGAGTAAAATTCGCATTTATAATATCAGTAAGTATAAATCTAAGAACTTCATGCATTTTTTTGTATAGAAATCATATTTTAATATAATTTTATTTCATAGAAGATAGGGATACTAATAAAATTATAAAAAAAAAATAGTAATAAAGACACAGGAAATCTTTTACTGTCTTTTAAGCTAACCTTTCGTTTTGCATTAGTCACCGAAAAAATAGTAATTTATAACAAATCTAGACCATTGTAAACAGTCGCAAAATAGTAAGGATCGATATTTCATTATATTTTAGGTTAAAATAGCGTGTCTATAATGACTGAAATCTGCCCGTTATATTAAAAACAGTATAACACATTCAAGGATATTTACTATATATCCCGAATTGTGAGATTTAATACAAAGTGACCATTTTTATATTTATATCATAACACTTGCGGCTTATATGTTATAATACTATTCAATATAGTTCGACTTAAGTTCACTTTTTTTTACCAATAATATGTGTAACTCGATCCGATCTCTGTGACAAATTTATTGCAGTCAGATTCAAAATCCAAACATTCAGACTGAATTAACAATAAAATTTAAGTTTTAAGAGACTAAAATGTAATAAATATTCAAATCGAGTCAATTTAACAATATCTATGAATTCCCCGAGAGAATGTTCGAGCTAAATTCAAATCAACACAAAATCGTCTAAAATTCACATTGCTTTTGAAAACCATTGTATATTCAAAGCGTTTCACAATTCATTACGACCCAAAAATAAATATAAAAACATCACTAAATCTTATTCCCGGCATTTGTACAAAGCGTGAAATTTATTTCGCAAACAAAACACCTCATTCATCTTAGCTTTATGCCGGTATTAATGCCAAAACATCTTAATTTATGTAAACGATAGAAGAACGGAGCGACCGAGATAAGTTGAAACGTCAATTTTCAACGTAATATTTAGTTTATATAAGTAATTTCAAAGAACGCTTAAGACGGTTGAGGTCTCGTTAAATTAGCCGAAAAACCGCGCTATACGCATCAGGTATGGTGGTTTATTTTTTTAAATATTAACGAATAAGACTTGAAATGAATAATAAATAAAAAGGAAATTTATGATATCCATGGATAGCTCATGCGGATTAATTTGATATTTGCACCTTCTGTTGAAGTCCAGACAAGCTTACCTAAATTTTAAAGTTATTTTTTATTTATGTATAATCTTTATAAATATAACGCATTTAAATAAAGATGACATTTTATATTTTATTAGACGATGTAATAGTATATATTATTTAGAAGCACACTGAATTTGAAGTATTAGATTTTTTGTTCGTAAACAAAAGCTTAAAAATCGAATTCCATATTTATAACTTTTGAAAATGACGAATTCCCGTACAATAATTCCCCATTTCATCCATCGTCCATCATCAATCCTACATTTCATCGGAAATTACGAATTTTTGTACAAAATTTCAATCCAAGTGCCCAACCTCGTTAGGAAATGAATTTTGTGCAAATCGAAAAGTCACTTGCTCGACGTTGTACGTAGAGGTAAATATCACTGATATATTTCAAGATTACATCTCTAATTTAAATTAGGAATTCTCATTTCTGTAATGGAATAATTTTGAAGACATCATGTCAAAGAGTGCTGGTAATTTCAAGACTAATATACATCATTCTGAGCGGTAAACTTAGTCTGACTCCACTCAAGTACGAATTTCAAAGTGAGTGTCTCAAGCCATACGTTATACGCATATGATACCCGAACCACTTGCTACAATGTTCCAATTCTGAGTACATACGAAATTCAAGTATCCGATGACGATACGTCGTTTCCAAATGTTTGGAAGGTGAACTTAAACCAGAATTACTATCTTCCTTGAAAATATTCTCCTCTAAGTGTGAAAAGGCTTTAGTCCACAAATTTAAGACAAATACGTATAGGTTGGGATTAAACACGACTCAATGCGCCTAAAATTTTGTAGTATGTGATTTACATATTGTTGTTTCGAAGAATGCAATTTCCAGGGTTCATATTCTTAATTGAATTCTTCATTAATCTGTAGGTGGCAGTGTTTGCACTGTCAGAAAGGTTTCGGTTCAGAAAGCACGTCAAACCAACCGTCCTGCGCATTTAGCTCTTCTCCGTTGGGAATTATCGCCTAAACTCAACTCTATCATGAGAACATTTATTTAATTGAATGAATCTTAAACTTCTCTGTTAATTATTCTTTGACAGAGAAGTTTTTAGAGAATACGCTATACTAGACATGTTAAGTTAGCACGTCCAACGAGATTCACGGTCGGAGGAATAAGTTTAGTTACCTCATAGTGCGGTCGTAGTAAACATGTCGCGACGCGAGGTCGCGTCGTTGTTGTTGGGGCTATACACATTATTACATTGAGGTACTCTTAGGTTTTCTGTACATTTATACCTTATATTTTAAAGTTATTAATTATATAAAGTGTACAGTGTCCACGCAGCGGTTGAAATTCGCCAATGTTCATTATTGAAAATAAAAAATATATAAGTATATATGAATTTGCGTGTTTCGTACACTTTTTTTTCATTTTTTAACGATGACAGTAAAGTTAGAATACATTAAGAAAAAGAAAATAGGCTGGCTCATAAAGGAGATTTTTTTTATCTAAATTACTTATTACGTTCATTATAGATTATTCGTCAAGAATTCGTAATCGTTTTGTGCTAGTCCTTGTCCTTGATCAAAAGGACACTTACTAACAAGTTTAATTAAAATCTAAGCTGTATTTTCATTACATACATACACATACGTGCACGAGGTACATTAGGTATTTAAAATATATATATACATAATTGTCACTTTTGTACAGACACGGCTATAAGAATGATTACAACATTATTATTTTCAAATAATACTTTATTTACATAATTTTATTACAGTATAAAGATATAATCTATATATTTAAAAGCGAATACCACTCACTGGTTAATCGCATATAAAATTTTAGAAACATTAATACCTATAAACTTGAAATTTGGCAGGTAGGTTTCTTATAAGGTACATAAGCTGAAATATAGATGAATTAGCTAAGAACGGATTTTACAAATCTAAGGGGGTAAAATGGGGCTTGGAAATTTGTGTTATATAAATTTCGCGCGGATTTTCTAGTAATACAATAGTATTCAAATACGATGAAAATTAAATTAAGTTTTCGTGAAAGAAACGATTTGTTCTCGTCGAAGAGTTTTACACTCCATTAACGGTAACTAATTCGCCAAATTTTTGAAGTCGATTCAAAAAAATTCTTTGTAATTTATTAAGTTGCTTGGATATCGACATTAAATTTTACTTAAAATTAATTATGCTAAACATTCATTATTCCTTAATGTTTAAAGACTATACAATTCCATTAACTCTCTTATTATCCAATTGAATAAACTCTCTTATTATTATAAAGTATTAAAACCGAATATTTATTTATTTATTGAAATAGTTACCATCAACTTATCACTAAACACTTAAAATTATCAAATTATTTATAGGTAACATTCGAAGTCATATACGTCTTTACAGGTGTAAACACCTATATATATAACCAACCCTGGACACTTAGATGTTGTCTCATGTATCTGTAGTTACATAAACATACTCACACATTAAACCGGAGCATAGCAATCCAATACCAGGTATCGCTGTTTGACTTTAGAATATAGGATTAGTAATGATGAGAACCTACCCAGACCACCGAGTAAAATGTAATATAGTGACCTAATCACAGATGTAACGTAGAAATATAAATTATAATTTTAAAAGTCGTATAAAGTACAATTTTATTCACTCACGAAGCAGCGCCCCTTCACGTATTACTATCGGCGTTTATTAGGCGTATGAGTGACGCTCATACTTACAATATCTTGGTGTGCCTGAGACGATTAACATATATACATACATAAAGAAAGTAAAAATAACACAATTTGGATATGATATATGATTACCTTTCTTTTTAAGTTTTACGTGGAGAGTGCGCCTTCGTGGGTGAATATATATTATTAATATCTGTTGCCGTATATTAATATTATTATTAGTATTAAGAGCCGAGATTGCCCAGTGGCTAGAACGCGTTCATCTTAACCGGTGATTTCGGGTTCAAGCCCAGGTAGGCATCACTGAATTTTCATGTGCTTAATTTGTTTTTATAATTCATCTCGTGCTCGGCGGTTAAGAAAACATCGTGAAGAAATTCTGCCACATGTGTATTCCGCCAACCCGCATTGGAGCAGCGTGGTGGAATATGCTCCAACCCTTCTCCTTAAAGGGAGAGGAGGCCTTTAACCCAGCAGTGGGAAAATTTACAGGCTGCTAATGCTATTAATATCTGTTGATCAATTTTGCAGCCAGTTCCACTGAACCTGCTCATAACAAAAACAATTTTGCTACGCGTGGAATAACAAATTTCAAATAACAGTTTTTTATATCAAATTAAATTACCTGGACTACAAACACAGCAGCGAATGAGTCAATAGGTTTTTCTTAACAATATTTTATAATGACTACAAAGCTGTTCGAATAGAGGGCTAAGGAGGGATTATTCGTATTATTGGATTATTAGTTTTGATTTTTTTCCAGGTGTTCTCTGTTCGTTGCAATAAGAAAAACTACAATTCACATATAAAACAATCATAATAATAGATTTGCTTTCCTGAAAATGCCTACGTGTTTTTTATTTCTCTGGATATGTGTATAAAAATATCTTGATATATCAATAAAACTACTGACCTTGAAAACTGATAATTATATCGATTTTTATATTTAACATAACTTGAAATAATTAGCGGGAATTAAACAAGCAATAGGTTCTTACCATATGTTTTACGTCTTTGTACAAATTATACTTCTTAGAATTCTTTTAAGAAATACGACGTCTTAATACAAAAATATTATAAATGATTGAAACTAATAAAATGTTGCTATATCATTATTTTTGTATTTTGCAGGCGGCGCTTGTTTTGTGAATCCATACACAAACGAAGATCGTACTGATCTCAGTCAAGTATGGCTGGAAATACCCACCAGCCTTGTAGCCCTTGGGGGAGACGTGCATGTATTCGTGCGCGGCGTGACCGGGACTGGCGCCTTGCGTGTACGCCTCGCGCGAGAAGACGACGACGGGAGAACCCTTTTGGCTACCATGCCTCTCGCACTAGACTCCGAGAGCCGCATGACTCTTCCTTGCGGATATTTCTCTAGAGGCGGCATATACTATCTCGAAATTGTTGCCGACAAAGAAACATTCCTCGATTACGACAATGCCACCATAACTAGTGAGAGAGTGAAGAGAGATTTAAATGAAGGTGGCATCATGGAAACCGGGGACAGTATCGTCAAGTCTTGGAAGTTTGATGTCCTTTGGCCGACTGCTAACTTAGATGTTACTCCGGAACAAATACAAACCTATCCAGAGAGACAGGTCACGGCGATTTTGGAGTTTCCGAAAGTGGTGTGCACACCAGTGGAAACTAGTGCTGATTATTGGTTAGAACTGTTGTACTGTGGACATTCTAGTGGCGGTGCGGTGTTGTGTGATGGAAAGAATAGTAGTTCTCATGCTCACGTGCTGTATTCAGAACAGGTATTAATGACTACGGTTATTTGTTTCAATAGTTTTACATAGGATAATTCAGAGTCGCTAATGGATTGTTTAATTGCTACCTTACCTTTAAGTTTTGGGTAAATTTAAAGGTAATTGAAATATAAAGAAGCGCTATAAATTTCCCGAATATTAATTCATTATAAAAGCTATCCTTTCTGTGTTAACATATTTATCTTAATTATTTACCAAACGTGTTTAATTTAAAACTTCTTTTATAAATAACACCAACGAATATTTACCAACGATATATTATTTGCTTTGAATTATTTAACAACACGCACGTGCTATTTTCATTTAGATTAGCAATTGTAATGTCGTTCACCTCTACAGATGTACGGGTTCCCAGGACGGCGTACCATGACGTTACGGTGCGAACTATTTGGCCAAGCTGGGGACTATGCTTTGACATTACGACCTGCGGCAGCTGCTGGACCCCAGGATTCGGCGGTGGCATTTATTAAGGTATGTTTGCTAGTATTTTGAAACTGTAGTGTTATGTATAGTATCATATCACAGAACACGTAATTTAATTTTCATCTTTTACAAGTATGCAGATATATTACAATAGAAATATATTTTAAACATGTGTAGGGTTTACGAATATAGCGTTAATTACTAAAAGGTGTAACTTAAAAGCATTAACCGTAATACTAATATTACGGTTAATGCTTTTAAAATAACGACTCAAAACTGATCATCAGTTTAATAAAGCCTCGGCATGGATAAGTTTTAATGATAATCCGGTTTAATAGTACAATTAATAGTTTTAAAACGTTACAAAGTATCCTAAGAAATCGAACATTTCACACAATTCATATTTAAATAGACAATTATAACAGCATTTTTATAAAAAAAAAACTAAATTAATGTTTTTTTGTTCAATGAATAAGGTCGAGTCTAGTTTAAACTTACTTTTTAACCGAACGTCTCGTAAAACTAGCAAATAACACAAAAGTCTGCCAGTTTCAAGTATCGCGACATTTATAGCTACCATTTGACCTAGTGCCTCGAACTACGGTAAAAGCCCATACGATTTACATACATGAATATGTCCAAGATTTATTTACTGTGAACTGTGAAGCAAATACAAAAGCTTGGGTGCACGCATCTGTTTATTGAGATTCATGGTACTGAGAATGTTTATTGCGGACGAAATAAACCCTTTGTTTGTCTTTCGTCGTAAAATATTTGATTCTTTATTTGCCATGAAATGTTTTACGGTAATTTTTGCCCAGTCCCCAATCGGATCCAATCCTATATTAAATGAGCAAGCGCAAATAGTGCGCGGTATAAAGTTTGGGAGCGACTTGGTGGTTGGTTGGTAGAAGCTGGAAAGGGACGGTTTATGCAAATTTAAAATCTTACTCAGATCCATATGACACAATCAGCAAAGACGCGTAAGTGAATAAACTGATTCATATGGGCAAGAATCTCCAAAATTTGTTGAGATGTTTTTGTTTTTTTAGGTCAAAATTTTGCGATGAAGACAAAAAAAGTAAAGATGATTGAAATTTGAATGATTTAGTATTTAGTCGAAGTAAACCTATTGGTAAATTGTAAATAATACTATCTGCCGTTTATAACAATTGTTGTCTCGGCGCATGCCACAAGATACAGGAAATAAGCCGGATATCGACTTTGTCACCTGTCGCTCGTGCACATTTTGCTAGACGCGATAAACTTGTAAGTTAATTTTCTCACGTACACGTTTGTTTATTCCACGATAACTTTTAAATAAGTGAAAATATTACAATGTTATTGTTAGTTTCGAGTATTAATTGATTCATTCATAAATTCAGGGCAGTCTTTTTTTCGAAATTTTGGATGAAACATTGTTATTTACATTTTTAGCGACAATTTCGTTGCCTGTTATAAAATTATAAATACGCCAAAGGTCACCATTGACGTCGACGTCATACGTCAGTTATACAAGATTAATAGGACTTGATATTATTATGATTATGCACTGTGAAGTAGCACCGTGGCTTCAAACATTTTTGTTTGAAAATAAATTACTAATAAAATATAATTTTATTAGTAATTTAAAAGTTTTCCAAATCATCCAAATTCCAACTTTATGTTAATATTTTATGTCATTTAGTATCGGTTGCTAAAAATTATATTATACTAGCTGTGCCCGCGACTTGGTGAGCGTCTGAATTCAATAAAAAACCTTGACTTTATTATTATTTTACACATAATTCTAAAATAAGATTCTAAATATAGATTAAGTTACTCCTTATTACATCAGCTATCTGCCAGTGAAAGTCCCGTCAAAATCGGTCTAGCTGTTCCAAAGATTAGCCGGAACAAACAGACAGACAGACAAAAATTGTAAAAAATGTTATTTAGGTATATTTACCGTGTATACATACATATGCATTCAGCGTACACAGTGCAAAAAAAATCTCTCAATCAACAAATCACAAGATCAGTATACAACAATAGGGCACCAATTTACACGTGTTAAAGTTATGAAAGACTAATATGCGCGTGATTCCTTATCTGTACCTCTTTATAACATTATTTGTAAATGGAATTTCAAATGGTATAATGTCGGACTCTCACGACATTGCATCATAAACCATCAAATCTGAATATCCAATATATTTTAGTCAAAGACAGACCAAGTCATCCCAAACATCACTTTGTAATACGTAATAGAAATACCAAAGGCACGGGAACCGAAGGCACAGACAACACGTCGATAGAGACTACAAAACAAAAGAAAAAAACGAAGTGATACTATCGACCTACTTAATAAAACGTGGGAAAATATGAGAAATGTGTCAAAGTGATGTTATTCGTATTTTTTTTAATTATTATTATATACATAGGTAGACGGACGAGCAAATGGGCCGGCTTACATCGGCAATGCGTCACCAACCGTGGGAACTAAGATGTTATGTCCCTTGTGCCTGTTGTTACACTGGCTCACTCATGCTTTAAATCGGAACATAACAATAATGAGTACTGCTATTTGGCGGTAGAATATATGGGTACCTACACAGACGGGCTTCACAAAGCCCTACCACCAAGTTTTGATATCATGCTAATTTCAAATGTGGTATCCAAAAGAAAATCCCGCGAAATTAATGATATAAACAGAGATTTAAGTTTTTTAATGCAATGACGCGGTTCTCACGACATTGCACCATATACTCTTAAATCTGAATATCCAATATATTCAAGTCAAAGACTGTATGTCATTGCAAACATGACTTTGTACATCTATTTAACTCAAATTGACAAAATTTAGACTGTTTGAAGCTTGTGGTATTTTAATTAAATTAATAACAATATGTATAAACGATGATCACAATCAGACACAGAGATAAATTGTGGCAAATATTCAGCTCTGCCTCTGTATTATTATTGGTAATAACAGAGTAGGTATTTATCTAAATATGTACTAGTTACCTAAATTGAAAGGATTTACCAAACATATGGGAATGCTATTATTGGAAATAGATAAATATAACCATATAAGTTTATATGCAGGCTTCATTAAAAGCATAGTAATCAAAGATAAGTTGTTTGATTTTTATTTTAAATAGTTTAATTGTTTGCCAGTGAAGAATAAGGTAAACTAAAATTGCAAATCTAAAATTTTGAGTTTAATTTTTCCTGGAAATAAATCATAATGGCATATCAAAGTTCTGTATCAAGTATCTGAGTTTTATATGTCATTATCATTTATGATTTATTGGGAAGATACGCAAAAGGCACATTTAACATGTCTGTAGAGTAGGATTATAAAGACAAAAGAATAAAATAATAGTAATGTTTTAATGAAATAAGAAAAAAAGTATTGTTAATATTAATTTGACTTTGATCATGCTAACTCCAAATGTGGAATCCAAAAGAAAATTTTGACTAAATCGATAGTTTACGTGATGGTAGATGGTATTACTTTGTGCAAGTCGTGGGTAGGTACCACCCATTCATTAAATATTTTTCCGACAAACGAAAATACTAAGTTTCCTAAGATATTTCTTACAGCGCCAATGTCTATCCGGAGTCCCATTAGCACTTCTGACTACCTAATACATAAAAAAAATTGGTGCAATTGTTCTTTTAATACATTTTTTTCATTTTTAATAATTAGCAAATTGTCGGCATTCTTTATTTTTATTCCACATAGTTGTTCCAAGTACGATGCAGTTTCTTTTATAAAAATGAAAGAAAAATACCGCCGCCATATTGATTTTTCAGGCGCTTAGTAATTTTGTATACGCTAAGCGGTAAAAGTTCGTTTAGCCTGCTTTTATGACTTACGGGTTGAGATGAAGATAGCGATACGGCTATTCTGTGGGAGTAATATTAATCTTATAAATATAACAGTTTAATTGTATTATAATAAATTTGGGTAAGTGTAGAAAGTCGATTATTGCGTACAATAGAGAACAAATGATTTAATTTTTTCAAAAAGTATTGATTTAAAGTTTTTATTTAACAATAGTTTATGTTGGTTGTACTCGAAATTTGCCCAATTTATTTCTCTTAATTAACTCAGATTTTCGTTTAGAAGGACTTACACTTCTCCTTTGATAATAAATACCGAAAAAATATATGCTTAAATATTTTAGTAGTATTTTAATTTATGCTCTTTTGACATAAATACTCGTAATAACATTGTAAAGAGAATTGTAGATTTTTTTTTAATTTCTGGGATTAAAATAGAAGTGGCACCAATTCGTGAGTTTTGTTTATAATTAAAATAGATGTTATATAAATATCTTTTTATATTCATTTTGAAATGATAAATTATAAATACCCCGAAAGGTTCTGCCTTTATATTTATTTAAATTTATTTTATGATGTAGCGTGAAAGGAAATATTAGTAATTATGTACTTTTTAGAATAGACACAAACACGTGCCTGTTATAGTTATAGAATATACCTCGCTATCTTTAACATGAAATACGAATTTGACCGGCAGTGTATTTTTTTCCCATATTTTTTTAACTCCAATCATCCTGCAAAAGGATTACAAGCTTAAACCTTTCGACGTTTTATTGCGAGTTGTCTATTTGACGGTCTTCTGTTCCAGGTTTCATCACCGTTATAATTATTTCCTATTAGAAATGCTAGGACGGTCTGTGTGTTTATTCACAGCTGTAGAGTTTATAAAGCGATTCCGTTCAGCATTTATTAGAATCCACTGAGAAGAGCACTCTACGAATATGAGATGATAAAAATCGAGCAAAATGTCCAACGAGGTCGGATGCCAAATACAAAATTCGCAACAAATCTCAGACTATTTCGTAATAATAAACTAGCGCTCTTCGAACTTTCACAGCCACTTCCTTTAAAATCACATTTTTAATTTAACACCATTCTCTGTTTATATCTTTAGTTAAATGCTGTTTTATACCAAGCATCGTTAGCGGTTTATTTAAGTGGTCTTCATATTTTTCTGTCGGATGAAAGTTATTAAGGCTATTTTTGTTTCCATTGCTCGACTTTTGAATGGTTTTATATTCATTTATTTTGTAAGAGTTGTGAACTTAACTTCGTTCGCGTGAACTATGATTGTAGAAGTACACTTCTTTGCTTCTACATGGGAAGTCTTTATATGTTGGGATAAATGGGGTAGGTATTATATGTTAACTAGCAGCTTTGTGGAGACTACTCACATGAGCCCGGTACTAATTTATAATTCTACCGACAAGGGGCTACTACAGCTTAAAATTAAAATTTCTTTGAAGATTCAGTTAACCAGTGCAAATACAATGTTAGGAAACATAAACAATATCACAAAAGGATATTTAACGAACATTTGTTACTGTAGATATGACCATTAATCTATTTAGATTTTTACTTTGTTGTAATAATTTAAGTAAAGTAAGTAAGTAGTAAGTAAAGTAACATTCCGTAATGTCTCTCTGTCGGGATAAGGCGTTTTATAAGGAAAAAGTTTGGAGGTTACTCCGCCACGCTGCTTAAATATTAGTTGATGTATACACATCTGGTTTTTTTTTATATGACATATGCAGGTTTCCCCACGAAAACGCCGTGACCCAAAACCTTCGCCATCTTGTTTCTCTATTAAAGACAGAAATAATTTTATCTCTTATTTACACGAGGAAATTACATTACTTATTATTTTTAGGCGGACTGGTCTGAACAATTTGTTTTGAACGTGCACGGTGGATCCGTGTTTCCTTGTGGTGAAGGAGTACGGGTGCTGTTCCAATATCCAGAGTGCGTATTGGAAGGTGCTGATAGAGTAAGGGTGTTCGGACGTGATTCGGATAGACTGCGATATGTTGCCGAAAGAAGAGTTAGAAGGTAAGGATAATTTCAGTAATAAAAAACACACATAAAACTACTGACCGTCTAAGCTTTCAGCTGTAGAGGCTAATGATTAAACAAATATGACTTATACAGGTTATATTTAAAGGTAAATGCTTAAATCTTTTTACTATGCATTACTGTGTGAGTGTTTGACGGTACATATGACCACATAGACGCCATTTGCCCAACAATCTTCCTAAAAAAAGATACAATTCAAATTATATCCAATTGATTCAATGTATATTCAAGAAAGTAAGTACAATAGATCTGAATATCAATATCCGCTTGTACATCAAACGCAACTACAATGTATGTAGATACAAAGTTAAATTGAAAATTTTATATAAACTATATTGGTATTTGAAGAATGGGATACCAAATTTTAGAACGATAGAATTTATTAGTTCTTATACGCATTAACTTTGCTTGAACGTTGAAATTTAAGACAATTGACGTACGTATATTTTGAAGACTTAATTTATGTTACATTGTACTTTATATTAATCTCTTAAAGCAGTCAAAGATTCATCAGAAAACTTTCCTAACGCTATAATTATTATGTATGAATTGTACCAATTCATACCACCTATACTTTTCCATCATTATGTAATTTTTTTACTTCTTCCAAGATAACTCATTCACGTATAGCGTATTACAAAAGAAAAAGAGTAATTTTAAACAAAAAAAAAAATGATTTTCATATTCCAACACTACACACAGTTCTCATATCTACATTTATAATACAGCAACATCCCACTTAATTACTGATATCCACATTAATGTTACTTCCAAAGTTCCTATAACAACTTTGTTAACTACAAATCGCCCTTTTTTTGCGAAGCCATAATTATTATCATGAAAAATGTATTTGTATTATAATATTCAATAACTCAACCAATGGTATTGCTTTAATTCAATACATTTAGCTAACTCTTCTTGTGTTTGTCCTAGGTATGTATAATAATAATTAGTTATATTAATTTACTTAATAAAAAAAATTTAATAATAAACAGATAACATTTTATATAAAAACAGTAAATAGGTATTCTATTTGTGAATTTTTAAATAATAAATAAAATAAATTTTATCTAAAAGGAAAAAAAAATATTAAAAGGTATTAATTTTATGATAAACAGTAGTTACTTTGATAAGTACTATCATACATTAGTAGCACTCCCTCGCTGGCTATGTTCCCTGAAAGACAAACATTCTCCGGACAAAGGTATTGCAAAATAGCAACAGCTAAGACAAAACAAGTACTTATCTTGGTTAGCCCTTATCTGTATTCATGAAATTTTATAAACTATGATGTCAACCCACCCTATTTGATCGGTTAATTTGAATAGTTTAGGTGATCGGATGTACAGAGATATTTATTAACATTTCATGACATATAAAACAGTAGGAGTGAAAAGCATAGTTTCCAATCGTGTTATCAAAGTTGTTTCCATTCATAATTGATTAGTATTAAATTTTTGTGTATCTTGTTACAGGGGTCAGCACACTGCTTCCTTTGATTGCAGATTGTTTAGCGAAAGATATCCTGAATATTGCTTCGTCTATGTCTCCCAAGCCGTTACAGGTGCAGTTGCAGACGTGAGGATGGATTGCCTCCCGACTTTGCCTCTATCCGGTAATAATCATGCTTCATATATGGATACTACCTTAGATAAATAAATAACAAGTCATTTATAATTTATTTTCAAATCTCAAAAAATGGTACAATTTTTTAATAAAGGTAAAATGTAAATGTAACAGAGTAATCGGTAAAAACATATTGATCTTATTCTTTCATCAGACGGTGGTGCTGGTGGTTGGGGCGAGTGGTCCGCGTGGTCTGCTTGTCCTGCTCCTGCACATTGCTCGACGCGTACTCGTAGTCGTCATCGCTTTTGTGATAGCCCGCCGCCCGCCTATGGAGCCAAATTTTGTGAAGTTAATATCCTGTACATTTTAAATATTAATAGGATTAATTTTTTAGTCTTAAATAAATTGTAAAAAAAAAACTCTTTTTTAATTAAATTTGTTAAGTGTAAAATTTTATAAAATTTATGAAGGGTTAAGCTGTAAACTAACCTTTATGTTACGATCGAAGGTTTGGTTGCCAAGGTAACTGTTTCGTAGCAACAAATTGATCAATATACGTTGTCATAATTCATTCTTAATGACACGTGTGATCACTTTTGATATCATTTTATTTCATTAATTTAATATGGCACCGAAAAAAGACAAAGGCAAAGGAAAAGAGGAAGAAACCCACAAAGGTGGAGGAGGCACATTTACAGAAGTGGAGCGAACGTTTTTAGAACTACAAGTAGCAGAATGCAACAGAAAAATTGCAAGACTACGTACCGCAGTGGATGAATATGAACAACGCAATGAAGAGCTACAAAAGGCATACGATAAGCTCGATGAAGACAGAGCTGATATTATCGCCTACTTAAAGAAAACGTTAAACTTAAAGAATGAGGAAAATAATGAATTAAAAGAAAAAGTTAAGGGGTTGGAGGAAACAAGAGAGATAGAAACGGCACAGTTCAAAGAAACGGTTACTGACTTGGAAAGAAACTTCACTATTATGAAAGATCAATTGACCTCAGAAAATAAATTGCTTGCTGGAAAATTAAATACTTTGGAAGAATTTAGGGCTATACGAGATGATTTAATGAAGAAATTTGATAAACAAGAACAAGCGTTTAAAGATCAAGAAATGAAGTATAAGCGAGTTATTTATGATGCAGAAAAGAAGTTTGTTATTGGTAAAGATAAGCTGAAGAAAGAGATGGAAGCTCGGCTATTACAGTTGGCCCAAGATTTTCAAGATGCTACTGAGTTAAGAATAGCTGCATCAACACACAGAGTTATAAGGGAAAATATAGCAATAAATAACGAATTGGATAGTATTTTATCAACTCAAGCTAAATTAGCTGATCAAAATGAAAAATATAAAGATAGTGAAAGAGCTGCTAGAGTAGCTATGGAGTTAGCAGAAGAGGAGAGAGATAAAGCAATAAATAAAAACGTTGTACAACTCAAAGTTATCGATCAGTTAACTACTGCTTTTCAAGAAATTAAAACAGAAAAGGCTTTATATGAAAAAAGAAATTATGACTTTGAAACATTACAAGGAAAAATTCAAAAGCTCGTCAAAGAAAATGAAAATTTATCCTTGCAAGTTCGAATACTAGAGCAAAATTTGCATGCTCGTATGAGTGATCAAAATAAAGCATTAGTAGAAACAACGAAAATTTCAAAGGAAAGTGCCAAATTCAAACGAATATTAAAAGAAGCCGCAATTGCTATACAGGCAGCACTTAAGCTAGACGATTGGGCTACGAAAGATCCAACAAGAGAAATCATGGATAGACAAGTTTTATTATCACATTTGTTAGATTTGATAACGCAGTATCGCGAAATACAACACGCAGAATCATCTGACTCAATAGCATCTTTAGGAAGAGTTTATGAAGAAGGTGACTTAGGATTTATACCAAAACCCTTACAGAAAAAATCTGCTTCAACAACTGTTGTGTCAGTTGCTTCTAAAGATTCGGTTAAAGCTGAAAAAGGGGTGTCACAAGCAACTCTTTCTTCTTCATCAATTGGAAGTATTAAGACTATTCCTAGTATAAAACTGGTTCCACCTTCTACTGAACCTGAATTGACAGCAAAAGACAGTTTACCATCTTTTGTCACGTCGACAAAGTCTAGTGTGACTTCGAGTGAGGGTGAACCAGAGGAAATTCCTGAAAGTGAAATGAACATTGAACAAAAAATAGAAGCTAGTAAATTAGAAATACAAAAATCAATTTTGAAAGATTTACAATATTCTCAAATGGCTTTACAATCGCAAGCTCGTATCAGTAGTGAAAAAAATATTACTTCAAAAACAGTTATTTTAGAAGAACCTCAGGAAAAAGTAGAGGATGAAACTGATACGAAGGAGGATTTGAGTGTCCAAGAAGAAGATAAACTTGATGACAGCGAAGACCATGAAGCAGAGGGTGAAGCGCAAGAAGAATCTGCAAAAGAAGTAGAATAAATGTGCAATAAACTTACTGCAATGAAGTGAAAATTACATACTTTTTAACAATATTTTAAATTATTAACTTATGATTTTGTTATTACTTATGACTTATGTTTATTGGATAGTTAATAATATATTTATTTTTAAATATAATATATTTTTATTATTTTCTTATCCTTATTATTTTTTAAAATGTTATTTAAAATCATTAGAGTTTACAAAATAAATATAATGTAAGAAAATATAATTCATAGGGTCAAGCTGTAGAATTAGCAGCTTGCGAGTGCACAGCACGTCCTTGGGCCGGTGATTCCTCCATGGTGGTGGCAGAAATAGGTGCCAGGTGTAGATGTGGATGTGTTCTACACCTCGCACCAGCTGCTAGACTCTTGGCTGGCTCAGCAAGAGCTTGCCCAGCAAGATCATTTTGGCTTCTGCAGGTATGTGGAATCTAATTTTTATTTATAATAGTAAGGATTATATTGTATAAAAAAATGTGTATATTAATTATATTTTACTTCTTACGTGCAAGGAAAAATATATACTAATAATATAATATACCTACCTTATTATCCGATGTCCCAAATAATCACAACAGAAATAACCCTACACAACAATAACCACTTAATCTGTATCGATTTATGTAATGCAGTAACTTAAGCATATTAAAATAGCAGAAAGAGAAATACAAATAGAAAAACAAACCTTAGATTTCCATGCGATTTGCTATATTACGTACTAGACATAGTTTTAAAATAATCTATCTTGACTAAACTATTTATATTCATTTTATTTTTTCTTTTATATTTTTGATAACAAATTCGCCATTCAAAACGCTATTTTTGACCGAATCAAAACATTTAATTTAGAATTCGTATGCTTTGCATTATAAATATTGACTAAATTACATACAAGTAAATTAACAGCCTGTAAATTTCTCACTGCTGGGCTAAGGCCGTCATTGGTGAAGACGCGCACCCTTTGTAACTACTGAGCCATCTCGGCTCTTAATAAAAAATAAAAAAAAACCGTGATCACAGTCGAATATATATTTTTAATAAAATCGCTTTTTTATTTTATTGTTAAATTAAATATAATATTTTTATATTCTAATATAAAATAATAGTTAAAACATTAACTTAACTTATGTAGTCGTTTAGAGTAATTGTATATTGGCATACATAAGTTGGCCAAACCTCAACTCTTGAATTGCAGGTATTTATAGATGTATCGTTAACAAAGTTACATCATATTTGTGGGTTTAATTGATTCGACGTGCCGTAATGGAACATTCAATACGTTATACTCGATAATATTCAGTTTCACAATACAGTCACTTTCCTAGATATTAATGTTTCAAACTGTTTATGACAACGCTATAATGCTATACAGCATTATTTATTTAGAGTCACATCAATTCGGTATTTATAAAATATATATAAAATTATATTTAACTATTTTAATGATATTTGATTTTGGTGCCTTTAAAAACAATTTAACAATTTCTGTTATGTTCTCGTTCACTCAAAGTTTTTGAAATATACCCAAAATAATCATAACATCAGACAACAAATTGTCGTTTTTTAAATAATTATAATCATGAAATCAAATATATTTAATTTAGAGACTGGAATGAAGTCGAGCGTACTTCTAAAATTCAATTAATAATTCAAAATAACCAACTGAGGTCTTAATACAATGAAAGTTAAATTCAATTCAGTATCGCAGTTACGAGCCATCAAAACTTCAGTTTAACCATCCATTGACGGTAACTGAACAACAACATCCGTCGCGACATCTTGTTACGTTTAATTTCCTACAAATTCAATAATACCTCGGAAATTGGAATTTACGTTGTGTGCTGTTAGTTTTCAGTTTGCAACGATGAATTAACAGAATGGTTAGAGAACCATAGATATTATTTTGTTATTGAATTAAATATATATGCATATATTTTACATTACATTAGCAGCCTGTAAATTTTCCACTGCTGGAATTGATGAATTATATGCCTGGGCTTGAACCCGAAATCATCGGTTAAGATGCATGCGTTCTAACCACTGGGCCATCTCGGCTCACATACACATATATATATATATATATATATATATATATATATATGTATTATATGCATATATTTGTGACAAAAATACATGTAGATCGGAGGTTATTACAGAGTGCAATTCAAATCGCAAACACAGTGGAGTTAGAGTGTAAAGTTGCTAAACTTTTGACCCCCGGACTATTATTGTTAACTTCTGAAAAATATTTTTAAACTGTCCCAAATCAGAATTCGAACAAAAGAACGACAATTAATAATGTAAATATTTTATTTACTTCCTCGTAAATTGTGAAATAATCATAATTTCTCGTTGGATTTTTCGTTTCATTAATCTTAGATCGAGATCTAATCAATTTTGTCCCCGTATTTCAGCGTTTAGTTAGTATCTTATTTGCTCGTAGTGAAAAGAAAAAGTCAGCCATTTGTGGCGAATTTAGTGTCGAATCAAGTAAAGGCGGGTCTGACGAAGAATTTGCTCAATCATTCGGTCAATAACGACGGTTTTTATATGGGCTTTTAACACAGGCACGCTTACATTGAAAATTACAAAATACGTGGTCACCTTTTTACAATGTGTAGCTTACTTAAAAAAAACACGAATATTCATATTTCTCAAATATATAATTAAAATTCTTTATGGTTTCAATTTATTCATAAGTTCTCAAAAGAAATTTACCTACAGTAGTTTGTCAAGTGAAAAGTCATAAACTATTTTGAATTTATTTCTATTTTAACAATCAAGGTATAAGGCCAGGTATAAGTTGGATAATTAGAATTATATCCTACCTTCTCATTAAATTTAACAATAACGTACAGGATTTGATATTGATTAAATTATATATAATTTTGTTTTTTAAGTGCATATATAATTCGAAATTAATTTTTAGGCGGAAGAAGGACTCGCGGTACGTTTGCGATTCGAAGCAGTAAAACTACCCTGTACAGGACAGGCGCTTCGGGCTAGGGATGGAGATTCTTTGGGTTCGCCGCTTTTGGCGTCGTGGGATGGGCCAGACAGTTCAGCTGTGGTATGGTTATGGAATTTAGATATATATATTTCTGTGCTGTTAATTTATTAAAATTTTAAAAAAGAAGATAGAGATAATGTTAATTTAATACTTAATTTGTGAAGACACTCATTCTTAGTTTGGAAGGTTTTTTAGCATTTAAACACTGATTATTCTGATTACTCAATCATTGATTATTCAATGTTAGTTACACTTTCACTCAAAAACGACTGAATGGATTTTAATGAAACTTTACAATAATATAGGTCACAAATCAGAATAACACAATCTATAATTTGTAAAAATTTTGAGGGAATAATACCTGACAGACAATCCTCAAACCACGAGCTAAGCCGCGGGTGATAACTTGTTCCAAATAAAGACACGGTATTGATTAACTAAATTCACCTCTAAACAATGTTTATAAGTACAGCCGATGATGTATTTTCTTAGTTTGTGCTCCAGTTATGAATGGCTCGGTTTTTTTTATATTTATTTTTTATCCCAAAGGCAGATGAAGTGGAAACTACAACAGATAGCGGAGGTGTGGTTGAAATCGCAGGCGGAAGACACATCCTCGTCGAGCTGCGATCTGGAGACACGAACGAGCGTTGTGCTGGCGGTTTCTTAGCACACGCTTCTCAGATCGGTGAGATCCTGTAATGTAATTATTTATTGTAAAGATTTCTGCTAATTATTTTATTCCATTTAGGTAAAAACAACTATAATTATTGAGTGGGTAAAATTAATTAATAACTAAAATTTGGTAACTTCCTCATTGGTTTAGTTTCCGCTCATCATATATTCTACCAACCAACAGTTAAACTATATATTGATGTATTCTGGTTCGAAGAAACATTGGACATAAGAGCATCGTTCCCAAGGTGTCTCATTGCTGTAAGAGAAACTTAATACTTCTAGTAATAGTGACTACTTATTTTTACCTTTTTTTTAGCATTAGCAGCCCGTAAATGTCCCACTGCTGGGATAAAGGCCTCCTCTCCCTTTGAGGAGAAGGTTTGGAGCATATTCCACCACGCTGCTCCAATGCGGGTTGGCGGAATACACATGTGGCAGAATTTCGTTGAAATTAGACACATGCAGGTTTCCTCACGATTTTCCTTCACCGCCGAGCACGAGATGAATTATAAACACAAATTAAGCACATGAAAATTCAGTGGTGCCTGCCTGGGTTTGAACCCGAAATCATCGGTTAAGATGCACGCAGTGGTTAGAAGCTACTTCTTTAAAACCTTTACCATGACAAAAGTAATAATTATCATATCATGTGATATTGTGCTGATAGATTTTAGTTACTGTGGTCATAGCCTATTTATGTATCAGGTATAATATGAATTTGGTCATTTTGTTAATTACTCTAGAACCAATCCGAAACGCGTCCGCTGCATGGGCGTCTGTGAGTGGTGGTGCTTGGTGGCGTGGAGGTGGCGGAGCGCGAGCCGCGGCCGCTGCTCTGGCAGCCTTCGCCGCTCTCGCCGCACTTGCTCTCGCAGCGCATTCCGCACATAGAACGAGGGCCTATCAGCGCGCTGCTGATAAGGAATCCCTCACTGATAGCGATGGTACTAATATTAAAAAAAATCCACTCAATCATAATATATTAACAAATACCTGCTAAAAATGCTAATTTGTATAAAATATATAAATTTGTAAAAAAATATATTCGTTTGTAATGGGTTTGAGTGTTTATTTAATAAATCTTTTCACAGCCTGTTCAGCCTCACTAGAGCTCGGTGGTGCCACCACTGGGTCACGAAGTACTTTACTGTCGGAAGTTGTGGGTGGTGGTGTCTCCTTACGCAGATTACTCCCAGGTAGAACTCGTCACACTAGACTCAGAGATTCTGATAGGACTTCAGAAATTATGGAACCAAGGTTAGTTGTAGTAGTTGTTGGTATAAATTGTGTAGTAGAAAGGTCTAACGGTAATATTTTCAACGTACGAAACGAAATGAGATTAGCTGTATTTGTCCCTCAAGAATTCTATACGTATAAGGCAAAGTAACAAATTACTTTCGTAATTATTATAACAACCTCTTAGTAGAGTGATTGTTCCAGTGCGTTCATATTTGCGATAAATTGGTATGTAATAGATTTTTTCATACTTTAATTTTTTTTGTAACTTCTTCAACAATACAATTTGATTAATTCTATTCCTTGTCTTGAATATTTAATTAATCTAGTTTAAAGTTAAAAGCATATTTCATTAGTTATGATTATGACAAACTACAGCTCTTACAATACTCGAAATATTAAATAAAAAATATTGAACACAATTTTCCAATATAGTGACACCAACAAAATTCACCTACTGAACTCTGATTTCTTCATCGTATATCGCCTCAGTAAACACTAATAACAGTCAACCCTCATACAAAACGAAGTTAACTTGTCAACAAATCTCGAGTGTGAATTCAAGAAGCTATGAATCAAACAAACTAGAATACAAACCGGAGTGCGTAATTAGTAGGGATTACTCCAGTGCCATTGTTTACTCACGTTTCATACATACATGGGGAGTGATGATTGCTTGTTAATTTTCACTTTATTTCCGAATGACACGTCTTTGTGTTGAACTCGGATGTGTTGGGAGTTGTTAATGAGGGTTGAGCTTGACTTGTTTATTTCAATCGCAAAGTTAACGTTAAGAAATATGATAGTTCATGTACTTATAAAATAAATTTTATGTCTGATGTCAAATACAATTATCCCATTCATCAATTATCTGCTCATTTAATCTATATCGATATTATAGTTAAATAAAAGGTAATGACGTAATAACTGAAATCAACGTACAGCTGAAGCATTAGGTTATTAAAAACATATTTATATTTAGAGGAGACAGTCTTTACATAATGTCAATTTTGCGACATTTTTATTTTAGGGGTTCGTTTTTACCTTTGATTGATCCAATCGACTCGTTCAAGTGTCATTATTAAATATTAGTTTTTAGGTTTATATTAAGTATCGTACTGAAAACTTTATATATTTTTTAATATCTGTGAGCTAAGCTACTCATCGATAAATAGACATACCTGTCACCGTTAAACCATTTACAAGATTCAATTCATGTCAAATTTTAAAAACAATAATAATAACTTGTATCAAGTGAATCGAAAATTTTATTTCCAAGCAAGAGAAAAGCTTTTGGTTAATATAAGAACTTTTCTATTTCTATTTATTGTAAATTGGACGACCTCCTTGGTCGAGTAGTGTGTACACCGGTTTTCATGGGTATACCACTCTGAGGTTCCGGGTTCGATTCCCGGCCGAGTCGATGTAGAAAAAGTTCATTAGTTTTCTATGTTGTCTTGTGTCTGGGTGTTTATGGTACCATCGTTACTTCTGATTTCCATAACACAAGTGTTTTAGCTACTTACATTGGGATCAGAGTAATTTATATTATGATTTCCAATATATATTGTAATATATAATTTAAGTGTTCCTTCTAAAGGTAAAAGTGCAGTTTTTAATTAAATTAAAATGAATACTAACAGAGATGAAGAAGATCAAGGGACCGATGTAGAAGCAGATATTGGAGACAATGAGAGTGTAGCAAGCGCTGGTAGTGCAATTAGCCAAGCTACCGTTACCCCTGAAAATGTGTCATCTAGTAGTGCACCCGCTGCCACTGGTTCAGAAAGTATAGCTCCTTCACCATTACGCCGGTCACATACAGTTTCAAATACACATGTTCCGCAGGTAATAAAATATTAACACACATTTTAATCAAAAATATAGCTATGTATTTTCCAATAAATATACCGTTGCAAGTCCAATGGACGCTATATATAACTTACAATTTTAAGTTAAGATTTGTCTTAATTATAAGAATATAGATATGTTTTAAGTGTGATATAATTACAGATCACTTCACCTCATCAACCATCAACGAGTGAAGCGGTCACAGCTGAAATAAGCACAAGCATCACTAGCGTCAGCGAAAGAGACAGCTATAGTGAAAAAGACAGAGACAGTGCATGGGAAAAGGATAGAAGTGTAAGCAGAGCCTCGTCTTCAATATCTGCTGCTACTCTTACAAATGTAACTATTTCACCTGCAAATATCCTAAGTATCGACAACGTCGCAAGAGTGAAAATAGTATAATATATATAATACATTTAAAAAACAAACATTATAATTTTTAATTTTAAAGTAAAATAAATAAAACAATTCAATTCAAAATTCTTGGTATTAAAAAAATAAAAAACAAATATAAATATTTTAGGGTTGGTACTCACCAGCGCTGAGTGGCGTTTCATCTGCTAAAATTCGTGACAACCCTAAGCATAATAAGGAAACCTGTAATAGAAGACTTCTACGTTCAGATTTGAGTCTGACCTCACACCCTGAGATGGAAATTGATTACTATGACTATGAAGTAAATAATGCTGGTACGTAAAACTAAACACAAAACATGAAGTAAAAAAAATTCGTACTTGATAACTTTATCATAAAATTGAAGCATTTTTATAAGTAGCAGCTCATGAAGAAATTTTCAAGGATTTGAGTTTTTATGTACTACGTGGTTTCATTCCTTTTAATGATAAATAGAAGATGTACTTCATGAATTAATAATATTATTTGGTACATGAAGAATACAAATAAACATTAAGTAAATTCATTTTATAAACTTGCATTGTTAAGATCCAAGTGTTCGATAAAAAGTAAAATATTTAGAATATCGTTTTATTTTTGCTATCTATGTTACTTTGCTGAAATTTGATGAGATACATTTTTCAGGTTCTGTACCTGGTTCCTATTTAGGTATGGATCCAGCGTTTCTTGTTTGGATCCCACCAATAGAAGAAGGCGATATTATTAGAGAGATTGATGAGAGCAAAGTACCAATCTATGAGGTAAATTTCTCTAATTTAAACTTTAATACTAATAATTAAGAATATATTATTTATTCATCTTGTAACTATAACAAAATATTACAGGAAGTGGTTCCGAAAGAATTGCGCCCAGATCCAGGTAGTAATACAGAATCGCCCGATGAAAGACCGTCATCAAGCACTTTGAAACGAAACTCCGATAACCGCTCAAACAAATCAAATGAATCTATAAAATCGATACGAAAAGTCATGGATAGGGGTAGCATCATACAACCTTTAAATTTCAGTGTTAGCGATTTGCAAAATTCTCCTAAATTACCGAAAAGAAATAAAAGAAGGAAGGACGAAGTAACGATACCGATGAAGGATTTAACACTCACAATGTCCCCTGTTAAAGTACACAGAAGAGAGAATAGATCTGAATACGATAATTCATCTACTCTTAAGCGTGTCAATGATTCAAGAGAAAAAGACGATACATTGAAAAGAACTACAGATTTTAACGACATTAGATTCGCGGATGAAAACTCTGAATCTTCAAACGAAATAAAATTCGCAGATGATTCACCAGATAGCAATAGAATAAATGAAAAATATGAAGTTAAGGCTTAAGTATCGATTAAATAAACGTTTTTTTTCAATAACGTACAAAACTTCATTTGATACATCAAATGAGATAATGCAATAACATTTACGATTAAGTTATCTACAAATAACAAGTGTTCCGTGGTTATATCAGTTTCTTCAATAAACTTTTGCATTTCGTTTTAATTTTAAGTTGAAAATTTGATTTTATGTGATTCGATATGTGGTGTTCCAAGTTCAGTCTGTGGTACATATTTTTATTTAAACTTTCAATGAAATATTACTTGTTTATTTTCAATAAGGGTTAATATGAACATCAAAATTAAAAGATAAGCATCGTCTACAAATGTAATATAAAAATAGATACATAAGTGGGGATTATGAAAAGTTTAGACTTGCGTTTAAATTTAAAAACCAGTATTTGTCTCATCGTCTAAATCGTGTAGCATCATTTACATCCCATTAAAACATAAACATGCGTTAGTATTAATATACGTGTTTAACGTGGTTTAATAAGCGGCAACATTAGATATTTTATCTTAAAATCCCGTATATTTAGTATCATTCCAGTAGTTGGATGTAAGGACCAAATCTATAACTTGAAATTACCTTTCATATCATCATCATATTCATATTTTCTAAGAATCATATCAAATGCGGCACAGTATGAGTTGACGACTAATGGCATCTTCGGTATATCCAAGGCGTTCGGCCTTGTTCTGTATTTGTTTTTGAAATCCTATTCGTATGTGCCGTGTTTATATGATTTTCAAATTAACGTGTGTCTCTAAGTGTGGATAATAATGTAATATCCAGAATCCTCTATTTTTCAAATCATTTATCGACATATACATCGTAGGATCATATAAACGTATTATTATAAGAGTTTTATAATCAAACTGTTTACGACTGTTTAGGCTTAAAATTAGTCATTTTCATTGTATGTATTAAATCGCACTGTAACAAAATTAATATTTTCTTTGATATTTAGAAGACTGATATATTCGGGCAGTGCAATATTTGATTCATTTGTATTTAAAAAAAAAACAGATTTGAGTAACTATGTGATATTGTATCTATTTATTGTAAGATAACTTTCATTTGTTAAGATGAAATTGTGAATCTTATGTTTAATATGGCGAGTAATTTTTAAAACTGGAAATGACACGTATTCCAAATAGCACGTGAATAAGCGACATCACGCCATACTACTGGCCACTGCCTAATGCAATTAAATCCTTTGAATAAGTGCTAAATGCGAGCTCAGATTATGTAAAATAACTCGTCATTTTACTTGAGCACACTTACGGTAGCTTGTTTTATGCTGCACTTCGTCAAAAATTTTAGTTATTGTAGCCATATAAAAAAATGTTTTTTTTTTTTAAATTATTTATATAATATTTATTATTTAAAATTTTGTAGATGTATATTTTTAATTGGATCTCAATTAAATTTCTAGTCATTTTTATTTAATACAAATTATTAATATTAAAAAATATTTATTGTTTTTTTACTAACTTCTGTTCAATTTAATTAATAAATAACGGCCTAACATATAAACGTTGTCAAGCAAGTGTTTATTAAACAGTGACTGTCTCTTTCTAACATCATTGATTTGACATTAGAAAGAAGAAGATACAAATATATTGTATATTTAATCACTTCCTAAGCGACATTTATAGGTACAGCCATAATAGAATAAGGATTGTAATATAATTTTAATTTATTTTAGATACTAAATACCATTCATTTACTTTTCTATTAAGTTATTTGAAATTATAAAAATGTATATTAATTGTTTTATTCTTGTGGTATTATATTATATTTTATTTTAAAGTCTTTATAAAATCTTTATATCAATCGTATACATGAATCATTTAATTCGAATTACATTTACATTTTAACTGTTGTAACTGGTTTCCTTTAAAAGCGATTTCAATAAAAACCTTTAATTTTGTATTTGGAATAATCGTTTTATTTTAAATCTGATTCATTATTCAACAATTGACATGATTTATTGAAATATATATTGAAAAAAAAAAAAACAAAAACACTTCTGATGTAATAATTTAAAAAAAGAGTCAAAATTACGCTACAATGTGGCTTAAAAAAAAAACACTCGAAATAATAAAGAATCTAACGATATCTCATCCTGTGCAAACCTGTTTAAGCATTTAAAGTTACGTTAGAAAGGAACTCACATACTAGAGTCCTGAAAACATTGCACTCCCCTTTTGGGCAGTCGTCTACATGCCAATATCCGAAATATCTTCAAATTACAAGAGCAAAATTTACTACATCGAAGTAACAGCTCGAAAATGTAATGGGATTCCATACCGGTGCTGGACAAAGGTTCTTGAGTAGAACGTTTTAGGGCTTATTCTACAGCTGCAGTGAGAACACATATGCCGAAATTTCAGCCGACACATGAAATTCGTTAAAATGTGCTTTTAGGGTGCTAACATGGCTTACGCTGATTAAACTATCTACAGCAGGTTGATGATGGCATTTTTTTTTTATAAATGCGTGCCATGAATTTATTGTTATATTATATATATCTTTTATACAAATATTTTTTTACATAATACATATCCCAATTAATTTAAATGGTAAATTTAGGTATTTTCTGACCATAAGTTTGAAATTTGGCTGATATTTGAATAAATGTCTGAAAAAAGATCGTAGAGCGTGCGGTAAAATGTATTGTATGTATTGTACAAGTGGATAGATCGCTTAGCTCGATACTGATTAATGTAACGCGGTGAACCCTTAAATATTTCCTCTGCGAAGCCGACGAAGCCTAGCAAAATATCTATAAAAGAAACCTTCGCCTTTTATCCATACTATTGCGTATACACGTCTATACCTAACAAGGACATGTGATTTAATTGGAACACATTCGCTCCGATATTAAATTCCTGTCTAGTCAGACCGTTGATATCATATTTTTTATTACCTTTGCTACTCGGATGGGTAGAATAAAAAAATGTTAAAGTAAGTATGACTTTAATATGAATAATATCCAAAATAAATAAAATTATTATTATTATTAATTTGAAGCGTTTTACATTTCATTCTTCTTTATACTTTGCAATTTGTATTGGTAGTTTTATTGAACGTTGAATAAATAAAAGAGAAATAAATTCTCGGACCGATTACATTATTGGTGTATATATTTGCATATTTGAAAATTAATCATCTTTATAAACGTGTTTAAATTCAAACAAATAATACTAGTAGTAGCGTAGTGACATTGTGTTTACGTACTGTTCCGTATAAAATGACGAGATTATTTCGATAAAATGATACCTAATAGTTAAAACCTAATTATGCCCTTTGTCATTGTAATAGCAAGCAAACAATGGCTTAATTAGTATTGATTTTCGGCTGTATTATTATATTAATCGAATTGCTATTTTATGACTATAATTAAAATAAATAAATATTCTATTACATAAACATATACATTAATTATTTTAAATAGTTCTGGCGCTACTAATAAGAATACAAACATTTGCAGTGCAAGGATATCGTTTGATGAAAGGCTGATTTGTAAATGAAATTCCCCGAAACGGTAATATTCAGGAACGAACTTACACGGACGGGCCTTCGGGATTGACTGTCTCTTTGCAATTAACTCTGTGAAATTGCCTTACACCGATCTAGCACTTCAGAATTTGAATAATGAATTACCTAAAAGGGTCACTTTATACAAAGCATTGATACAAGGGATCTGAATACAATTAAAGAGTATTCTGGGAATAAATAATTAAAATGTGTATGTATGTTCGGAGGGCGATTTTATTTGATGATACTCAAGTCTTAGTCTTTTCTTTTCGAATTAAGTTTTAGTTTTTAATTTTGGCACATATTATTATTATTTATATTTAATTATATTATAATATAATATAATATATATATATATATTATAATTAATTATTATTTGATATCGGGTGGGGTGGTGGTGCAAATCAGGGTTCTAGCTTAACTAGCTTTGATTCTCAGAGGCGCGGAGATTTTGGGGTCTCCATCAGCATGCATGGCAACCGTGGAGGTGATCTTATCCCACTCGAGTCGCTGGTTGGAATGGAGTTACGGCACACAAACAGATGCCGGACATTGCTTCGGTGGGTACCTGCACGAGTATGGCGTTAATCACGCTAATAAGATCTCCAAATATTGGACTGCCGACTGGAGCAGGTGTTGGGTGGAGATAGTGTCTTTCCGGTGGGGGCGTGAAGAGAGTGCTTCTGTAGACCCATTCCACCGGTAAAGACCATTGAGAAAGCCACGGCGCTATCCGTACCATTTTCCTCGCCAGGAGCTGAAGAGGTTCTCTTTGCTGTGGTAGTTTCACTTAATATATTTCGTTAAATGACCATTCAAAAGTTCCTGTAAAAGCCTACTTGAATAAAGTATATTTTGATGTGATTTGATTTGATTGTATCCCGGGAACCCCTTTAGCTTATGGGCCCACAAAAACTGTTGGGGTCCAAATAATGAACGAAAAAATAATAATGACATAGCCGGTAAAAGGTTTGCTATAAATATCCATAGCGTTCTCCTGAGATGTAATGCACAGACAAATACATTTTTGCCAATAAATATTTTAAGCTGAAGGCTTACTAAAAGAGACAAAGGTAAAGAATGTGTAATAAAATAAGGTACGAAACCTTTGTAGAATTTTAGTTTTATAAGTATTCAACATTAAACCAATATTTTTTTTTGGTCTGTAAACATATTTTGGGTAATGAAAAAAAAAACTTAAAATCGAAGAGCATAAATGACCTATCTACTAAATACTTTCTATAGAAAATTACTAAACTGAGCGTAGATGTTGCACTGCTGGGCTTTGGTCAGGTTCTCAAGTAAATATTTTGTTTTGCCCTCCATCACAATGCTCCAGAGCAGTATAGTCGAAATAAGACAGTTATCAGCCGAGTGATAATTTAAAATTTCACAAATAATAAACAATAAATTAATACATTTATGTTTTACTTGTATTCAACAACCGATACTAGCCTGGTTTCAAACTTGTATAGGTACATCTCAACCGAAAATCTTGAGCTTCTGTCCTTCGAATTATATGTTTTTTTTTTCAGTTATATCTTCACTATCCTCGCTAATATTATAAAGGCGAATGTTTGTACGTTTGTTACTCTTTCATGCAAATATTACAGAATGGATTTTAATAAAACTTTACTATAATATATATAAATCAGAATAACACATAGGCTATAATTTATAAAGATATGATGTGAATTGTCCAAAATATGTCAAGTTTGTATGAAGCAAACATGAACTTCTAGGACATTATTATGACTTTTTTTTTCGGGGAGGAAATGCATTTCCCGCCTAGTCGGGAGGAGGACCAGGGGCAGAAGGCCCAGTCCTACTATTTAAGCCCCGGAATTCCATCTCGCTGCACGGTGGCAGGGTTACGGGAACGCTGTCACTTAAGACCGCGAGCCAATAAGAGGCAATATGTGACCCAAATCGAATGAGGTAGGGCGCGCCTTCTGACTCTGCCTCCGTCTGTACTATGACGGACTCCTCTGACTCCACAACTGGAGGCCGGGCGTCACCCCTGATGCCTGATCCAGCGCCCTGGGGCGGATGTCTTTCAGAGTTGAACGGCGCAGCTTAGAAAAATTACTAGGATATTAATTGGAAGGCTAATTATAGTAATTGGTTGGTAGATTATATGATGATGTAACAGAATTTGATATAGTTTAATGTCGATATGTAGATTTATTCACGGCGATTTATTAAAAGCTAAATAAATTTAGAATAAAAAAAAATAAGAACTTAAAAAAAAAATATGCTCTCCGGCCTTAAATCCCAATCTTCGGTCACGATTCACGCGTTTTAGCCTTTAAATTCTGTATATCCATGATTCCATTCCACAGATTGTAAAAATCTTCATACCTTTATATGTAGACAATATCTGTCCTTATCTCCTTCACAAGAATAGGTTTTAAGCGTGGATTATCAAAAGTACGTGACATTTTACCCCTGCACTTACGCCACTTTACTGAACTTACCTCCTTCGGGAGGCACGGTTTAATGCTTTCGGAGTACTGTCTGTTTGAGACTACAACTATATTATGAGTTTTACAACTTCTATGTTTTTTAGTACTTTTGCTAGGAACATCTGTTCCATATAGAAAGATGATGACTGTGTTTAATGCACTTGCTTTGCTTATAAGTCTATAAAACTTTCTTTTTATTTTTCCATTTCGAATTTATTATGAGTATGAGAATTTTGATAATAATCAGTAAACAAATTTTCGGTAAATATTTGTATAAAAATTCTCCTGAATGATATTGAATTAATCATTATGATGACGTTCTACTGAACGATATCGGTAATGGCGGACATTCACAATGGGCACAAGCCGGTACATATTAACATTAACAGCCTGTAAATTTCGCACTGCTGGGCTAAGGCCTACTCTCCCTTTGAAGAGAAGGTTTGGAGTATATTCCACCGCTCTGCTTCAATGCGGGTTGGTGGACACACATGTAGCAGAATTTCGTTGAAATTAGACACATGCAGGTTTCCTCACCATGTTTTCCTTCACCGCAGAGCACGAGATGAATTACAAACACAAATTAAGCACATGAAATTCAGTAGTGCTTGCCTGGGCTTAAACCCGTAATCATCGGTTAAGGTGTTAATAATAAATAATAAATATTGGACAACATCACATACATTACTCTGATCCCAATGTAAGTAGCTAAAGCACTTGTGTTATGGAAAATCAGAAGTAACGACGGTACCACAAACACCCAGACCCAAAACAACATAGAAAACTAATGAATGCACGCGTTCTAACCACTGGGTCATCTCTTACATATTACCAGCTGGTAAACATGTGTGTGCGTAAACACAAGCGCACTTTATTCCTATTATATTATACTTTGATAGATTGGCAATTCAGATACGACCGGAAAGTGTTTAAAGGATTGTGTGCATTCCGAGGCATGGGAATGTTCACAATTCAAACTTTCAGTCCCACCCGCGATTTGAACCCCGAACCCCGGATTTGTGGTCTTACAAGCTGCCTGCTAAAGCAACGAGGTAATCTTAATTATTAATATGGATTAATTACATCTAGATATAAGCAGAATGTCATTTATAATTATATGTACATATTAAATAATAAATTACACAAGAGACAATATAATTACTGTGTTTGTAGTATTTGTATGTATGTTGTCAATTAGTAATTATATTTTAATATAAGTTAATTTCCTAGTTCACTTATCTTTCTTTTATAAAAAATACATCTTTATTAATTTTATCCTCTCTTATCTGTTCCCATACGAAACTACTTTCACGAGAGATAATCTTTGAAAAATCGCTTTAAATTATACCTTATATTTTCTTTACACCGTTCGCAATAAAATATAAAATGAAATAATTATAACTATACTTGGAAACTGTTTCTGCAACTTATGAATTAGAGGAGATCTACCTATGCAGACCGGCTTAAAAATGTAAAAAGTGTTATCGCATAGAAAAAAGGACAGAATAAAACGATTTTTTTTTTACATTTATTACTACAAATCCTGTGCACGGAGAAAACAAAGAACTAAGTTATTAGAAGATCCTTTTCAATGAACGAATCCTTATTATTTCAGAGAAATATGTGATTAAAGTTTATTAATACTATTTAAGTAAATTAAGTCCTCGTAATACTCTTATTGTTAATACGTATATAATATTACCAAAATCGTAATATTTAAAATTTTGAATATGCTTATAACGTTGTATGTACGTACAAAATTGTTTATTTGAAGATAATGTTTATACGGTACTATATAATTATATGAATATAAGAACATGAAATTAACGCTTGTCACGGTAATAGTAAAGAAGAGCACCTATATTTTAATAGTATATACTAAAAATATCTTTCAAACGCACTATGTCTTCTGTTATAAAACATACATATGTATAATGGCTTAGCATTTTTTTTCAGTTAGGCTTTATAATAAAACGGCTCTCCTAATTTATCTGTATGGATTTTGTTCAATATCTTATTAAAGACTATGTTGTATATAAGCAGTAATAGTAATTTGTAACAAAGAACGGGTCCGTAATTCGATCCGGTCCGGTCGCAGTTCATTCTCCCGAGCGAGCAACCCTCGAGAATGAATGACCAAACGGACGAACACGGATATAGAGGAAAATGCAGAACGCAGTAATATTATTGGTCATCTCAAAATATTGCTTTGTGATTAAAACGTGGATATACTACAATCCATTCCATAGCCGCCATTACATCCCTACATCTACGTTGCGTATAGACCAATATATAGAATTTCTAAATTGTCAAATTTATGGATAAATGTAAATTTTAACACAAAATAATAATTTTATAAATATTTAAGTATGAAGTTTCGTATTAAATTGTAGAATAATTAAATGGTCTAGACGATCATAATTATCGTTAACTTTGTTATGTGGTTTAAAGAAGATATTATTTATTTGACGATCACCATGGTACTACGCCACTCCGAGGTTTCGGGTTCGATACCCGACCGAGTCGATGTAGAAAAAGTTCATTAGTTTTCTATGTTGTCTTGGGTCTGGGTATTTGTGGTACCGTTACTTCTGATTTTCCATAGCACAAGTGCTATGGAATATAGCTACTTACATTGGGATCAGAGTAATGTATATGATGTTCTCCAATATTTATTTATTATTTATTATATAAAATACCTTTATGGTGCAAAAAATACGCAAATGTAAATATACATACATTTATTTGTTCATACATTTGTTCAGTACTGTAAACAGAACTGAATACTAGGAATCGCTCTTGCATGGACGTTGACAACGAAAAGCGGGCGATTGTGCGACTCAGAACATTATTTGTTTTGGATACAATAAATGAAATCCATATTGTGAGTATTTGTGATGAAGTAAAAAAAATAAGCATTTCTACAGCATCTGTCCGTTTATTGTTATTGGATTTAGATTATTCCGTTTCAAAGATAAAATGCATTGTACATAATAAAGTCTAGATTCCTCGTGAACAATAAAGGCACAAAGCTAATTTGACTATATATACCACTGCTAAAATAATAAATAAATATTCCAGAACTATATTAAATGACACTTCTAGTATCATTGCATCTGAAAACGTGACCACTGTACCGACATTTGTTAAGGAGTTTTTGTGACCTAGATAATTAGGTCACACCACGTCGCCGAGAGAACAGCACCGCTTAGTGTGAGCATCTGGGACTGGCTGAGCGCTTAATTATGTTAATTAATGCTATTAGTTCAATGTTTAGACAATGGGACGATTACTTTCGAATGGAATTACCTTCACTTATAAAACACTTTACTGAATGCAAGTTGCAACGATTAAACATTTAAAAACAATTTTCAATACTTATACTTAGTTTTGTAAAGCTTGTAATAATATAACCATAGTATTTGATGACTAAAGTTTCTACTAATCTTGTTTACCGTGACGATATCGAAACGTGAAACCGACTGCTGTATTATTCTACAAATCAAAGGTCCCTCAACCTGCTATGAAGTATAGTAGAAGGATCTTATCTGACAATATATACGAGGTTATCCGTAGAACGGCCGTAGTTACCGACATATCATCCAGCAAGTTGGACCAATGACGTGTAGAAGATGATCAATTAACAATTAGGATATATAAGATGTGTAGACCGCTGACTACCATGCTCATAGGCAGATAGATAGATAACATTCAAAATTATAGTATTCATTTCGCACTAAAAATATTTTTATCCTGACCTTCCCTGCAAAACTTTGGAATATCAATTCGAGAGGATTAGTTTATCAGGCGAATTATAGATGAAATTAATATACCCATTATTCCATTGCATCTCATACTACCGCATATATATCTATGTATATCATCCTAGCTTATTGGGTACCACTATATGGGTCAACAATTAGTCTATCAAACCTCAAAGCTTTGTATTGATATGTTCCGGTTTGTTGGATGAGTACGCCAGTGTAATTACCAAGGGATATATTATCTTAGATCCCAAGGTAGGTTTGATGATGCATTATGATGATTTTTCTTACAGAGATAAAGTCTATGGATCGGGGTCCCTCTGCCCATACCGTATCTACCTATTATGAATAGAAATAGCACGTTTTTATATTAGAGCATATTCAGTGTAAGGAGTAGTTATTATCTCTTGAATTCACGTGGCACATTTGCTAATCTGCCTTTCCAAAATAAATAAAAATACAATTAGTGATAATTCATTCTTTCAATAGCATGTATGCATATCGTTTAAATGATTTTACTTCAAATTAGTTGCTAGTATACAACATAAGCGCGAGTTTCAAATACACCTTCTATAACATGACGATCGATAAAATAGAACAACTTATCGTATAAGAAACTCTTTTATTCTCGACCTATTTTTATATGGAAATGAAATGCTTAGTTGAATCCATGTCATGTTCAGTGAGAAAGTATTTTTGTAATAAATCAAATAAATCATTTTGAAAATGTTTATAAAAAGGAAGGAACAGGTTTAACACCTTTATTTTACCATTATTACTTTTTTATTTATTAAAAAAAAATTAATGAATGAGCAAGTGGACCATATGATGTGAGTGGTCATTTCCACTACAGGTCGATACTTCTTGTGGCGACGTGATATTAAAGGTGCTTTTGTTCCTTGTACTTATAATTGTACATATGCGCGTACAAACTTAACACTGCAACACATAAAGTATCTTTTGATGTTGGACGGTGTCATAATATAATAATTATGCTAAAGAAAAGGACAGGTTAGGGCACAACTCTTACACGAGTTAACTATTTGAAATAATTATTCTGTTACTTAAGATATATGTGTCCAAGCTCGTATATACCACAGTTGTTATTCTTAATTCGAAAATATTTAGTTCAAATCTCACTGACATATGAAATGTTGAAGGAATTTATAATATAGATGTCGAAGCATCAAAAAGTTTGATTAGGATTTATTTGTTTTTATCGTACATGCTGGCAACGTCAGTATGACGTTAAAAAGAAAAGAATCAAAAAGTGTCAGGATTGATTGAATATTATGAAAAAAAGATACGAACAAAAACGACGAGACTTATATTTTTGGAAATAAATATGTCTGATAACGAATTAATACCCAACCCTTCGTTATATATATTAGAGTAATTTTGTACGTATCAAATATTTAAATATTGATACATTAATTATATGTCTAAAGTCAAAGATTTATATTGAGGTATTAATAATCAAAATTTATTACTCTATAAGCTATTTTGTTGTATGTACGTACGCTTAAATGTTAAATAGAAATATAATTCTATATCAATAAATGAAAAGATATTTTAATGTACTGGTGTTATCATATAAGAAGCCGGGCTTCGCATTTTTCACCGTTTAATTTTTTTATTATTGACATAACAATTTTCATGTTCTTGTTCTGAATTAAAAAAAAAGCTATCTCGACGCTGCCCCGTCTAGGTTATTATTAAATAAATCTTTTTATTCAAGGCATCGCTTTGTCACTTAGTAGGAACGCTAGTCATAATGGACGCGCTAAATAACTCACTGCCCTATTAAGTCTGTGCTAAGTTCCAGCCTATTTTCTTACACTTGGTTTTTTGTTTTAAGATAGTTTTTTTTAATTTACACACTCTTGTTTGGTGCGGAATATATGTTTATTGGTAATAATTAATTATTTATTTACTTTAATATACGTTAATTAATAGATTTATAACAATTATTAACCTGTAAATATTGTGCTAATACATATATTCTAGCACTAGTTACCTAATTAAGAAATAAACTATAAGATGGTAATTTATCACAACTATCAGAATTATGATTTTTAATTTAATGTATCAAATATTTACTCCATTTGTTGATCGCGGTTCGCGTCTAACCATTGAAAAAAACCATTCTCAATAATGAATAATTTCCAATTATTTTCAAATGAAAAATATTTGATAATAACAGCTCTACGTATTTTCGTATTCGGACAGTAGGCAAACATGCTACGCCAAGTGAGGTGCTACAATGAAACGTAGCTATATACGTCAATCAATCTTGCCAACGCTAGTGACATGCGGGTTTTTATTGAAATACCCACGATTGATATAAATAGATATAAAATAGAACCATGTATTACTTGTGTAAACATAAACTTGCATTTCTATTCGAATTAAAAAACTAGGTACATTAATAGCTTTAAAATTTCAAAGCGAATAATCAAGTTAGAAACTTAACACATTAACTTTCAGTTTTAAAACCACCTTATTATAATGTTGTGTTAAAGTTTTAAATACATTTTTACTGTTTAATTTTAATATTTCGCAAACTTTGGATCCCGCTATTAACATAAATATACAATTTAGAGTTTACTGTGCTGACTTTGTATGAAAATTAATTAAATTTTCGTAACTAATGTTATCCATGAATTAACAAATTCTCGACTTTTAATGTTATTTTAATTTAATTTTCCTAAATAATGATAAACATTCGTTTCTGTATTTGATTGACGTAATGCGCTGGATAAATTTAAATTTAAGTTTGGGATTTTGTAAATAATTAGTTTTTATACATCGGGGATAATTACGGCTTCTGATAATTAAAGAAACATCATGAATTAAAGTACGAATCGACCTAGCGTGGAGAGGAATGGAAAGGATGTGCAATTTCACTTTTGACGTGACCGTAATACTGAAGTTTTAGTAAATGTTAAAAACATAATTTATTTAATTTCATTTTAATATTGTCACCAGCATCAAATGACTGTTTAATCGATGCACTGGAATTAGTTTATAATGCAGTTCCTAGATTTGACACATGGACGTCAATAGATCAAAAGTACATGTAGGTAACGTAAATATCATTGTACATATCTGATACTTAAATATATATATATATATATGTTGGAATAATTAAATTCACTTATGAGATGACAAAGTTACGACGCAATTCCACATTTTAAAGTAAAATATATTAATTCGAAAATTCTGCTCGTAATCCTTGCGCGATTCGCTGTCATTGCTCGTAATTACAGAAGCGCAATTAGCACCTTACCCCCCACCCCACCACTCGTAACCACTTCCGACATCAGCCTTCCGATTTCAGGAAATGGTTCAAGACAAAGCGTGTAGATGAATCGTCGTTGCGTCCGTTAATTATTTTCTATGATGTGGAAGGATATAAAGTACTTGAGACTTAAAGAGCTTTGAAAAAAATATCTCTATAAATTTTTATTTAACCTATTTTTTATAAAGACCCATTAAATGCTTTTATATAACTAATAAAAAAGGCCGACATTCTGTCAGTTGTATATGTGTGATCTAAATATATCTAATCGTATGTGTGTATATCGCGTAATATCTATTTTTATAATTGGGCTCTTAATAAGTTTAAATTAATATTTAAGAACTACAAATTAACCTATTCAGCTGATTAATTTTTACATTAATTGATGTTAATACGATTATATTTGAAGCATCAATAGCGCAAAAGCTTACGGGCCGCCTAGCTATGTAAAAAGTTGACCATTTATCCTGACCCCTTAGGTTATTATCGTCCCCACTCCAAACGCTAGTGATAAGCTTAAAAGGAGGTGTAAATATAATTATCAGTAACTCCTTAATTAATTTGGGCTTTACAACTATTCTTTCATTCTGCCAAATATTGAACAAATAACTTCATTCATTCTCTTTTTACTACAGGTTGCTAAAGGGTATAGCTAAGTATGAGCTTTAATTTAAAACTTCATTTCGTAATGAGTATTGTAATAAACCATCTCGGGGAATCGTGCAAGTCTCGGATATTCTGCCATATGTAAATCCATCAACCCGCATTAGAGCATCATGGTGGAATAAGCTTAAAATCTTCTCCTTATGAGGAGAGATCATCGCCCAAATGGGACCTTTATGGATTGTTCAACTATTGTAAATGCTCTCTAAATCTAATCCTCTTATAATGTAAATCCACCAATTTGTTTATTATTAACATAAAAAAAAGTAATTATAATTTTATTTTAGCTGCTCTTATTTTAAAATAACAATTTAAAATTATAATAGTAAATATTTTTTTACCGCACGGATGTTAAGCTGATTTAAATCAATGTTACGTTGCGTTAAAAATTAAAACATAAAATCATTAATATGCTTTTATTATTATCATTAATATGTATTGGTTTTTTAAATTAAATCACTAAGTATCTCATCACTACAATCAGTAAATCCGGATTTCAACGCATTAATTCGTAAACAACTAACCAATTTACATAATCTGTTTGTACCGAAGCAATCTCTTGCAGCTGAAATTATATACAGCGATAACAATAATATACTTTATTAATAGCATTAATTAATAAAATCAAAAATAAATTGTCGATTTAGATGTGTCTTTTTACTGCTGTATGTTATTTTTTAACTAGCTGTGCCCGCGACTTCGTGCGCCTTGTTTGAATTTAAATTATTTGGATATTGTAGCGTGATTTTATTTTTATTCTATATATAATTCTAAAATAAAAGTTGCCTAAGTTACTCCTTATTACATCCGCTATCAGCCATCGAAAGTCCCGTTGAAATCGGTTCAGCCGTTCCAGAGATTAGCCGGATCAAACACACAGACAGACAAACAAATTGAACACTCCAATTTTATTATATGTATAGATAATCTTCTTCATTGTCAAATATACTGGTTGAGTAATTCTAATATTTGGAATAATCTTAGGAATATTAAGTAATTAACTGTGTACAAATAAGAATAAGAAATAGTTATCGTATAAATTATGACTGCTTGGAAAGAATGCTAGTAATATTTCCCCGTTGAATCGCAATTCCGTTCCTCTGGGCAAAAAATGAACCAACCAATGAAGATAGTATACTATATAAAATATATACCCTGCATGGAATTCGATGAATAATTACTAATACACGGACTTTTAATGTTAATATAATCTAGTACAAAAAAAGTTGTGTGTTGATTTTGTAACTAAAGTTCTTAATGTATTCCTTGTTAAGTATAAAAGTATGTACGACATTTCTTATGGAGTCTAAAAACTTTGTCCAGGAAGTCGGTAATAAATATTTTTACTTTTCGTGCTAAGAGAAACGACAGTGTTATGAATACATATTTAATATAATATTGTTGCACATTACGTTATTCTACTATAACTAATACTGTAACTTCCAAAGTCTTGCAATTACAAATTGCAAAAGCTGGAACAGCATTCCGGCTAATCATTGAACGTAGTTGAAATCAAAGTATAAGTACAAGCAGCAGGTTGACAGCAAACTTTTGAAACTAACGTTTCTATCCGACTTAGATGCTATTTATGCATATCGGCAGATTTTATAAATCAAATGCCGTTAATGGATTTATAGTCTTATCAGCTGTGACGTCATTAGAAATAAACGGCTAACTATAGTAACACAAATTCGAATTTTAATAACCAGTACCTTATTGACATATTAAGAAAGTATTCTTTAAAGTTATAAATTTATTAAAAAATAAATTACTAGGCTCTAGCCTTTTCAGACTCACTGTCTGAAGGCGGCAAATGTTAAAGTGCGTTTCGTTTTCAAATACCAAAGTTTTAAAATGTTAAAAAACTTCTTATACATTTACTGGCATTATTTAAACTAAATTTAATAAGCTTGTAAATCTATAATAACAGTTTTATGAATTATCTATTTTATTATTATTTAACTAACTATACCAACACCTTTTACTTTCATTGTTTTTCGGGGGTTTACGATTTTTAATAATGTGAGCCAAGATGGACTAATGGTTAGAACGCGTGCATCTTAACCGATGATATCGGGTACAAACCCAGGCAAGCACCACTGAATTTTCATGTGCTTAATTTGTTTTTATAATTCATCTCGTGTTCGGCGGTGAAAGAAAACATCGTGAGGAAATCTGCATGTGTCTAATTTCAACGAAATTCTGCCACATATGTATTCCACCAACCCGCATTGGAGCAGCGTGGTGGAATATGCTCCAAACCTTCCCCTCGAAGGGAGAGGAGGTCTTAGCCCAGCAGTCGGAAAATTAAAAGGCTGTTAATGATAAAATGATGATGATGATGTTCAATAACAGACAGAATTCATACAGCAGGATCGACGATGTACGTTTACTAAGGCACGGTAGGAAATGCCAACTTTCTAAAACCAGTTTGCTACTGAGAAAGCCTTGGCAGAAAAAATAAATTACGGCGGTCGGCGGCGGTCTCCCCGTCTATAGACATTGATACTTTGTGAAATATTAACCTTATTCGAACATCGTCAAAGCGCCACTGACTTTGGAACTAAGATGTTATGTAATGGCTCACTCATATTTCGAACCAAATCACAACACTACTAAGAATAGTTATGTATACTGTTATGTATTGTCAATTATTAATTACCGCCTTCATGGTTTTCTGTTTGACCTAAAGGTTGACTGGCAGAGAATGCCTTCAGGTATTAAGTCCGCCTTTTGTTCCATTTTGTGCTGGTCAATAAAGTATTTAAATACTTCATTGACCACCACAAAATGAGTATTGTTGTTTGGTAGTAGAATAGAGTGCGGTACATATCTTAAAGGGGTTACACAAAGCCCTAACACTAAGTACAGTTTAGCTATCCAGGAGCTTATAAAGCTAGCTCCTGGATAGTTAAAATTAGTACGACGTGAATATACTCTCTATTTTATTTAGACAGTAAACAGCTTCTGAACGCAAAGTATGTTTTCTGATTTAAAGGTACCTATGTCAGTTTTTTAATGAACGCCGCACACTGGAATGGATTGGACGATACGCAAGAGAATTTATTAACCGTATATTTGTATATTGAATGAACAAGTATTTCCCTGGAGATCAGTTAGTTCTCTCGTTGTTATAAGGCGTGATTGATCAGCAAGCAATTACGATGAATTCAAATAAAATACTATTCTTTTACGAAATTATATGCTTTAGAATCAGCGTGGATGTAAAGCATATTATATATATTTGAATAACAGTGAAATGTTAATCTATTACGGTGAAGTGTTATCAAGTGTCATCTTTGTTGATCGACAAGCCATATGCTTTTCGGTGGAGTAAAATATAGGAATATCGTTTCAAACCGGCTGTTATAAAGGTGATTGTGAATTAGAAATTTTTGCAATACGAAAAGGATCAGAGAGAAGTTACTTAGCAAAGATTTAAACACGTACCCAAACTACTTAACAATAAATTAACAATATTTAGTCTTGCACTCTAAGCGACTAGGTTTCAATAACAAGCTAAGTCTGAATAATTCATAGTGTCATTAGGGATACATTCAAAGCCAGCAGTATCTGGCTCGCTCTTGTGAATATAATAGCAGAGGCCACACTAATTACGTTTATTTTACTCAGCGATGCATGATATAATTAATTGATTTAGTCACTTGTATATTCTTTAATAATTATGTTTAGACTCTTTGTATATTCATTTTCCAAAAAAAAAAAAAAAAATACATAGTAATAGGCTCTACACAACATCCACAGGCGCACCTTCGTGATAAATTATTATTATTGGCATGCATTAGTAAGAAACTCTTCCAAGATGACTCTGTGTGCAAAAAACACTCAAGTTTATTTTATTGAAAAATAATTAATTGAAGGCGCCTTCGTGAGTGAATACATAACATCAACGAAAACGAATTCAACCAATTTAAATAAATATTAACTCGTTAAAAGTTTCAGTTATCGTACACATTTCAGAATTAAAATGAAATTCCCTTGTAAAAAATACCATACAATTGCACCCCTGAAAATCCATCACCGAAGGAATAAATTGAGGGAAGGCACGGTGGAAGTTGTTAATATTTAAAACAAAGTTTTTTCGTTCGTAAGTTTTGTTGGCATCTGATAAAATGTTTTTTTTTTCAATCAAAAGTTGAGGATGTTTGAAGGTGTCAAAGGTATAAAATTTAGTTTAATTAAAAAAAAACCTTCTTTTTTTTAATTTTAATGTAACCTGTACATTTAAAAGAAATAAACATGTTTTGAGAACATTAAAACCCGAGTTGAAAACTTTAAAGTATTTTTTTATTGTATTGATTGTTTTCTTACTTAATTTGCGTAAGACATATATTTTATAATACAAATATTAACTATATTTTTCTACAAATTGATTAAAGTTAAAAGTAAAATAAAAAAACGTGTATTAAATGGTGTAAAGATTATATATCACTTATGCACAGTTAAAACACATACAAGCTCTCGGTGACTTCAAATATACAGCAAAACTATTGCGCCAAATCTATACTGATATTATAAATGCGAAAGCAACTGTTCACAGATTTACTGTGGAGACATTTTGTGTTCCGGGGAAGGACAAAGGCTTTTTAATTCACCCCTCGAGGGGGTAAAAAGTTGGTGACAGCTTGTATCCTAAAGGTAAACTTTTGTTACGAGACTAGCCCTAGCCTCCAATACGGTGCTACGTCATAGGATATCATAATTAATAATATCATTAATAATGTCACACTATTATTATTATTAGATTTTATTAAAATTATTGTTGTAATGAATTGATCAATCATTTTATATGAAATAACATTTAATACTGGCATGTAACACTATTTTTTTTTTAAAGTGATTGAGCTGCTATAAGGAAAATAATTGGATGATTGTGGGGCATTGTAAAAATATAGAGAGAGATTAAAACATCATTGTACAACATAATTTTATTTTGCCATTCTGAACTACGGAAATTACACTTTTAAAAATTTCGCCCAAGAAACGACGCAGGTTCACATAATATTTCAAAACACTGTTAAAAAGTGAAATAAAACAACATAAACTGGAATATGTTATAAAATCAAAGCCAAAACCAATTTCAGCACTCGAATATAAACACCATTACAAAACCTATATGCTGTTAATATGTACTTTAGATGCGAAGGCAGTTTACAGAGCACTCCATAATAGCTGATGATGTTTGTTTTGTATTTAGCGTTAGGTCATTTAATAATATTGAATTGTTGTGTAATCTTAATTGATGCAAATTGAAATAAAATACTATTTAATATATTATTGAGCTGATGTCGCGTCATGGATAGAGCACATAAATCTTAACGGATGATAACGGGTTCAATTCCAGTTCATAGACACTAAGTTTTTATGACCAGGTTTTATGATTCGTCTCATGAAGTGGCGAAAGAAAAAACCATAACTTTCGAAGAGACCTATATATAGATATGTATCTACAAAATAAAACAAATATATGTGGATTAGGTTAAACAATAGTTTGGTAAATTATTTCTAAAAATTATATTATAATCAACAAATGTTTATTCCTATGACAAGAATGAAGAATTTGAGAAGAGTTTAAAGCAAATTATCCTATTCTATGAACGAAAGATGTATTGGACTGAATGTTATTGAGGCCGCTGATTGAGCAGCGCCGCTTAGAAAAATGGTTGAATTAAACTGCCTGATTAAAACTAGATGGCATCTCCACCAACTCGAACTGCCAGCCGTGAGACATATACCGTATGTTACTTTAATATAATAATAGAAAACTATTATTAAAATAACAATATAAATTAAATAAACGATTGTTTTATGATCAGTTTTAAAATCACTAAACTATTATTGCCATTATTAAAATAAAATCTTCTTAATCATATGCGTTAGGTTCACACTAAACAAAGTGTATTAATAGTTTGAAGCTGTAAATATATTTACTAGTAGGTAATAGTCTTCTGTTTTTGAGGAGAAGTTTTGTTGTTTTAGGAGAAGTTTTGTTTCTTAATCCACCACACTACTACTCGTACAATGCTGTTTGATGGTTCACATGTGGTGTTTTTCATACGACGTTGCAGATTTTCAAGTTGTTTTTCTTCGCCGGCGAGCTTAAAATTAATTATAAACACAGATTAAGCACATGAAAATTCAGTTATGATTATCAGTGATGATACGCAATATCCGATTTAAATTCACGTGTCGTAACCACTGGGTCATCTATGTTCAAATATATATAACAAATTCCCCAGTTTGTAATTTAATGCATAAATTAAGTATTTTTTCCTAATTAAAAGACAATAAAGAAAAATAAAAAAAAGCGGCCAAGCGCGAGTCGCCCATGAAGGGTTCCGTAGCAGCACATAATGTAGAAGTTCTTGTAGTTCGTTATAACTTTTGAATGAAAGGTAAATTGCGGTTTACGATTTATGACGTATTAAAAAAAACTTACTAGATCTCGTTCAAACCAATTTTGGGTGTACATCATATATTTTCTTTAGTCTTATCATTCACTTATTTTAGAAGTTACAGGGGGGGGGACACATTTTACCACTTTGGAATTGTCTCTCGTGCAAACTATTCAGTTTAGAAAAAAGATACTAGAAACCTCCACATCATTTTTGAAGACCTATCCATAGATCCCTACAAGTATGTGTTTGATGAAAAAAAATTTTTTTATAATTTTTGTCTAAAAATCTTATTGCTGTTCACAGAATACATCTACTTACCAGGTTTCAATAGTATAGTTCTTATGGTTTCGGAAAAAAGAGTCTGTGACATACGGACGGACAGACAGACAGACATTACAATCTAGAAGGATTCCGTTTTTTGCCATTTGGCTACGGAACCTTAAAAATGATCATATTTTCTAAAATATTTACGCTATATTAATTAAGACTACTTAAAAATATCAAAGAAACAAGTTTGAATACAAACTAATTGCATTTTTAATTAATTATGCTCATAAATGTCTAATAGTACTTTACTCTAAATGGTTTTTCGAGAGCTTTATGTATTTTATAACGCGTATGACGTCATTTGCCTTTAAACAGCTTGAGAACTAATATAAGTAAATTAAATCTGAGATCATCATCTCCACAACATATATTTTGAATCAATAAAATACTAAATTAAAAACTGCCTTAGAATTGTTTGTGACAACTATTTACAAACACATACAAATGAAAATTCTTCGGGACAGAAGACATTTAGCAATTATTTACCTTCGAGCTGTGATTATTCTTTTGTAATTTCATATTCGTTAATATCAGCGAGAAGAACCAGTGATCAGTGATTACTCATTAATAATGATATTAAAATACAAAACTTCCATAAAGATTCTTAGAAATCTTTTCCACGACATCATTTTGAAATATGTTTCTTTTTATAATTAAAATCTCGTTAAACGTAGCGTTTATTACTTTCCAATACTCCCCATTACGCGCAGGTGCAGTTACCGCCTCAAAGTAATTGCTCTATCGTATGCATCGATCGGAGGTTCGACGTAAGTTGGCACACGACGAACGAGTTCCGTTACGACGAACACGAAACTTCGCACAAAGGCCTCGCTGGCCCGACGCGACTAAACTTTGTCGACATAACAAGTATTTTGCTTTGATTTTTGCAAGCAGCGCGTCGTTAAACGATTCAGTACCAAAAGAACAAAATCATAGCGAAGTATCATAATTATATAACCATACAGATTTCATTAAACGGTGAAGACGTAATAAAGCGAAATGATTACACTTGCTTTCTAATAATAAGCAATGATAAATTAATTACAATCAATATAAAAAAATATGTTGTATTAATAAGATAGTGGGCGACGGGGCGTCGCTTAAGCTTTTGTGTGATTAATGAAAAAATGAGCGATTTAGGAATTACGTCTTAAAAACATTTACTTAAACCGTTAGAACCATTTCTAAGATAAACAAAATAAATATATATTTCATTATTTTTGCTTCTGTCTTCCGTTCATAGAATATTCATTTCCTATAGATTGTCCTTTGTATTTTTTTAAATGAGGTGAAAAAATCCCGGCTCTCTACTACTCTACTACTCTCTAACTCTATGCTAAAATGACTATCCTTTATTTATTAAAATAGGTAAAAAACCGACGCAGTCAACTCTCTAACTCTATGTGGTCTTGGCAGTAACCCTAGAGTGTTTTGAAAAACCGATAGCGTTAAGGGGATGCAGATCCCATAGCGCCGAAGATGAAAATTCGAAACTCGATAGTTTCAAAATAGTTGATAAACGACCTTATTTTAGGAGATTTCTTTTTCTATAATCGGAAGATGAATTGGCTAATTTCACTAATTCGCGATGACATATGTACATATTAAGTAATTCATTTATTATTATTATAACATCATTTTATAGATATAATATTTTGTTATAAAATATATGACACAATACCTTTTAAATTTATTTAATATTGAAGCTCTCAATCAGCTCGTAACCACGGCAGATGCAAATTTGTCGAAACGTCAGGCAAAATTATCGCGGTTAAAAACCCAGTAATTCATAAATATATGTTTTATACATGATTAAAATATAATATTTACGTTTTGACATCACAAAACATTTAAAGTTGAAATCATTTTAGAAAGGCTAATCGTGGGGACCATTGTTCCGGAATAAAGTATATGTTTCTTATTTCTATGTTTGTTTGTGCATTGAATTCAGTAATTTATAGATAATTATAATATTATAATGTATTTTTATAGAATACAAGTATCAACATACAAGTACTTCGCTCTCAAGCATTTTTTCTTAGCAAATTAAAGTATATCTACAATATAAACTATGATTACTATGACTAAACTGCCTGTCATTGTCCCACAGCTGGGCTAAGGTCTCTTTTTCCTTTGAGTTGATGGCTAGATTGGCTCCATGCTAGTTGGTGCATACTTATGCGGACGAAATTCATTGAAATTAGACGTCTGCTAGTTTACTACATAAAGTAAGCACATTAAAATTAAATGATTACCAATGTTTGAACCAGCAGTCATTAATTGAAACGTACGTGTATTTTTTGTATGAAATTACTAGGTGAACGGTAAATATATGCCCTGATTATATCATAGGCCAATTACCCATTCCTTTCATCGCCAATACACCAACTTTGGTACAACTAATAAAATTACAAAAGAAACAATGTCCTCAATCTCTCTTACGGTTTAAATAATTCCGAATTTCCCATTTCTTTCCTCAACAATACGTTTTATATTGGAGTACTTTATAAGGTTCAAAGGATCGACGTGAGAGCCCATTCCGAAGACCGTCACGTTTGATTAAGATCTTTTGAATAATATATTCAAATATATAAAATATTTTATCAATTGAACGGTCACATAACATAGCAAACTTGACAAGCGAGAATAATAAATATTACGTGTAAAATAAGGATCAAAATATCTTACCGACATGAGCGTGAGGTCCTAAATCCTTTTTGTAGCCAGTCTATCCCTTACCATTATAATTCTGTACCCTGTTTTTAAAGTTCGCTATCTATTTTTAATTTTTGATTTTGATTAAAATTATACTTTATTTTAATCACTTTTAAAAACCGTCAACGAATGATTATAATTTTAACTCGAGTTACCAATGCAATGCAGTGGATGACTTGGGCCTTATTTTAACAAACAACGAAAAAATGATAAATGATAACTTGTTTAATCCAGAATTGGTCATACAATATTAACTAAAATCACCAATGGTAGTGGATCGTCTATTAATCTTAAAAAAATAATTATGTATGTGCTTGCTATATAAAATGTAAAGATAAAACTATATATTATGAAGAACCATCTGTTTAAGTATCGTTTAATGTTAGGCGAACAATAGTAATTGCGTCTTTTAAACTAAGTAGTAGAAGTGCCTTTTCAACTTTAGATTTAAAGAAAAATATGTCAGTTGCGTCCTTGTCGACCATGTACAGTATAGGCCAAATGTGTAGTAAGAATAAAAAAACGTTGGCAAAGGAAAAAATGCTTGATGTGCGTTTTATTATTTTATGTTGCTATAAAATATTTGCAATCATTATTTTAATATTAATATTATTTTTTGAATCAAATAAAAATAAAATAATGTATATTTTTTGATTTAATAGTTTTATATATGAATATTTAAATACTAATAAATAAAATTATTTATATATTTATAAGCCTATGTGTACATATATTAATATTTAAAAAATAATCTATTTGATTTATTTTCAAATATTTTTAGTAAAGTGTTTATTCAATTCAACACTCGGGGTGTTCACTGGTTTTTATTTGCCGATTGAAATATTTTTTTATATAATATAGATAAAAAAAAAAGAATATCTAGAAAGCAGTTAGTAGAGCTGAAACCGGATCAAACGGGATGAGAGAAGATTATTACGGTTTACGATCCTTACTTACCATTTGCTTTCATTTATGGATATTAAATAGTAACTTTATCAATTTTTTTTTAAATTCATTGTAGCAATTCAAAGTCATAATCACTTATATATCAGCGACTTTCAATTTAAAATAAAAAATACAATATATGATACAAATTACATTTTTGTTTGTATTTAGGAAACTGCTAAAATTATTAGTCCAATTGTAATTTCACAAATTAAAAATATTTAAAGTTCAACTCATCGTTTTATACATACACGTGGGTACTCATACATATATATTACGAAGCGTTCGACCGTGCGATCTTAAAAACTTAAGATGAAACGTTTAATTGGATGTAAGGTCCTCTAATTATTTCGATATCTCATATTAATACAGTTAACCCAATTTAGAAAAAAAAAACTGTAAATTAACGTTACGGTTTTTGATATCACTAAAATAAATTTGAACTGGTACATACATATATAAATAAAATATATAAAATATACTCGTAGCAATATTTTTTGTTAGGGCAATCCTGTTCAAAGATGATCAAGTACTTCAATTTTTCTTTTATGAATTTCTAGAAAAATCACACATTCACAACACAAGGGAACAGAAACCGCTTTACATAGTTTATTTTCAATTTATTCTACATCGTATGACGTCTTGGGTTCCGATTGATTCTCAATGCAATTTTCTGTGACTCGACGTTGTAGATCTACATTATATATAGTATACATATGTATCATCTTCAAACTAGACTTATGCATTATTCTTTATAGAAACAAATTTATAGAACTACACAAGCTAATTGTAGAACAGAGACGCAATCACAGGCGTATTCGAATTGAAAGCGAGCGAACCGAAATTATGGTTTCGAGTAGAAGTTTTTAGACTCTAATAAATCAAACCCTTGTGTTCTCTTTATATATTTAACTTGGAACGCAGGCTAGGTCAAAGTGATCCTAACGCAGCCATTGGCAGCCATAATTTGCAAATTATTACTATACTTGTTATAACACATATTAAGTTCCTTACCGTTTTCAATAAGAATAGGCGTGACATACAAAATCATCAAAGTTGATATCCTACGAACTTCATTTGGGAGATTATATGGGTTAGATGTACGTATATATATTGAGTTATCCACGATATTAGTTAAATAAACTTTAATTTATTTAAGCGAAAATATCTGTTACAAAAATGAAAATTATTAACATTTACAATTTTGCTTAAAATAAAACAAAACATACATCACCGACTACATTTAATTTTTACAAGTCACATTGTCACATTTTACCATAATTAAAAAAATATAATTATATAATAGCAACGAGTTCTTTGGATTAGTCTGAACAAATACTATAACGTCATAAAAAAATTATAGTGAAAAATTCATAAATATGCTTTTGTGGTTTATTACAATTTTCTTCGTTTGGAAGAGATAATATTCCTTTGCTGAGTTTTATGTTCTTTAATAAAAAAAAAAGTTTTGTTTATTACCTTTCCAAATTCTAGAATCATAAACTTCAAAATGAATAAAACAAGTGCTTCCATATTTGAAAATTTACAACGTTTTTTACTGACGCCTTAGCAAGCTCATAAGAAAGCTCTTACACAGATGAGATTTCTTTTACGGATTGAAAACTCTGAAATTTGTGAAGACCGTGTTGTGTTACCGGCTTAAGAAATTAAAACGAGGTAGGTTTATGAGAAGCTCATAATACAGTCCTACTTTACCCGTGGGAAGTTTCAGTCTTTGTCTATTTGGTATTTAGATCACCATACAACTACTTATATTTAACCAGTATTAAAATTTAAAAAGTTAAAAGTCGAATTAAATTCCATTGTTAAATGCCAGAACCGACATCATTTAACGCGATGGTAAAACGATTTCATCTACCTTCATGAAAATAAGACAGACAGACAGTATTCTAAATTTATATTTCACTTGGTTTTTAAAAAATGCTATTTTTTTTGTTATACGTAGGCCGTCAATGAAATGTGCCATTTAATGGTAGTCTCTACCGCTTATAGACATTGACGCTGTAAGAAATATTCACCATTTCTTACATAATCAATGCGCCTTTAGAACTAAAATGTTATATACCGTTACACTGGCTAACTTATCCTTCAAACCCGAATGTACCAAAACAAAGTGCCTTTTACTGTTTCACAGATAATTATCAATTATCAATATCAAATCGCAACGTAATTCCGTTATTCATATTTGTACTCCTACACACTCTACTGACTCTACTGAAGCGTGTCCAAAGCGTGTCTTTGTCTTAAAACAGACAATATTGGTAAGAAAGTTTGATATGATTTAAACAGTTTTTATAATAAAAACGAGATGGCTTAAGATATATAACACGTGGATTGTATATTGATCGTATACAGATCGACCTATGGTTAAGAGTTCAATTACACTACTGAGTTATTATATGCCAAATTTACTGATTCAGTAATTAATCTCGGACGGAGCTATAAAGGAAAACATCGAGATGCAATTCCGCCACGTGAAAACCTCGCGGTGAATGGTAGAATAATTGCTAAAACCTCCTTAGAATGAAAAGAGGTTTTTGTCCGTTTATGATCCGTTCAGTATACTTGTTATGCTGCATTAGTGCAATAAAATATATTGTCTAAATCGTTTGTGTTATTTATGTTAGTTAGTTTTTCATAAAATTGTATAGATGGCATTACTAGTCTTTTAAATCGCGCTGACGTTTTGTACAAAATATATACATAGTAATGAAAGTTCATGTCAATAAAATGAGTTGTTAAAGAGAATAGAGGTTTAATTAATCCAGTGAGAGGTGTGATCAGTAAATTTCAATAAATTTCATTTTCAAAATTAAAATATAACGAGTTCACTGAATGTTAGCAGTTTTAAAATATTAATTTTTACTCGATATTTCAATATACATTGTTTCATTAAAATTTGAAGGAAAACTAAGGCATTGTTAGATATAACAAAGCATTATATACGAATGGCACAGAACGACCTATCCATATTTAAAATAATATATATTTAAAACTAAAAGTTGCAATATAAAATGTATTGTAAAGTCAGTCATTATTTTTGTGATTTCTACATATAGATTTCAATAATATTTTTTATAACGTGTTAGTGTGTCTTTTTAAATATATTTTGCCTTAAAGATATGTTTAGAGTTTAGACTTTTTTGTGATTACAGTTCTTAAACATTTTACTCTTAACACGGCCTTCCCCATTTATTTCATACAATTGTAGGGTTGGCGAAGAGAACGCTTTTATCATTAAGGTCGCCTCTTAAACGCAATTGGGTAATAAAATATATCATGTATATAGTAATAAAACTGTCCGTATGTGCCTTATCTATTAATGAAAAGGTGTTTTGTAAGAGTCAATTGACAACCTTTTTAAATAGCATTTTATATCTTACAGAAACCAATATTAAATTAAAATTAAAATCTTGTCATATTAACTTGATTAACAAAGAATAAAATAAATCGAGCTGTTTAGAAAGACCGTTGTATATTACTATTAAAACGTGATAAACTGATTTATTGTGATACGCTATTTTGATCTGTATATCCTTTATATAAAGTTAATATTGTAGACAACTTCGCCTATCTGATTTTTCGCAATGTTTTTTCAGCGGTGAATTTCAAGTTTGTTTATGAAAAGATTTTGTAACATCATACTGTTTAAACGTAATATGAGAACTAGTAGTTTTGTAAAACTAGTAGGGATTAAAAGATTCGAAAATATCGAAAAGATCGAGCATACGTTTATTGTAATGCACTGGAAATGATGAAATATGGAATAGGCTTGTTTGATCTGAAAGATGGCTTGGTGTGGGATCAATCGTGTAATAATATTTGCATTCCATTTGAATACAGTGTTGTCAGTATGTTCATACATATATCAAGGTGATTTTAGCTGAATCGTGAGAGCTAAGTGCAGGTTATTTATGTGGTTTCAGATCTTGAGATCCTGGATTAAAATCTTGATACGGATTTGCCTTCAAAAAATTTTCAGTTTCACAGTCAGAAAGTTAAAGTCCCGTGTCTTAAGTCAAACTCAAACTCAAATTTCTTTATTCAATATAGAAGCATTACACTTTCTTATTAATGGTCAAATTAAACACTACCACCGTTAAAAGTACTTCAAGAACTTCAAGTTGTTAAAAGTACTTCACGTCTGAATTATTTTAGGTGGTTTCGAATTTGACGTCGATCATAACAGTTAACGTTTTAATCGTATCAAACTCTTTGTTCAGACACCTTACTTCATTTGCTATCTTTTTCCTTTCTCTTCTCTCTCCTTCACACACTTCTTCTTCCTCACTCATACATATGTCCTGTTCTACTTTCAACATAGAATCATTAGCACAGGTAGACAGACATAGAGACAAATTGCCATCGATTTATTACGAGAAATAGTTATTACCCGTAGTAATGGAACACTGAAATTGCTTAGGAAGAGCTAATAAATACAATATTCCCAAAAACTAAGAGTAAAAGAGGTAGACAAAAAAGAACAACACGGGAAGTTATCATGCTTAGCACATAACTTGTTATCATCGATAACTAATATCTTAAATTAAAATTGAGTATTACACTAAAGTTTACCTTATGTTGTAACAAGTAGGACTAGAATTGTTTGACATGGCTAGTTAGAAGATTAAATTTAAATTTAGGGGCAGGTTGGTTCTCTCTAGCACGTCTAGACACGCTAACTCATTATTTAAGCCTACTTTAATATACTAGTACCTCGAAGAATAGAGAAAAGAGAAAGCTGTTGAAAGGCCTACTGATATTTGTATAAATTTTTTACATAATATTAATCAAGTGTCGATAATTTCTCAAATGATGATAATTACATGGAATTTCGCTCATAAGAGCGAAGATTATTATCTTATCGCATTTATGATTATTAAAATAAATAAAATATTTAAGTATGATTTTAAATAAATTTTGAATTGTAGTGTTAAAGAATTGAATTAAATGTAAATCTCCGTCACTGGGACAAAATGAAGAGAGAAGAACCGACAAGAAATGAATAAATCTAAATACGTAATCTTATTATGAACGACAACAATGCATTACTGGACGTTTTGAATTTCGAATCGAATCATAGAATTACGGAAACTCAAACGATCTTTAATTATGTCATCGTGACCGATTTTAGCTACGGTGGATATTCTCCAAATACAAGAATTGTACGCGGAATATATTATATTTTATATCCCTTCACTCTCAAAATTCGCTGGGATGACACAATCGGAAAGAATTCGGGCGCAGGCTCAACGGCTTTACGGCCTTTACGAGGCACGGGAGTGAACACACTTCCAACTTCCTTGCCAGGCTGTTATTGAAAATAGTTTTTTGAGTTTGTTCCTAAACCCTTCGGACCCAAGATTCAAAATCAAGGTCCAATATCTGCGGCCTTAAAATTAGCCCCTAGTCCGACGTGGCAGTCAATGAGAAATGACGAGAATGTTTCTTTCTTAAATGAAGTAAAAGACATAAAAAGAATAGTTTCTTCACCTTTCATGTTTATCAAAATCAGCTTCAAAATCAATTTTATTAAGATTTTATCAAAATCAACAGGCATAATACTTAAATAATGCATTAACCTTTTTCAATGTTGTAGTAATGACTAGATTCATGTCTATATTCTGCCTCAGGTCACGTGGCGGTAAGCGTTAGTATGAGGAACACCGCCTGTGGCATTGGAGGAACTCTGAAAATTTGCTCTCTTTTATAAACGCATTGTGTATAATGCATATCCGTTATGGCCTAGAATACACATTCTCTACCAAATTTCGGAGGACGAAATATGTGATTCCTTTCTATAGTGAAGGTAAATATGTGACATAATATTTGATTTAATGAAAAGCTGAGTACTTCTTGTACTGAACGATTCTTTAAATTATAATTTAGTAAAAAACTTTTGAGATTGTAATAATTTATACCTTTAAATCCACAAATAAAATCCTATATTATATGATCATTATTTTATAAGTAGTTCGTATATTACTGCTATGTTCATATAATACGGGAAACCGTGATTCAATGTAGAGAATCTTATTACGATACAAATAATTTGATACCGTGACGCCGTAACTCCGATTTTCCTGATAAAAATACTCTGATGATAAAAAAATGCTTTGAAAGCATCCTTTGTATGTTTTGAGATATTCAAAAGGGACATAATGAATCGTGACGGTGATTTGGAATCAAAGAAAGGCGTTTTGTCATTGATACGCGTCTTAGGTTTGGGAGAACATTGAGAAAAAAAATTATTGTTCTGTTTGTGAATCTTTATTTTTTTGCTGACGATAATTAGATATAAACAAGTAACGTTGAAATGTTGTCTTTTTTAATCATAACATTGGTGGTACATGACTGTGTCAGATTTCCAAAACACCACGTTTTTAACGACGTTTTCTTTCACAAGTACGAACGAGATAAATTATAACAAAATGTCTATAAATTAAGTCAGTCATCATCTTTTACGATATACTACGATTTTCTTTGAGGTTCATTTCTATTTTATTATAAATCGGAAAATTGTCTCTTCATCAACTACTGTATTGGTATAGACGGAAAGCAAAGTTCCACAATTATCTCTTGTACTTAAACTTTATAACATTACTCATATTCTAAGCGTTATTACGAGTTTACACACAAATATTACCTGATAATAATATTCTATCAAATAACCAGTTTACTATTGACCAAAGGTAAAACTACATTTTACATTAAATTAGCAGCCTGTAAATTTCCCATTGCTGGGCTAAGGCCTCCTCTTCCTTTGAGGAGAAGGTTTTGGAGCATATTCCACCACGCTGATCCAATGCGGGTGGGCGGAATACACATGTGCCAGAATTTCGTTGAAATTAGACACATGCAGGTTTCCTCACGATGTTTTCCTTCACCGCCGAGCACGAGATGAATTATAAACAAATTAAGCACATGAAAATTCAGTCGTGCCTGCCTGGGTTTGAACCCGAAATCATCATAACCTAACCTAACCACTGGGCCATCTCGGCTCAGGTAAAACTAATGTTTCATTAATATGTATGTTAATATTTCTCTGTTTTAAACTATACATATAGGTAAGTATTTTTTTTTTCTGTTCTACTCATCACGGAGAAACTACTCGAAATATATGATGGAACTCCCCTAGCTCTCTAGTCAAGTAAGATCTTAATCCCGAGCAATTAGTTGGCCATGAGTTCTTATTCGCGGGCCTCGATTAAGGCGTGGATGTATGTAAGGACGATATGATCGATATAAAAACTTGAAAGTTAAAAAAAATAATAAGATAAATAATTACTAAGTTATTTTTTTATTAAAATTAATATATTATAATAAGAGAAGCCTCAGCTTAATTTTGCCAGATATATTTTATAATATTTTTAACAAGTTTTTGACGTAAGAAATTGAACCAATCGTGATGCAATCGTTCGATTACCCAACCCGGGACGAGACGTTCTACTCAACAGATCCGTTAAATTTATCCCCAAACACAGGACGCATGGAGTTGAGGCCTACGCGGGGAATATTCATCGGCAAAGCCCAATCGAATAAAGTCAATGATTTATAGCCCCTTAATTAGGTCTGGACATAAGTCGGTTTATTTAGCAATAATTAAATGATAATAATCAAAGGTTGTCTGGAAGAGATCGCTGTTTCAGAGACAAGGCCGCCTGTTGCATTCATGGAACTTTTAAATGTTAATTCTTAGATATAATCTATTATTAAGTGTTGGTGCAATAAAGCATCAATAAATAAATAAAATGAATAATTAATTTATGAAAATATAACATAGCACTGAGTGTGACAGCACATTTGACAAGCTGAGGCCTTGAAATCAAACGATATTGTTCTGTTTGCTAAGCGATACATACAAAGTCCATAGGGACCAAAACACCGCTATTTGTAACATGAATGCGTAATTTACTTCAATGTCTTCTGCTTACACTATCTAAATTACAGTTGTTTACGGTCTTAAATGAAACGAACCATAAATTGTGCGAAAATTTAATCAAGTCGAATAATTATGTATTCGGGACTTCTATTGGGAATTAATCTACTTTCAACAATTTAGATGAGAAATGAGATTAATATATTTGCTATACACCGTTTTAACGTTGTGTATAATTGATTCTTATTAAATCAACAAGATTTTTTGCGTGCGATGACATAACCATTAAAATGATATTTAAGATATTCCACTATGAAGCTTTACATACACGAATGTTCCTTTTTGTGTCCTATATTTGGATTGATTACATGTATATATAGGAAACAATATTTATTTATAAAAACAAATCTAAATTACAATTACTTTGAGCCATGACGAGATAATTGTGAACCAAAGACTACTGAGCGGAGCTGAATAAAAATTTACAAATTTACTTGAGTACATTATTAGAGGAGTACATTAAGAGTACATTATTATATGTGGATTCGTTTTGGTATTTAAGATTTAAAACTCGCGACCTCAAACATTTTTACTTATGTACACTCCATTCAAAACTCAAAAATGGTAAATGTTAATAATAAGGTAGATGTTAGTTACCACTTGGAGCTAAGATGAGCTCAATGCAAACACGCAAACATACAAAGTTATATTATACACAATATAAAGTCAAATTGAGAAAATAATTTTTATTATTAGCTATTTTATGATGGCAGTGACATTGTTTAATTATTGAACTCATTAAATCTAAATATACAATCAAAGAGAGATAGGAAATAAACACATGACTCGTCGCTTTGGCTGCTTTCGTGGATAACATAATAAAGAGGAAACGGGAACAGCCGTGATGTTTCTCTATAATATAAGCTACGTAGCGTAGTTGTAATTAACGCGCTTAGTCGCGTAGGTATGGCTGTAGCTTAATAGACGATGGAACGCTCTTTGACAGGTATACTCAAAGATAGTTGGTAAATGGTTATTCTGTCAATTCAATAAATTGACAATTTGTAACATTAATTGACTCAATTCAACGTTGTCTACAAGTTTTGAACTTCGAACCGTCTTTAGTTGTTCGATTGTACTTGTAGATGTTTTAGTTGATTGATGATATTTATTTATTTACCATGAAAATAGTTTGCATTAATATTATAAGGCACACCAAAGACAAATTTATAAGTAATTCTTATGTGTGCAAACCATAAATTATAAATATGAACAACATTTACAGGAGAAGTATTCAAACTTCGTCGATACAATTTTTAGTTATTTTTTTTTTAACGTATTCCAATAATTATTTTATGTAGATATTTTGTTAAAAAAGCAAATATAATCCACTTTTGTAAAATATAATTATAATTTGGCTACCAATAGATACATTTTACCATGGCTGAGTTGTCTGTAGACATATTGGAGATAACTATGTAACAGATACAAAAAACCTAGCAAGGATGCACCCTGTTATAGTTTTGGCAATGTTCGCTTCAAAAGCCAACAATTTTCTCATCGACTACGTTAGCAAATATAATAAATCTACAACATATTTACATACAATGTAGCCTATGTTAGAATTAAATATGTATATGTTACTGTAAAAGCTCGAACTACGATAAATCTTAAGATTTTCCAGTAAACCCTAAGATTTACCGATTATGAATGGTAAATGTCCATAAAACTTTGGGATTCGAACTTCTACCATCATCCATCATCGTCCCTTTATAATAAATACTTACATTTACCAACTTAACGTATAAAATTATTTGTTGTGCCTATAAAACATTGGTCGTAGCTCATTGCATTTTAACCGTATATGCGGCCAATAGCGTTTAACATTTTTAGATATTTTTTTCCATCCATTAGTTCGTATCGTTATCTTTGATGTGTCAATTTATAATAACTGTCAAAACACTTTCAAAAAACGTTAAAGAAAATACTAATATCTGAGACGAAAATGTCTTTATCGGAAAACGACGATTTACCGATTTTTTCTGTTTTGGGCGAATTTTTTGGCGAAAGGTGAAATTTAAGGTTACCAGGTGAATAATAAATATTGAAATTATATAGTTTTTTATGCAATCTATCTAAATAATCATTAAACGTTCAAAATCTGTCTTTATGTAACAGTCAGATGTTGTTATCTAATACATTTGAATCTTGTACTTAAAAGTTAAAACACTACTTATAAGGATAACATTAAAAAATATGTTTAAAATTAATAAAATACTTATTTTGATAAGAATTTAAAAATTATATATAAATGGTTGTGACCTCTATATGATAGTACATATTGTATATATATGTATATGTAACTGTATGTATTTCTATAGAAAATTTTAATATCTACCAATATATGTAATAAATAATGGAAAAAAAATAAACACATAAAACCTCTTCCTTTATAATAGTATACAGTGTTTGTGAAATTGTTCTTTTAAATAACTCTAGAGAATTCCAGAAATAAATACAAAGTTAAACAGCCACCACAATCTGCTATGTTACTGATTGATTTCAGTTCAGCTAACGTCCCAACAATCGCTGCTTCAAATTGTTTTCCCGGAGAGATCAGCTCCAGTTAAGAATAGAACGCCAGCATCCACTTTCATAGTAATCGGACTTTTAGAGTTCCTGAGTGCGTTATAAAAACGCCTCGTTTATTTATTAAGTGAACTAATATTTATGTAATAATTTTACTCCATAAATAACCTCTCTTTTGCAACAGCTTGTAAGCCATTACACAGGAGAAATGAATAATATACACGTGTCTATGTTAAAAGTCAGTGCCAATTACAGGAACGATAACATCTTAGTTCCGACGGCATGTAGCGTATTGGCGTTGTATGGTTAGTATTTCTTACAGTTTTTATGTATGTGGGTAATCGTGACCACTTACTATCAGCCTTCCTTGTCTTCCTACTTTAAATAGAGAAAAACACTAATACGAATAATACGTGACAAATTAAAGGAAGTGAGCGTATCCAGCATGTTCGCTAACCAATATCACAGCGTGCTATAACTGAATCGTATTGACGCTTTTGGAGCATGTAAAGTTGCATGCTTCGCGCTCAGGGCTCCACTTGGTGGCGGTTGTTTGATCGAATACAAAACGAAGTGCAGAGCGATCACGTGTCAGAATGCACCTTTATTTAATGTCACAACTGTGTTTAATAAAAAGGTGTTAATTGTGAATTACGATACAAATTACCACACAGGAGTGTTGTTAATAGGATTAACAAGTTTTCATGATGTCATTACAAGAACATTGAATAAAAAAAATAATTCACAATGAAATGTCAATTGATTTATAATTACTAATATGAATGCATTTATAAATTGCAATGTGAATTTCAATTTGTTATTGTCTTTGTAAACTCTTGCGCTAAAACTATTCTCCAAGTAGTCAATTAATTAGGCGGTTAAGCGGTGTATTATATTATGTTCTTGTGATACAGTGCCATCTAATAGTGAGTAACAACGAATGAAAAAATACATACCTACCTGTGGCAAATTACCTGATGAATTTGTCAGTCATGTAAGAATATACATCACTAAGGCGATTAAAAACCACGCATTGCGTAAGTTGTTGCTGTCCAAACGATATGACCTATAACATGACCACCAGAAAGTCAAATACCAAAACAACAATTATTATTCGAAGTGACATAAATCTGACGTACCCCTATTGGTGGCGCTGCAAGTTTCCGATGATTATTTATGGACATCGACTATAGCACCTAGGCTTAAAAATATATTATATATATACCCTTATTTTAATTTATTTATACGTGGTTACTTCGACTTGCTCAATATGCTTAATTCGAATAAAACTTTCATTTGCTAGTTACTTATTACTATGAGCTATTGACATTTTCAAATATTTGATATTACTTAGATATGTAAAATATCGAACTAATGTTTGAAGTTATATGAGAAAGTTAATTAGAAATATTTACACGGAACCAAAGTTATTCGTATGAGCTCCACTTAACCGGCTTTTGCGAACGCGGAATAACGACTTTAGTAAAAATGCCATAGCTGAAATAATGGTAATAGAAAAATATTACAAGCGTAGGATTATAACGGTACTCTGTCTCATTGCGATAGTATTCTTCAAATTATATAGTCATTTTGTTAATAATATTCTATATATATATTTAAAATCGTAGAGCCACCAATCCGGTCCTGTTATTTGTTTTATGTATATATATTTGGGTCCCCGGTACGTGGCGATATGATCTAGGATCATAAAGTGAACATTTAATAGTAAATATTTATCATTTTTCTTTGATCCGGATGAAGTGCGGGTATCTAGTATTCTTATAAATTAATTTTCTAGTTTGTAAAGTTCCAATTTGTAAGGTTTCCTCGTGGAGACTATTATTTGGCCATGTTGTACATTTTATTTTATAAATATTGATGTTTTACTCGTATGTATATTAGTGTACAATAAAGAATATTTATATAGTAACCAAAGTTATTCCTTTATGAAATTCGAGACCTGTTGCAGATTGATATACTTAGGAAATAAGATATAGAAAAAAAAATGAGAAAAACCATCTTAGGAACCACCTTCACCGCCCAGCTATAGTCACAGCCCAGCAGCCCGGAAATAAATTATACATAGCGGTGCTCGCCTGGGCTCGAACCCGCACTCTTCTCGTATTAAATATGTATCATAAAATAATATTTGCTAAACGAAATAAAAATCGTAGATTCGTTGCTTCTCCTTGAGTCAATACATAAGTACTTATGTGTTAATCAAATTATGGTATAGCTAATATATTAAACATGGGCTTAAACGTAGTTGGAGGGGGAACAGTAATAATATTAGTAATTGAAAAAGCGAATGTTAAGAGTGTATGTTAACGTGTGACAATTTCAACATTCGCTGTTCTAGAAACGAGCGCGCTTTGCATTAAAAGGCCAGCGCTGAACACTGAACAAATCAAACACTGGTTCTTTCATCTGGGTTCTACCCGAGAGGTTTCAGAAGCATAGTTGATCATACTGTGTATTTAAAGCATGGTCTACATATTCGATTAGTGGTATATTGTAGTCTTGTTAATTCATAATTTACTTTAATTTATTATTTTTTATTTTAGGTACGTAAAACTAGCAGGTAATAAAGTAAAGTCTGTCCGAAATACAGGAGTCCGCCTAACGGTGCCGTATGCGTAAGAGAAAGGGAAACCAGATAGACCGTAACGCATTACGTAACGAAGCGATTTACCCTCCTATAAGAAGTTGTCTATTCAAAAAACAAAGAGGTTCGTTAAGAAGGAATATATTTTTTTCTTATTATTTTAATAATATTATACGTGTTACACGCACATAATGGAGTTCTGAGCAGTGGCGGTGTGGCGAATAACAACATAAGCGTCATGGATTTTGCCATAACGACACACAAGTCGGTCGTACCTCCAGGCTCGCCAAGAGAAGTTTCTCGAAAAATCTTTCAAAAAAAGATTTTTATTTTTAATAAAATTCCGCAGTGTAAGGGACTACGTTAACTTCTATCAAAATAAAATGTATTCCTAATATGTACTTAACTTTATCTCCGAGAAGAGCGTGCCCTGACATAAGTAAGATGCAAAGTGCTGATTTGCTTGAAGTGCTCCGTCGCATCTCGGACCACTTAACGTTTATATTCTTGGTTATAACGAAGAAAATTAAAAAGACACATACAATTTTTTCAACTTGTTTTCGTTAATTTGTACCAGTAGATACGATTCATAATATTCTTGTAAATTCGGCATTAAGTCACAGTTGCGTCTCAAATTAAAATTAACAAATTATATCGACTCGACTATACACCTTTTATTTGTAATGATTTATTACATACTACTTACCAGACCTGGCTTTGCACGAGTAGAATAAGAGGACTCAAAACGTTCATATCATATCATATTATAAATAAATCTGAAGCCACTGGATGCAAGCGCAAGACCGGCTATTATGGAGATCTTTGGAGAAGCTTTCGTCCAGCAGTGGACGTCTTCCGGCTGAAATTATGAATGATATTAAAAGTCTCTATTGGTCGGTATATTTTCGACAAGTTCAATCATCATATTATCTCAGTCAATTTACATAAAATATCAATGAATATACTAAACATAGCCTTAAAATATTTGGAGAGCAAATAGTAGTAGTTTACTCATGAATCACTCCACGTCCGTTACTGAAAATCGTATAAAAATAGTTTGATAGTTTTTGAGTTTATTGCGTTTGCCGGTCCACCTGACTATAATAAAAAAAAAGGTTTAGCAAAAGTTCAAGGACCGTTGAATAGGTAGTTTATAGTATTGACAGGCCTATAAATTCGCGTCTAAGCCAATTTTTGATTTATAAAATATACGTGGTAGGTACCTATATATATACTTATAAACGGAAGCCGCAAACCAGAGGACTATACACAAAATGCCATATAAAGCTTTAATGCTTCTGTACATTTTTTTATTACATAATGGACGTAGTGAGATGACCGACTCGTTGGTCTAGGTGGCTAGCTTATAAGACTACAAACCTCGTAGTCCTGGGTTAAAAACCAGGTTTATATTGGAGTAATATAATTATGTTTATGCATAATATGAAGAAAGTATGCAATGTTAACATTCCCGTTCCTCGGAAAGCCTTCTCTATATTCTCCGATCGAGTCGATAAGCCATTCCAAAGGATTACAAAAGTAAAGGAATAGAAAGAGCAACTGTGTATCCACACATACTTGTGCAATATCTTAAAAACGAATATGCATAGTTCACAATTTTACTTGACAGATTAAAATAATTATATGACGTAATTATTGATAAATGTTATTTATTCTTTAGTATCTATTGAGATAAGAAATAGTTTAATAGACTAATTAAAACTAATTGATAAAGTTCACTAGAAATTTTAGATTTAATAATAATTATTACCAAATTTATTTCTTATTCAAATAAATATTTGTCAAAAAATGTGGAACGCTTCACGATTTTGCGTGTCATCCTTGCGCAGGGGCCATGCTAATCTTCTCTGTATCGTTCCAATTTTAGTATATGTACTGCCGAAGCGAGTACAATTGCTGTACTAAAAAGTTATAATATATAGTCAGTGAGATACAAAACTTCGATAGCGCGATTTAGAATAATTATGTCTAAAACTAAAATACATCACTTAAAGAAGATTAATTTCATAATTTATACAAAAAGTCTCTTAATAGTTTACAAAAAATAATTTTAGTAGTGTCTGTTTATGGTATAAAATGAGAAAATTATACATATTCATAATAACATAAACGTTTCTGTTAAAAACGCCATCTATGTATACAAAGAGTAAACTATTTGCATGTATGAAAATAGATTGCTTTTTAGCACATAAAATGTCGTTGAATCAATTTATATATTTTTTTTTAACCTTACACAAAAGAAAACTATAGGTATAAAAAGTAAGAAAATTTATATTGAAAATACCTATTTCCAAAGGTAGCCGAACGTTATACGTATATTCTCTGCCATCTATTAGTATTTTGCAAAAATACATTTTACAGTTACTATGGCCCCTTTTGTTACTAGAACAAGTCAGTTAGCATATAACGCCATCTCTGGTAATTTTTTTGTAACACTAGTTGTTACAATGCATTATGCATTGTAGTTAAAAATTATTTTACCAGATGGCGTTTGTAACAAAATGAAATATATTTAGCAATAATTAACTGTCACTACAAATATTTCAGTACTTAATTTTCCTTTATTTATTTATATAAAAATGATTTAACATAAGGCCTTAATTATATACAATTAAAATTAGCTACTGTAAAAATAATGACAAAGTGGAATTGTGGCAACATCAACATCTTTTATGTCTAAAAGACTATTGGATGGTAAAAATGCTAGCAGCATTTCATTTCACAATACTTAATTTACTAATACATAATAACAAAATATATCTAGGCACACATTCACATAAACTATGTAAACGGCGTGTTGTATTAGCGCTTTGAATGTGTTGGTGTGAATTTTACAGCAACTATTATGATTAAATCAGGGATGCATCGATACGTCTTTTTGCCGATACCGATACCGATACTTATCGAATTTAAATAAAGGTAAAATAAATGAAAGTAGATATGTTGATTGATTGTTTTTATTTAAAAATAAATATTAAAATAAAACGTTACAGACTTGGAATGTGAATATTGGTAATTAAGATTAGTAATTAACGTTCATTAATAAGAGTTAGTAACTAAAAAAACATTAATCAAATTATTTAGATAATACTTTGTTTAAAAAAACAAAGTATTATCTCGTTTGCAACGAAAATGACAAAACAAGAGGCGCGTTTACATTACTTTTTTAAAACATGTATCTTGAACAGTATCCTTGTATCGGCCAGAAAAATATCGCCGATACCGATATATCGGAAAACCTGCAGTATCGCCGATATATCGGTATCGGTATCGGATGCATCCCTAGATTAAATCAATTATAATAATATTACTTTATATATAAATGTTTAATTTAAAAAATATATTTATAGGTAATGTTTATCATTTTAAACATTATTGTCGCCAACGTCCATACCATGTTGAATACACCGGTTCTCGTCCGATCACCGAAGTTAAGCAACATCGGGCGCGTTCAGTACTTGGATGGGTGACCGCCTGGGAACACCGCGTGTCGTTGGCCTTTTTGCGGTTTTAGTAAATTCATAGTAGACCAGCCCATCCCACTCATATCTTTCCTACTTTTTCCGTCACTATGATAGTGTTTATGCTTACTTATATAGTGTGATAAGACAATGGTGACTGTGTGTTTGGTGTTTCATCTAAAAATATTTTTTATCATATAATTAGCTAATTTGAATTGTCCTTTCGAGTTTTGATATAATTTTTTATTTGTTATACCGATTTCTATAAAGAAATATTTTTAATTGATAATTTACACACAATAATAAATATGAAATAACTTCTAGCCTAACATTAATAAATGAAATTATGAGTTAATCACGACCGTTTTATGCAATCTTTTTCTTTTAACTTGAGCTTTAAATTTATTGTTTGCTATATGTACTTAAGTATGTTTAATGATTATGCATCGTAATATGTACCCAGGCCCGTCCTGATGCGGGCTGAGGGGGGTAAAAAAAAACCGGACGTCGCGCATTGGTGTCGCCTCGTTGACAACCAGTAATGACGTGCCCCAGAAGGTCTCTTAATTTTTTTTAAGATCGCCATAATAGTGCTAGCACCCTAGTGTTTGTTGTGCATAACACTAGCCGGTATATATAGGCGGCATTTTATTATATACCTACCTACTGAAATACTACATATCAATACGACGAGGATCAAGTCCCAGGAAACATGTTGAACTATGCGGTACAAGGTCATCTTAATTTTTCTGTTCGATTTTATAAAACACATAATCGATATTGTTGTCGATCTATGTCATGATATTGATGTAAATATAATGTTCTCTAAGGAGTAAGGAGGATGTTAAGAGGCTGTTACTTTTAAATATACATACATATAGTGACGCTAGCTAACAAAATGTTGCTACTTTGTGAAAAATATCCTGAAAGGAGTTTTTATTTATTCCAAGTAATCGCAACTATCTCGTTCTTGAAGAATGAATACATTTTTTGTGTATGAAGTGAAGAAGAACTATTAAGGCAAGGACCGCTTATTAAATATTCGTCAGAACGTTGTTTCAAGGTTAGAAATAAAAAAGAAAAATGCCTATATTTTGTACTAAATGTTCCATCGTAAACATGATTTCCCTGGAGTCGAATGACTTTGATTTTATTTAGAGAATGGTTTAAAAGCTGGCCTACATCATTAAAAAACATTGTTAATTTTGCCGCAAATTGCTTTCGATTATTAAATTCATTGCGATGGCTGCCTGGAGAACATAAAAAAACAATTATGAATCATTTATTGAACGTACCTCTTATTTTGTTTATCAGCCTATATATATATTAGGCGTACGTATCCTCACCGCTCGTCTAGTATATTTTGGTTATTTTTACACTATTATTCCATATCGCATATTACTTTGGGGTTACGATACACATATTGAATCATTTTTTATTTTACATAAGAGAGCTATCCAGTCTACTTACTATCTTGGAGCTGGAGACTCCCGTCGGGATGGTTTTAACAAGGTAGGTAACTTAAAGCAATGTTTTGTATATTCACAGTAACATTGAAAAATTTGTTAGAATCAGTAATAAAATCATTGTATGAACACAAGACGAAAGGATAAGCTTATAATGCCAAGTTTCCGACTGCGCAAAATCAATAAATCCTTGATCGGTTATGGTATTTGTTTTTATAACAAAATTCTGCAGATTTTTTTAAATATTGATTCATAAATTCAAATCTTGTGTTAGAAAACATAAATGAATAAGGCATGTTTTTCTCCACAAGATTATATATAAGATTATAAGAGCTAATACTTGTTGAATTTCAGGCGAATATAATGTATTTAACTAAAATCATGTAAGTCTTTCAAATGTAGGAAAAGAATAACCACTGAGTTTCATGCCGGTTTTCCTCGGTAAAATCTATATTTCTAACCGGTGGGAGTTCTGTAAAATGACGATTCAAAGCCTATTTTGACTAATGAAATATAAAGGAATGTATTCTGGTCCAAAGTATCACTGTTAAGCTGAATTTACTTATGCCAAAATCATCAGATCGAAGTGTAGCCATCCACATAATTAATACTGGAATATTCAATTCGACATCCATGCGGTCAGACTCTAGTACCGTTCGGACATTCTGACGGATATGGACGCGAGGGTCTATACCAGACCCATTTCTTCTGACAGCATTGCGATAATGCGCCCGAAGATCGTTCGAAACATTACAGGGTCATACGCGCATAAATTATTTCAAATGGTTTATGCAGTCTTCACCTTCTAACCCAGGATGAGACCCAACATGAGCACACAAAAAACGATAAAGTAAGAATATATTTCTTTCTCATGTGTCATGGAATCGAAACCATCTAAGATTTCATCTTATGCGAAATTTAATAATTTGCTATATACTAAAAACTTCGTACAAAAATAATATCGCATTGTTCTATATCTGTTACGGACATTGCCCGAGGTTGATGCGATTATAGGAACAAACAAACAGACTAAAATAGGGATATTCGGGCGACACGTGCCGCTATCATGCCGTAATTACAAAGGGTAACTACATTTCAAATTGTTTTCATTGGCTACCTATTATATTTATTATGTTTATATTAAATTGGCTTATAAATGTTTACTCTTTGAATATATTAAAACATAATTTTCACTATTGATGCAGTATTCATTTATTTCATTAACACAAATCAAAGCTGTGATATTAAATAAGTACTTTAAATAAATTAATTTTAAATTATCAATTTAAACATAGAATTTTTTTAACAAGAAATTGACACGCCCATAGTATTATTATATTTAATCAACAACCATATTGTACATACTAATGACAATTATTATTGCTTACATAACTTTCATATGACACACATAGCTAATTGTAAAACTGTTACTTTTAGAACCGATAAAAGTACACAATGTAAATACGTATCTATATTGACAAGTGTGACTTGAATAATGTGATCGATTTACGATAGTTCGACACCCTCTATATTATCTGTAATTTCACGGCCTCTAGCAGGTGGGACGCATTCATCCATAAAACGTTGATGGGTTTTTTAATGAAAAACCGATAGGTTTTTTAATTGAATCATTTTGTGGTCGAAATTATTGACATAATCGAGCTCGATCTTTAAGGTAAATATGTTTATTTGTATCAGGATATAATCTGATAAAATAGGTAGGTATATTGAGTTATTACTTAAAGTATGCAGTTGAATGCTTTTAAGCTAAACTTCGGTGTCAATGTGTATTCCCTCTTATCAGGTTTAAATAATTAAATATTTCAAGTTACCAATATATACCATACTTAATTGTAATTATATACACAGCCTATTCCAATCGAAGTAGGAATAGAGATAAACAAATCTCAGGTTTGCATATTTCATGCGATTTTCTAATAACTCAGCTATATTGTGCACTACTAAGAGTTTATGATTAATATGTATTTATTTATAATACAACACTACACACTTAACAATTTATATCCGGTTTAATTTTGCTGCCAAAATTCCAATAAGTTCCGTCGACGAGTCTGCCCGTGACCACGAACACTGCAAAGTGCTCGAAACGTCGGGATGTTAAAATAAAATAATTAATATACGCGATTAAATCCATTAAAAAACTAGTTTTATTTCAAGTTCCGTCGACATCGATAACGCCATATTTTTGCAAATTTATAATGAATATAAAAGATTAATCAATTTCTCGACCAATGATATCGCGTCAATTTGCTGTGAAATGTTATTTTTCTCCTCTTATATTTTCCTATATGTTAGACTGTATTAAGAAGCCATTTTAAAAAGCTTATTTTTAATCTCTGAACAAAAACGAAGATAGATTGTATCGTTACCAGCGAGTGTGTTCAAAATTTCAGCACAATCACCGAGAAAGGGCTTATAAATTATTTGCAGGATTTTACCCATACAAAATCGCATAATATGAAGTTAATAAACTTTATAAAATGATTCTGTCACGTCTGAATTACTTAAATTCATAATATTGAAATTCAAGTCAACATTTGCTTTGTAATGTAAAACATGACAATTAATATAACTACAAATCAATTGTTTAGAGAATAAAATAATATTACATATTTTAGTTAACATACATAACCTCCCCCCACGCGGGCGGAAACTTGTTTAAATAAATAATAAACAAATATTGGACAACATCACATACATTACTCTGATTCCAATGTAAGTAGCTAAAGCGCTCGTGTTATGGAAAATAACAGACGTAACGACAGTATCACAAACACCCAGACCCAAGACAACATAGAAAACTAATGAACTTTTTCTACATCGACTCCCTACCGAGTCGAACCCGGGACCGTACCCGGGACCTCGAAGTAGCGTACCATTGAAAAACGGTGTACACATTACTCGACCACGGAGGTCGTCAGTTTATACATTTATTATGATTTATTACTATAAAAATCAAACAAATCACGAATTGCATTAATAATGAACTATATACTATATACTCTATGTTTATGTTTAAAAACAATACCTGTTGTAACATATCCCATAGGTCACGAATACTGTAAATATTTTAACAAGTCAACTTCGATAAGATTTTTTTTAGAAATGGCATCTAAACAGAGTAACAAAAAGAATAAAATAATACCTAACGAAATTCAATTTATGTACAACTTGACTAACTTTGTTTTTAATTCTCGTAAACAAAAGCTATTTATAAATCAGTCTTAATTTTATTATTTCTCATTTTTTAAACTTAATAAAGTTTAGAATTGGATTATAAAAAACACAATAAAAATATAATAAAATACATATCTATTTATTAGCTAAACACTTTAAAACGTTCATAAAAATGAATATAATATATTTAACAAAACGCTAAAATTAAATTTTAAATTTTTTTTTTGTTTAAATATCTATAAAAATTCCAAAAATTGTTTTTCTGTTTAAATTAAAAAAAAAATTAAATAATGACTACTGGTTTGTTATCGACGAGGGTGAAAAATCAGCGATAAAAACCTTTTTTTTTAAGTCGTTTATAAACCATATTATAATGCAACGCTATTTATACCACTTCTATAAAACAATGTTCTGAGGTCTCGACCAAAGTAAAATTGAATTTAGAAAAAGGTCTCCGGGACCTTTACATGGTCCAATGTAAAATCTAATGTCTCGCTGTGAGAAAAAATCGTGCCCGGCGACTAGATGGAATATTCGGTATGTTTTTTGAATTTTAAATTCGTAATCGTGATTTTTATTTTTAAACTTGAAAAAGTTATATAAAATAATAGTTAACATAATTTTTTATACATAGCAAACGTGATATTTTTTTAAGTAGAATTATCTAATAATTCAGTGCAAAAAATTCATTTACTATTTAAATATTTAAATTAAATATATTTTGAATAGTGTTTACGTAAAGGCTATATTATATTACACTACTAGCAAAACCCAGTAAACGTAGTTCTGTCTATAAATACCGAATATCATGACGATATTAAAACGGTATGTCCTAATTGAAAATCTAGTGGCGAGGTTCTGAAATAGTACCTCGACAGTACACGTAAATAGTATAATACCTTCTAAAACTACAATAATTATATACTATGTACTAGCTTTTCAATTTATCAAACCACTGTCTATAAATCGCAAACAGATATATCAACCTCTATATTATATAATCAATATATACATACAGATTTGTAGATATAATTCGACTTCTCGTATTTATCAATGTTTTTGAAAAATGTTTTAACTAAAACAATAAATTATTTTAATATACATACTTTTCATATATTTATTTTAAGAAGTTTTTGTTTAATAATTAAAATGTTTAAATGCGTACCTTGGTAACACATCGCTCTGAGCTTTTTTATACATATTATTAAATCGGATAAATGCACGACTAGATATTTTTGAAATATATATAACATATAAACAGAGAATGTGTTAAGAAAAGCATATATTTACACATGAAATAATGACTGACCATATGTAGCTAGCTTACGAGTTCATGTGTATTACTTTTATTATTTACGTCATCTACTTTATAGCAACTTTCTAGACGATTCTGTTAATATTTTTCATTCACGATCAAGTCACTGCAAACATTTTCAAATTTATTTACAAAAAAGGAGTAGGTAGTAAATGTTAGTCTAGTTATTTAAAATAAATCTTACATTTATTACCTGAGAAACCGATTTGGAAAATTAACTTAGTGTTTGATTATTTGATGAAGAAGTTTTTTTTCATTATAAATTTTATAGTATTAGTGAAAGTGTGGAGCAGCCGTAACTAAAAAAAAACATTTAAACAAGAAAATATATCTCATTCATACAGTCCAATACTCATCCTTAGTTTCAAATCTTATAAATATATAGAGAGAACCAATCATCGGTAGTCCCTTGACTCCGAACGTGACTGGAGTACTTACTCGTGTTACATTTCATTTAAATATATGAAAAAAGTTTCATTATAAATGTCTTAGGCTAAAAAATATGTTTCAAGTTATTTCGAATGAATGACAAAATATCACTGTTTGAAAAAGTCCATGCTAAATCCAAACTTTGAAAGTATAATGTTTCGTGTGAGGTACGGGTTCAGGAGTTAGTAATATATTCGTAGCCGATATTGACTGAATCGAGGATTTACCGCTTTTTCTTCTCAAAGCGAAATGAAATGAAAATATCATTTATTAGCTGTTCGACTACGCTCAGGTAAAATTATGTTTTTGGTTCTCGATAGTTTAATAACATATTATAATATGTAGTCGAGTGATTTCAATTTTGATTTTCCCCACGGTGTACGACCCGTGTAATCCGTTTTGTACTTTTTCATGCGTTGATTCAAATATCATTACCTATTTTAATATGTCCAAATGTATTGACGCTTAACGCTATAAGGAATAATTAATCATTCCTAACACCGTCAAGTCACCTCCAACGTTAGGAACTAAGAAGTTATAAATTGTGCTTGGCTTTTGGCACTGGCTTACTCACTATTAAACCAAAAATACAGTCCCAATAATCGTGATAAGCGGTGGTTTAAGTAACTAATATGTATATGTATGGATGGAGAGAACTATGTTTTTTTTTAACTGCGCGTTCAAAACCGCTGATCATTTTGACACGAAATTTGTAACCTTAGCTTGTGCGCTTAAGTACTTTGTTTTTGTTTAAATATCATACAAATTAAATAAACATATAACGTAGATACAGCACCGCGTGGCCGCGTGCTAGTATTAAAATAAATATACCTTCCGATTAATCACGTCAAAAAATGATTCGCATATACAATTAATACCGAAGTTGAAGTTTAATCCGACGGTTTAATTTTTATTCATTACGATATTTACTCTGAATAAAAAACAATAAGAGAAAACTAATATATGAGCTTATTATAAGAGCTGCAATAAAAATACCGGTTTTAAAAAGGTTTATTTCAAACAAGGTAACTAGAGCCGTTTGAAAATGTTTTTCGGTTCAAATAGCAAAGCTATGTTCAAAATTCGCTGCAGAAAATAAAAGAACTATTGGCTATGTAGCTGGACTTTTATTCCGACTCGTGTTGTTTTGTTAACGAAACAAAATTATAATTTCAAATGCTCGTTTGTTTGATTTGGTTTTAATTTAAAAAAAAAAAAGGTAAAAGCACGCATTTAGTTACCACGATGACATTGAAGGAAAGGCTTTTAATAGTAAATATTGTTAAATTTAAACATAGTAAAAAATATATTATTATTCAATACCCATGAAATTCCGTTAACCATACGAGCGAACCGTGAAAGCAGGTGTCCTCTGAAATTGATCGTAGCCAATGTCGCGTTAAATAACATAGCTTATAATGGGCTCTTGCTTTCCGATTGGATGATTTTGTTTTGTGGTGAAAACAATCAATACAGAATCTGTTTATTGAAGCAATTAATTTGATATTAATGGCATCGATACATTTATTAAACCAACATATTACATGCTATCATACTTGTTTCATTAACCAAAACGCTAACGTTCATTATTTATGGTACGTTTACATGAGCTTAGTAATTGTCATCAGTGCTAATCGCTCAGTGCTGACCCCTCATGGAAACAAGAGAAAAGTTATCGTTTACACGTTAGTGTTAGTAGAAAGGTATTAGTTACCAGACATTCGCTCGAAATGGAACACCGCCTTATTTTGCTCAGTTTGTTTAAACATTATTTTATCCCTTGCCGTTTCAATTTGCCACTAAATACTTGCAGAAGCTATTTACACGGTAAGCAATCGGCAAGTGCTTAGTGAATTGTGGTGGGAATAGTCCACTTGCCGCTAAGTAAAGAGGATTGACTCCTATTTATTTACACTGGCACTTTCACTAATACTAAGCACTTATTCCGTATATACATTGACGAAGGTGCACCTCTCCACGTGAAATAATTGTCGGCGTGCATTTGCTTGAGTAAATGACGCTTGCGGTTAAAAGGTGTGCTTACTTAGTGTGCATGAGACGAATAAGTATAAAGTACAATTTCGCTTATATTTGATAAGGTTATTTAATTTAAAATGTAATTAACGTAATCTGGAGGGGCGTATCTTCGTATGCGAATAGATCTAATAAATGTCTACCCGATATATGTATTAGAGTAAGTGAGAAATACTAAGCTCGTGTAAACTAAGCATTATACGTCGAATCATGTAAATAAAAAAATGCGAAGTAATAATGCTTTTGTCAAAAATTATAATGTGAATATTAATAGTCTTGTTTTGTTATCTGCTCAAAGGTTAGTTGAGTCGAGTTTGTTATCAAGTCAAATTAAGCAATGTCAACCCTGGCTTTCAGTCGAGCCTAAATTGAGATCTATTTCATGGAAAATGCATTAGTGTGCCGACTGCCTCGTTGGTGTACAGTTATTCGATTTTTCAGTCGAGAAATTGTCAATAGCCTTCAGAAGTTTTGTGGTGGCATTATTGACACACTTGTGACTCATACTGTACGAAAAGCTGGTCATACCCCGGAATTCTTTTCGGTCATGTGAGATTTCCTATTCGATTTTGAGAGTTCAGGAATTGATAATGCATTTATGTTTGCGTACACATGTCCAATATCATATGTTCTACCCAAGCGGTTCTCCCCTGTGTGTGGCTGTCCTGGCGGATATCTGCCAGAAGGTAGACATTAATTACTATATTGAGGATATATTTACATTTAGATATTTATTTTATTATACAAATAGTAATATAATATCTAATTGCGATGCCGATGTGACGTTTTTAAGCACGATTTTCGGAAAAGGTCTTTACTTTCCCTATGACAATTGTCAGAGATATTTGATTTTACAAAAGAAACACTATTGTGTCAAAACGTGGTCAAAATGTTATGTGGTACTCTAACTTCTGTACATAAAAGAATATTTGGAGCATGAATGTAAATTCGTAGCTTCTTTTTACTTTTGGCCGTTTTTCCAGTTCAAAATGTATTTATTTCCAGTTACATACTACAAATATATGTGCTGTACATATAATTATACAATGTACATATTAAGTAATAATAACATTGAATCGAAGTAAATAAATAATTATTAATAAACTTTTCCTTTCACAGACCTCTTACAGTATCAGTACCGTAAGAGGTAAAAACCAATCCTCTCAATTGTAAATGTGCGTCATTTGTGCCTGTATTAACACCGATTGTCGAATGATGTACTTACCTAAACGGGTTTTTAAAAACCACCGAAATAAGTACCGAAATAAATCAAATCAAATCAAAATATACTTTATTCAAGTAGGCTTTTACAAGCACTTTTGAATCGTCATTTAACAAACTATTTAAAGTTAAGTTACCACCGGTTCGGAATGTAGATTCTACCGAGAAGAACCGGCAAGAAACTCAGTAGTTACTCTTTTTCAACATGTTAGTTAAATACAATTATATATGTATGTTATGTCTCATCTGTATAAGTAAACAATAGTCGAAGCAAGTCAAAGGTTAAAGGGAAATGCCAAAAATCCTATAGAACTTTGTCTCATCCGAAAAGTCGCAAAACAAGCAGACCTTAAGTATTATTTTATTTCGGCCTTATTAATAATAACTAAAAATAAATCTCAATGTTCTAAGAACTTGTCATTTTTATTATTTGTAAATTTAATCTAGTATTGGATAGCTTGCTTGTATTGTTTGAATTCTGTAATAACAGTAAATAACGGCGTACATTCCCGTTGAAACGCTTTTCATATTGCGAGAATATTTTTATTGTAATTAAATCGTGATGTGACTTAGTAGCCTCGTGATTTACAAGCGACTATTTATGAACTTAATACCATTAAATAAATCATAACAAATAATCAGAACCTTTGGGAGGAGCCGAGATGGCCCGGTGGAGCGAGAACGCGTGCATATTAATCGATGATTTCGGGTTCAAACCCAGTAAGCACCACTGAATTTTCATATGCTTAATTTGTGTTTATAATTCATCTCGTGCTCGGCGGTGAAGGAAAACATCGTGAGGAAACCTGCATGTGTCTAATTTCAACGAAATTCTGCCACATGTGTATTCCACCAACACGCATAGGAGCAGCGTGGTGGAATATGCTCCAAACTTTCTGCTCAAAGGGAGAGGAGGCCTTAGCCCAGTAGTGGAAAATAAACAGGCCGTTAATGTAAAATAAATAAATGGGAAGAAGCTAAAAATTGGAGAGTAGGCGAGATCGAACCCGTAACAACAAAAAGCAAAGGTCGTCGGAAAGTTGAAACAACTTAATTTTCATTGATCATATTATTATTTTGCTCAATGTCATAAATTTTTATATTTTAATTTTTATCTGTTATTTTATATTTTGGCCAACGTGTGTTTATACGTTTTATTCTTCTTAGCTCCAAATGAACTTGTAATCGGTGGAAACTTAATTGGTCTATGTATTTATTTTTGTATGAATTATTTTCAATTGATTGGTTGTAATACTGTTTGTTTCCCAATAAATAAATAAATAAACAACATGAAACAAAAATAAACTTAACTGAATACACAGAGAGCGATTGATATTTTGATTATCACTGTAATTATTGTCAGTGAAGCAAATCCTAAGTAATTAACCAAATGGATAAATAAATTTCGCTCATCCCTTAGATTTCGTTACGTAACTTACTTATTAAGAAAGAAAATGCTTTCAAGATAACATTATGGACAAGAACAGTCAATATTCATAATTGTTGTGTAAAACTAGTTATTATTAACATTATAGTATAATCTAATAATCTAATCTAATCTAGACATCATGTTTTTACGAACAAAACTCTCTCTAATTAGTTTGTGTTCGTACAAAGAAATGCATCCACGTTCTATCGAAAAGCGGGAAATGAAACAAATTCCAATAAATTCCTTTTTTCAGTAACTTTTTATGCGAGGGCTTTACAGAATTAGTATAATAAATATTATTAAAGTTTCTTATTTCCAAACGGTTTATCTACTTATATTAGTTGTACACAAATTAGTTCGGAACAGATTCTGGAACGATTATTTACTAGCGACCTTTTTTACAATGTTGTCCAACGTTAACAGTTTTTCAGACATTAGACAATACCAACCGCTATGTCCCTGCGTTTTAAATCTATGATGAAAATATTCATTTAAATTATATGCTGTTAAGGGCCATATTGCATTAAATGCACAATGTATTTAAGGAACTAATTGGATAAGGATTAATGCTGTATTGCTTAAAATCGCTTCGATTCGATACATATAGGTACCATCGCGGACTTCTTTAAAGACTTTTTTAAGGTGTACAATACTCTAGTATAATATTTTGATCTATCTCGACGGGTTCAACCAGCGTTTGCAATGTAAGCGCAAAAAATTGTGTTTATTTACGATATCATTTTAGAAACCACTAAAATTATCAGTGTTTGTCTACTATATTGTGCGTGTATTATATATATTAACCTTTCTCTTGAATCAATATATCTATTAAAATATCAATATAATATGAAATATCAAGTATCTATTAAGCATATACAGGGTCTGTACCTGGGCGGTAAGCGACTTTGTTTTATAGTATGTAATGATGATACACCTTCATATGTATTTGTACACTTAATAAAAAAATATTTTCATTTTCATGCAAGATGTTACACCATTTGAGTATACGATCATTCAATTGAATTGAATTTGAAATTCAATTGAAAAACTACATTTATATAAATAAACAATACGACAGCTTGTTTCAAACATTACAGCGACGACCCGAAACGAATCCAGGTCTAAACTTCGCAAATACACTTTGAAACAAATTTAAATTTCCATTTATCAAGGTTTAAACCCGACCTATTCGTTACGCTAGCAAATGATATTGCATTGTACTCTGAATCTCGTTCCACCGATTTATTAAAAACGACATAACTGACTATAAGATTGCTACAGGAAATTAAACTTTAATTGGTAGCATATTAAATTCATATTTAAGTACGCTAGTCGCATACATGTAGCTATCTAATGAGCTGTTTTAGTGTTAGTTAGTCTAAAAACAGTTATAAGTAAAGATGCAGAAATTCAAAATTCTAATTATTTATGAAAACTAAAATCCAACAATTGTTGAAAATAAAAAGATACCAAACGACTAGTTAGATGTGAACAGATAATAATATGATTTAATATCCCAGAAATAAGATTGAAAATGAATTGTAGTTGAAATTGTAAGTGATAACATACGTTTTGAAAGCCGTGACCTATTAGCAGTGACAAAACAGACGGTTGTCAGCGTGATACAGGATTTATTGTGGGGTAGCACTTTTATAAACTTTCAATAGTTCTTACATTAAGAGAAATAGAGACGATTTTGTGTTGATATTGTTGACCCTCGAAATTAATTGTTTGGTATCGTTGAGTGTATCAAATAATTAGAGGAAGCGTAACAAGGGACGTTGGAGAATTTATTTGTTGTTGTAATAAAATTTTATTTTCGGATTAAGATAAGAAATGATTTGTGAACAATGCTTAGTCGTAAATGTTATTTTATTTGGTGTAAATATTTTAATTATTTTTTGTTCGAGTATTTGTCTCTGGCTTAATAAATGCGTAATTGTAAATATTACGCAAAAGATAAGCTTATTTTCATGCCTCTGAAAAAAATTAGATAATGACAATATATTTATTTGATTTCCGTCCTGTTACACAAAGTATTTAATTCCGCGCGAGTCTAAAAAATAAATAGCTATTTTTGTTTATTCGATACAATCAAATTTTCGATCTCATTCCTTCTTTTATTAATGAATATATATAATTTGCTACTTTGTAAGTCAGATAGCTCGCTGTTGTCACTTGATAAGTGAAATTGAAAAAAGTTTTCAAAATGAGGTAAATACAGGCTGATAATAACAAAATTTAATGACGCAAATTATCAATAAATAAACTTTTCCCACCCCACTTGATCGCTCACTGAGAACTAATACAAATAAATCAGATCAACAATGAGAACACACTTAATGACAGTTCAGACGTAAAGAAGAGCCGACTGATGAAAAACAAATTCAGAATGGTTTCCAAATTCAAATAGATACCAATGAACTGCCGCGTGGCGTCCTATGGCTTTACAAACCTAAACTACTGTTGTAAAACTTATTTGTCACTGTAAAATCAACCTTATTCTAAACCAAAACAGTTGTAATAATATTTCCAGAATGATATGGGACGTTTTATTAGGCTGGTGCAACATAGCAGAGTTCAAACATAAAACAAAATTACACCGGTGCTTCCTAATTTTATTTTTATTCGAATTTGAATCTTATACGTACGAATTAGAGTCGACTATGAAATTTGTAATGGAAACGTTTTCTGGTAATACGGATGCACGCGTCCTGCCATAGATAATAAATGGTTTCGGCAAATAATTACGTTATTTGATTTTAGATGGATGATGGTCGTCGGCAAATATATTCCCTCGTGGGAGCTTGTGGGGCTTAGCGTTACATTCTGATTTTATAATTGGACTTGATTATTAAGACCCAAACAAACTTATTTGTGTTTTTTTTTTAAATAAATATTAGAGTACCGATCCGATTTCGCACGGATAAAAACGAGTTTTTATCCGTGCGAAATCTGAAAATAAAATTTTGTTTAATAATTAATTAATAAATGTATACTTATTAATTAGTATTGATATACAATAATAAAGCTGAGATGACCGATTTTGTTTATTGTTTAATTTGTGTTTATAATTCACCTCATGCACAGTCGTGGACGAAAACCATCTGAGGAAACCGCGGGTACTGAATATGTCGGATGAAAATCTTTCGTTATCGTTTTTAAGTTATCTGCTTTGCTTAAATTTATCTGCTTGAATTAAGATTCATATCTTAATTCGGCTTGTCATCGCTTATTTTTCCTATTTAAAAATATAAATTTAGAGACTGTACATTTTTTTTAAAAATATATGTAATATATTGTCATGCTTTTTTTGTAAATCACTTAGAATAGTTAAATATTATGTAGATTGTTTTGGATTGTAAAGCACAAGATCATTTACGATGTCGAGATAATAAGTGATACCCCGTGAAATATTAAAATATTCATACATACTATTTACTAAAACTAGAAACAATTAATTAAAAGAGTTCTATATAGATCAGTCGAACAGACGTTAAGAAACGACGGAAAGAAATAAAACCATTCTTTTAAAATATATTCGTTTAGCGTCGTAGGCCTAAAACACCTTAGTAATTTTATCAAAATTTATATGAGAGGTATCTTGGACATATATTATACAGTTTGTGTTAGCTTTATATTTGAAGTCTTTGTTATAATATTGGTGTGTTGGTTTGGTGAAAGAATTTTTTATGAATGAGACATTCCTTTAATTTTTAAATTCATTATTTTATTGGTCCATATAAAAATATTTCATCCGTAAAACTGACTGACTTATAAAAGCAATAAAAATAAAAGTGACTAAAGTTACTTTTTGTATAATTATTTAATAAATGTCATTAGAAGTAATAATATATGTTTACCTGAATGCAGGTATTGAAAAACTGCTTCTCCTTACGAGATAATTATCACTTTATTTCACAATCCAGGTTATCAGTACGAGATGAATTTTATACACATACAATACTTGTAAAAGTTAGTAATGCCTCCCTGGATATAAACCAGCAATCTTCAGTTAGATATTGAAATGGTTACGTACTGGGTTACCATAAGGTTTGGCAAAATATTGTTTGTTGCTAATTTTTTTTGCGTCTTCTGTAACCCAGATAGGGTTACAGAAGACACACAGAATGTTCTCCGATGGCAGTCGAGTCAATATAGATTATCTTTGTAAAAAAAATATGTTGAAAACCCCGATTTATATTTTTTCCTCATAATTTTTTAATGATATTAACGAGTTTTTAAACTATTTAAATTCTAATAAGAAAGTATCAAATATTCTCAAACGCTTAAAAATCCAATAAGTATATATTTTATAAAAAAATCTATTATTTTTTGAGCAAAATATGTAGAGGACAACATTCAATTATAAATTTAATTATAAACATAAACAACAGTATGCTCTTGATAGGTATGTCAATTGAAAATTTCCAATACCCTACAAGCACTTGAGATTCCGACTCCCTAATAAAATTAGTGATGCCATTCCTTTTATCCCCTCAAATATCCAATGCCAACACTCTGGCATTCCGCAGAGAAATCAAACAAGAAAATTCATATGATAAAATTTATTTATATCTAACAAGCGGTAAAAATTTACGAAAATATATTTTATATCACTATCCATTCTTTACACATGCGTTTTATAAATTAATTGTATTTACATTTAAATATTCACTGTTTTTAGTTAAATTTCATAGTGAGAAATTTTTTTGTTTCGTTTTAGCTTAAAGTCATTATGTACAAATTATTCGTCTCACTGATTTTTCAAAGCACAATTACTTAATACAATACAATAAACGTAGTGTATGAAACTGAATTTATTATCAAAATCACGAGTATCTTGACAGATTTTGTGCTTCAAAACTGCCATCGTTGTCACTGACCACATCTATTTGTTCTTGGTCATTTTCACAGGATGAAGAACTATTTTTTGATGAACAAGACGCTTTCAAACAGCAACACTTCTTATTTTTTGCGTCGTTAGTCACAGGACTTTCTTCCTTCTTCAATTTGACACGACGGTTTTGAAACCAAATCTTAACTTGCTTTTCTGAGAGTTTAAGCCTGGAAGCGATTTCAATTCTTCTTAATCTCGATAAATACATATTCATTGAAAATTCCCTTTCTAATTCGAGTAACTGTGTTCCTGTAAAAGCTGTTCGGATACGTTTGCTAGAATCTTCTTTCAACGGCATCCGTTTTAGATCTTGAGAGTAACCTGGGAGTAACTCCTCTGGGTGAGCGAGTGGTGGACTTGGAGTACCATTTCGACTTTCACTAGATAAAGATGGAGATCTTTGACCTTGACTTTTAGCAGGTGATATAGCGATGGGCTTGTAAGGATGATGTAAGTACGGAGACACTGATTTCTTCCTCCTATTAACAAAGTTAACAGGTTCTTGTTCTTCGGTTTTCAAGTAAGTTTCAAATGAACGACCTTCGCTTTGGGGCGGCTCATATATTTCAGGTTGGCGCGGTAGTTGGTGCATCAATGGGTAGCGAAAATTAAGTTGCTCCAAGAACGGCCTGAAGAGGTCCGGGGTTCTTTGCTGATGTTGTAACCCAAGAGTTAGCAAATTATTCAAGCTTCCCGGGTATGGGTATGGAAGAAACTTCGGTCTGGTGTCTAGGTGATGTGACATGAGGTGTGTGTAAGTTTGTAAAGGATCACTTGACATTTCAGTTTTCTTGCAATCTTTCGTCTCACTAATTAACGCGTCCACTAAGAAAGAACGAGACATTTTGAGTTGCACCCTGTTTGGCGTTCGCCTTGTGACTGATTACGCAGGGTGAGATCTCCTAAAGTAACAATTACAAAAACTACCCCCACTTAGTGCACCCCATTGTAAATAAATACAATAGGCCTCACTCGAAGCGTTTTGGCAATTATTTGGCCCGTCCCACCCTTTTGTCGGTGAGCCGTCAGCCCCAGCGTTAGTGAAAAAAAAACTGTATTCTTATGAATGGAGCATTTTAGTAGCTATGAATAATTTTGTATGGTTCGCTAACATCCCTCATATCTGTCTCATTAAATTCAATTTCGTTACTGTTTTATTGAGATTTTTGATTTTTGCATTGCCAATATATTTTTTACAATTATTAATTTAATAAAAGTCAAGAAACTTCTAACTAAATAGTAATAAAGTTATAAGTTTTAATTGATTTTAAAAATTTGTTCGTAACAAATTAAAAACTGCTGCCAGACAAAATATTGGCGCCATACAGTTCGGACAGATTGATATTTGATCCATTTGAATATTTATATAACTGTAAATTACAATTAACTATTGAAACAATTTTAAGTATTGATCATGTCAAATGAATTATCCAACATCAATCGTTCAATAATAATAAATCAAGACAAATTGGGAACGTATTTAAATATTAAAATAAAAATCCCCAGTATCAAAACCTTTTAATCCAACTTAGTAGCAACACATTAATTAGGTACGAATACCCTATAATATGAGCCGTATGCTGTACACGTGATTTTGATACTGGTAAAAGAAATCGAAGGGTGGGTATACATTAGCTCCGCCCTCCAGGAACCCTTATTACAGAACTAGTTTATGAAATATTAAAAGGGCTGAATAATATTGTTATAGCAGTAATTGTGAATCAATTCATGTTATTATCATGTCAGGAATAATTTGAGAGTAACTCTTTGGACTTCTTTTGAACGTTAAGTGCAATATGATGTGTTTTGATGTGATTATTAGTGCTTCATTGAAACATATTTTTTTCGTCCCTCGTATGGTATCGACTGGTTTGATTCGTGGTGATTTATTTCTTATAGTCCTTTTATGATTGAGTCTTACATAAATTTTACAATAATATCTTGTAATACTATAACGATACGATTTCTCAGAATAATAATTCAAAAAAGAAATATAATTTAATGAAATGATGATATAATTTCATCTTTAATCAAATCTTACTATGTAAGTGTTATAAACTGAATATTAAAAATCAATTTTGGTAGATGTCGAAAATATATTTTATCGATAAGCAATGCCAACATTTTAGTATGAAAAAATCGAAACACAAAAAGAGTCATAACAAAAAGTCTCTATTAATTTTGAAATAAGGAAACTTGTCTAATTGATCCTATCATTACCTATTTGGAAGGAATAATTATTATTCCTATTTTCTCCTCCAGTTAAGCGTAAAACTTGTGGTAGGTGTGGGTACAACAATAGCACAACGGTGTCCGTCGGACCTACGACTTTCACAACTGTCAAATCTGTGTTAATAAATAGTCGTATTCATTTGATAAGATAAGAATAATAGCATAATGATTTATGAATAAAGGTTTTATTTATAAAGTCTCCACAGCAGATTCCAAACTATTTGAAACTTCATCTAAGGTAGTTCACATACATATATATAATAGTCACAATATTCTAGTATCGATAGTTTGCTATCTTATGCGTAAATATGTCTCATACACGCTTTGCATATACACGAATGGTTAGTGTTCGTGTATTACTGCTAATCTGTCAGTCTCTTTATCGCTGATACTTCAGGTTTCATACGAAAATCAACTGCAAGGCGAGGTTGTAACTTACAACTTTATATTAGTAGGCTTTGGTGATCATTTAAATTCCGATTGTTAGGATGAGTGAGCTAGTGTACCATAGGTACAAGTGATAATTATTACATGATAATAATTATGTGAGATGACACTTAGATCATAGTTTTATTTGAGCATTCCGTTTTAAGAGACCAAATTTCTAAAGACCATGTGGTAGTTTTTTTTAAACATTTTTAAACTTTTTATTTACAGAATGGAAAGGTCACCAAATCTAATTCTAAGTCACATAATGTATCAATGCATTTTATTTCACCCGCATCGTCTGTTGATGTTTGATCAAACTAAAAAAATAATCCTTCTTGCTAAAAATTTATTTTATTGTAAAAAAAAAAACTGTCGAATCTGTAAACGATCACGCATCACGATCGAAATGGAACAATGGGCAAGACAACAATATGTTGCAAACATTACCGAAATATTTATCTTCTAGAAGCTTAAGGATTCTAAGCCATATGTCTAAACATTTAAGGTTGAAATTCAACATTTTAGTCATAACCTAAGTCAGTGCATTACCTTATTACCCTTATCGATTACGCTAACCTGTCACTAACACATTCAGATGAGCTGTTTAAAATGTTTATCATTGTTTGTTATTGATTTAAATGTGCTGGAAGGGCAATTGGTCGCCTGATGATAAGTGGTCACCATAATCGATAGACATTAGCTCCGTACAAAATTTCTGACATCTCCAATGCGCCACAAATCTTGAGTACTTAGTTGTTATGTCCCTTGTGATTTTAGTTACACTGGCATATTCTTCAACTAGACCATAACGAAACAAAGAATTATTGCAGCGGCGGTAGAATATGTAATGAATGGTACCTATCCAGACATCCTTGCAAAAGGTCCTACCACCAATTGAATTAAAGTCAAAGTCAAAGTCAAAAATCTTTATTCAATGTTGAAGTGCTTACACTTGCTTATTGATTGTCAAATATCTACCACCGGTTCGGAATTTAGCACCTCGCACCTGACAAGAACCGGCGAAAGAAACTCAGCGGGATATATATATATTTTTTTAAATTCAATTCAAAAATCAAGAATCATTACGTAACCTTGCAAATCAGTTCCAAGTCTATCAATTTATTGAATGTTTTTACCTCTTTATGAAAAATCAAAAATCTTAAACCATTAAACCACTATCTGCTCAGCGCGGTTTCGTCTCCGTCTTATGGATAATAGCTTGATTCATAGTCTATAACGTTTTTTAATCAATGAGCTACCCGACGCTTAAGTATTTTTTTTTTTAAATCGGTCTGGTACTTGCTTTTATTATCACGTTCAAACAAACAAAGAATCTATTCGATTTTTAATATCGATCGATCGACTAGACATTGTTTTGCTATAAATATGCAAATGGACTGCGTCAAATATTCGCTGCCACAATGAATTCAATTTCGATTCAATGTACCGTTTATTTATTTTAAAAAACGAATAAAAATCATTTCGTTTATGTTACAAATATAACTTAACATCAATGTTTTGCCTTTCAGTTATTTCGAGGTACTTTATTGAATTTGAAATTTGTTTGTTTTCACTGTATATTAAAATACTTCATTTAAGTAATTAAATTTCAATTTACGTAAGACGAAAACTTAACTAAGAAACCTTTTAACTATTAAAACTTTTTGTTAATCAAGTATCGAATATTTATTCTTTTTTACTGTTTCAGAAAAAAATTGTGAAAAATTTTAACATAAAACCAAAATTAAATCTTTATTTCCTTTTCACATCGCATTTTTTATTCCTGCCATAGAAATAAATACGAAGCATTCTTATCATTTCCATGGTAAGAGGCGATGACTTCTTTTTAATATTTTGTAGTTGCTTATAAAAATCAACAATTATGCTTGCTGGCTTCCAAATGTGCAGATTATATAGCGCACCCAACAATGATCTCTTACATTAACTTTACGATGAACGGGAGTATAACCAATGTAATTTCCCAACTCTTGAGAATCTAATAATTTTTTCGTACTCACCGCAAACAAAGTAACTTGCAAGCGTTAAAAGTTAGCTACTAAACAACAAAAATGCAATTACAATTTAATAATAAAGTTTTAACGATCTCTGACAAGCTGAATAAAATAAACAATTCAAATGAAATAATAAAGAACAATCACAACTTACTGCACTTAAGCTCTTTTTAAATGTAGTTAATTTTAATCAATTGATTAAAATATTGACCTGAATTACTACTAATAATGCTCAACCTCAGAATGCTTTAAGATGCCTGTCGAGAAATGAACTAAAAATAACGGACTGTTCCCAACACGGTCAATCGAACCTTTATATCGAACTCCTTAAACCAATGAGCCGTACAGCCACAATCTGCTTACTATAATACGTACTTGTTATTGTTTCATTCACTAGAACTTCTTCGTTCCGGTTCACTAAACATAAGGAGTCAGAAATTCCCATGTCAAGGCTTGTAATTGGTACGCGGTGGCCAATCACTGTCAAACGAAGTGCTCTTAAGAATCTGACAAACTTTTTAAAATCATATGGTCTAAGTGAAAAGCGATTTTGTATATTTGCAAAAAAATTTCATTGAATGTTCTATATATGTAAGAACACTTTATAAGTAATCATTATTTAAAATAATGAAAGTGTTCTAAGCTTATGAAGTTAGGTTAATATTGTTTTAATTAATTTTGATAGAAATAATCAAAATAAACGTAAGACAATAAAGATGAATACACTTTTGAATTGATATTGTTTATTTTTAAAAAAATAAAAAAAATGTAACAGTCTAATGTTGCCACATTATAATATGTAATCAAAAAAAGAATTCATTTTTTATTCTACTAAAACGAGTAGTTTATTGTCATTATGAAGAGTGGACTTAGTAGTCTAAACTATAACATGAAAGGTTCTAGATTTAGATGTAATAAGTACAAATCTTATCTTCATTTTATATATATAACGCACACTCCACACACTAATTCCTTACACGCTCTCAGCTTATCCTTTATTTATTTTTTCTTGTACAATGTCACCCTTGCCACAATCACATTTACGAATATAATACACAATAGCATTGTTGTATTTTATTATAGCTTTAACGATCCACTGTCGCATTGTCGTTTAGTGGTTTAAATGTTTTAAAAGTTTACTATTCGAAATTTGTTGTTCCTTTGTCGTTTTAGCATTATACGTTTTTAAGTGACATTTTAAATTAAATAGTTTAATCGATCCCTTTTGTAATCATAAAGGAATCGATTTTATTATTTTAGTTTAACTTATTAGTTAAAGTAGAAAGTAGATCAAGTTATGCATGTAAGTATATATGTAATTGATATTGTATTGACTTATGATAAGGGCGAGAGCTAAAGGGTTCAAGGGTACCACCTACTTACATTACATATTATACAGACGAGCAGCAATAATTAGTAGGGTATTAATGTGTTCAGAGAACGTATTATAACCGTCATATGTTAGAAAAATTGACCCCCTGGTATGAAGTGTGTGTGTTACTGTTTTCACGCATGTCTTAGTTCCCAAGGTGGTGGTGCATTTGTGATGTAAGTATCGGTTAATATTTCTTACAGCGCCTATGGGCTAACTGCCTACTACCAGGTGGCTTTGTAAGCCTGTACGTATTATATATATATATATATAAAACACTTATAATATTAAAGAAATAAATCCAATTCAAAATATAAAATAAACTTGAAATTTAAAAAATATTATTATATCTTATCATTTCAAATAACGATATAATTGAAATTAAATTTAAAAATGCAAACAAATATATCTTTATTTTTTTTTATATTGTAAAATTTAAATGAATTAGTTTTTTTGGTAAATAATCAAAAGTGTACGTACCTAATTTGAGAACTTAGACTAGAAGTTTATTTATAATTCTTTCTGAAATCAACATTAAAAATACAATTACTGTTTTTGTAGAGTAAGTATAAGTTTTATTGTTATGAAAAGTAATTTGCATTCTTTTACATATACGAGTATATTCCTTTACGTAAGAGAAAGAAAATTTCTCGTTACCGAGTTAACTGTTTCAGTTTCGTTCAAATTGTACATTGTGCTGAGAAGGCAATATAGCGCAAATTATCTAATTTACTATTAAATTTAATCGCATGTAAGTCGTTTTTGCATGAATATGTTTTTTTTTTTTTTTTATCTTATTTTTTCGTACATGCATATGTACATGTGGTTCAGAATATAAAATAATTATGTTATTGTAGGTACTTTATATTTTTATCATATATAATAATAAAAATAATCTTTCATTTTTAACAAATAGTTTTATTTTATTTTTTTAAACTATGCTAACATTGGTCTTTTAAAAAATTCTTGCCATTATAAAGTCTTGAAATATATTTAATGACTAATAACCCTAAACTTTATTTCACCCCTTTCTGTATAAAACACGTGTGTTACATTTGATGGTGTTTTCACGGTGTTTACAATGAGTTGACGATCGAAACTAATCCGTGAAAATGTGTAGGAGTTAATGACACGATATACTTCTATTATTGCTTTTTTTACTACTTCGTTGGTCTATTAGCGAGCTTATAAGATCCCCGAGGGCCCATTTCAAGCTCCGAGTCCGTCAAATATTAATTTATTGATTTGTATGCATCTGGAATCAAAAAGTGTTTACAATTAAATACCGAAAGCAAGTAAAGTTGTTAGTCCTGCCCCCCAAAACTCTTTTCAGAGTGAGAATGAGGAAAAACTGTGAACTTGTAGTTGCGTTGCGTTGTCACACTTGCGGCATAATAATATAACGATGTCCTGTGCTGTTGGCGTTTCTCCCATTTAATTGCCTGCCATGACCGTAATCTGACAGTCGGTCATTATTATTGCTTTTTTATTTGAAATTATTTTTATAAGTTATGAAGTTGTTATGTGTGACTTCCTGTTTAATAGCTGATGTCGATGCTGATGTCGAACGGATTTACGAAACTTTACACTGTCGCTATATACTAGAACGTAATTATATGTATATATAGGTATATTTCAGTTATAATAAATAAATATGAGCAATGGATATCTCATTTTTTCTTTTCGCGGGATATCATTAATGTTCCCTTCACTATTGTACGTAGGACAGCAAATTAAATTCCCGATGTGTCACGCCAAAACACAATTTGTTTCGCGCACTCGTTGTTGCAGCGTCATAGCTAGTTGAGTATCATATGTTGTGATTAATGTTACGGGACGTGCTGGTTGTACTGGATAGCCGGAGGAACATCACTAGTCATGCGAATGTATTCAATCATCTTTTTTAAATTATTGTTATATAGTTTTTTAACGTAATTCCGTTTTCATTTGCACTTGTCCGTAACATGTTACCGGTAAAAAATTTTGTAGATTGCAATTAAAATGTTCGAATCAAATTGTGTAATATTAATTTCCTATAAATATAAATTGTGATACAGATTGAGTTTTAAAGAGTTTGTTGTCAATCATATTATTTAGAATATTTAACTCGAAGAAAATTGTTTTATAATTTATTTCTTTAAGAGCGTTCTTCCAACCCGAGTAATAGCTTTTAAATATATTGAAGTAAGAACCGTTAAAATATATTATACTAGCTGAACCTGCGGCTTAACTCGTGCAATATTTATAAAACACACTTCTAAGCCCCGTTTTACCACTTTAGGGGTGGAGTTACGTTAAATCTTAGCGAAGGTCTACACCCTATAAGGAACCTACTTGCGAAATTTCAAGTTTGTAGGTGTCATAGTTTCTAAGATTTCGTAATTAATCGGTGAGTGGTATTTCGCTTTTATATATAAAGATTATACCAGCTATTCATCATTCAATAAGATTTATATTATAATACAAAGGTATATTAAAATTACTTTATTGGTTTACGCGGCATTTTTAATTAGCACAATTTTTTCCGTTAATTTCAGCAATCATCTTTACATTTCAGCCAATTAAGACAGAACTTTAATAAACTAAACAATTTAACTCTATCCAGTCTATTGATGTAAGCCGTTTGAAACTTCATTAATTCATTTTTAAATTTAACGCGTTTAAACAGACCGATAGACGCGACATTCAAGTGAATTTACTATCTGTTCCACTTAAACTTGAACTAAATTCTACCACAAGTGTTGTATATAATATATTATAGATGTTTACTCACAAACATAAGCGACCACGTTGATTAATCTTTGACTGTTCCGTTGAGCGTGATCCACGTTCTGCCAATTACGTGAAACAAATTGCTGTCTCTCGTACACGAAATCTCAACGACGATTATTAATGTTCTTATTAAATATCACACACATATAAATAACCATGTATTAATAATTTCAAACAATACTTTTATTAATAAACTTTGTGATAATTGGCGGAATTAGCTTATTATATTTAGAAGACAAAGGATTTATCTGAAGATTGTTTAATTAACTTCTCAACAAAGTTAAATAAAAATATCTAAAAGAGAACTAGAATATCTTAATATATGTATTATATATCGTTGACTAGACATGTGGCAGATGTTCAGCTTATGCGTGTTAGTTTCTTCAGAACGTTTTCTTTTTCCGCCAAATACGATATTATATATATAGACCTCATGGTCACATAGATGAAACTGCAAAAAAAAACATTAAAAAAACTCTTTCATCTTATCATTAAATGATATTTGGGAATGATATTTAATGAACTATGCTACGAGCATTTATTGGCTGCTAATATCCGGGCCCGAAGCTGTGTGAAGTGCAAAATTATATTTAAATAATATATATATATATATATATAATATTAACTGATGGGATGTTATTTGTTGGGTTGTGAATTTTCTGTAAACATAATCCTTAACAATATGCACATTCGAGTATGACTTGTTATATTTACGAAGCCTTTTATTAATACTGAAACATCAATTATTGGTGGCTTAGGGATGAAACTGGCTATTTTGGATGCTTCCGTATTCCCTCCCTCAGGTTCGTTGATAAAGAAAAACATCCTGAAGATTTTTTACAAAAGTAATATCCTACCGCTGTTCGGAGGTAGAACAATAGTCGATCACTAAGTAAGTTACTTATATTAGCGCCCACAAAGGTACCTACTATTGTGAGTCATATGTAATTAAATTCAATCGTCAAAGCAGATCTTACTCCTATAGTATAACTACAAACCGGAGGAGAAGGCGTCGGCGCTTTGCGTACCTTATCCCCCACTGTAAGCGTCGCTGGGATTAGGACGGTTATCCCATGATATCTGAAGAGAAGGAGTGGCTGCTGGTTCTTTAGTGGGTTTCCCGATGAGTTAGGCGCACCAGGCGTTCTCACCGGCAAGTCCCATATAGCACCCACTTCACGAGGGTAAAACGCGTAAAAAAAGCAATCAAAAATCTTACTCAAAATTTAGTCGATTAATATTAAGCCATTACTGTATTCATAACCCTCCTTCGTTGCATCGTTGTCGGTTAAAAAAACAGTTACGCTTCATAAGTTCCCATACGTGAGTTGGTCCATTATTGACCACTCAAAGTTAATTTACCAGTAATAGAACTAATTTCGAATAAACGAAAAACAAAATTAAACTTTTAGCGGTATAATGGAATCGAAAGTGGTATTAATTTTCTATACAAGTTGAACTGTGACGGTATATCCGGTATCAACAGAACTTCCGGGACGGGAAAGGATCGCTTTGATGATAATTTAATAATAATGTCCATGACAGACACGTTGAAATGGATTTTATGTATGTATGTGTAACAGGTGATACGATTCTTTTCTGGAAATACAGAAATGAAAATTCACCTGATGTTATCACAGTGATCTTTCACCCGTAGATAGATTATAAACAAAAGGCAGCGAACAAAAAATAGCGAATACAATATCAAAAGCGAAAGCAAATTCCTGGTAGTATCTGAGCTAAAGCATTGACAGAAACATATTAACCTTGTCTGATAATACGTCACCATCTATGGAATCTTGAGCTTTTGATTATTTTTTTATTTAATTGGCTCACTCACTTTTTACTTAAATTTATAATACGAAGGTGAACTGGGAAATGAGTGACCTGAGTGCCACTAATCTAACCAACTAAGAAGTTATGTTTCTTAAGCGTATATTTAAAACATACACAACACTGGTTCACTAATTATTCAAACCAGAACACAACAACGTAGTGTTGTTTAGCGGTAAAATAAATGATGAGTGGTGGCTACCTAGCTTGCACTTTATCACTAAGTTGAATTGAAGTTTGTTACTGGAATAATTGATAAGTGCACAAAGCACTACCTCATATTAAAGGTATGGAGACACTTAGTCACAAAATATATTTTTTTTAGATCACAAGCTTACGTCCAGAAATCCATTACTTACAATTTAAGTACAAACCATTACTTTTACACGGTCACTTCAAGTAATCACATTAGTGAAGTACCGAAAAATTTACACAATTTTTACGTAAAAGACGCGTTATGGATGATAGTGATACATGTGACTTGGGAAAACATATTCTATAGTCATAAAGATAGGGGCGAATTTTAAATGATTTTCGATTTATGAATGAATGTCACATGCGATATAAGACCATTGAAGCGAATTGTCACCGTTTTAGGTAGCGGCTTCGTTTGTTAATTTTTGATATATGGGGCCACTAAACCCACGATCCATGAGATGGTTCAGTGTATGGAATACGACGATTCCAAACAAAAAAAAACGAGTACAAATCTATCACAATTTTTAATGAGGTTAATTAGTGTTTCTTGTTTGTGATGGAACCTGAGCCTGTCAGTGATACTTCAGTACCATGGCAGAATGAGCTTGAAAACAGGATTAATCTGACCAAGAGACGAGAAGGCATACGATTCGCATTTCTTAAGATTTTTTTAAAAGTGTAGTTTTATCTCTACTTTGTTTTTTTTTTTTCCTTTTTAGTACTAGTAGTAATTTTTTATTAAATGATTAAATTAAAATAGCAAATGAATTGAAAATCATTTGTTGATACGTCAAAGAACATTAAGATTAAATAATAATTTCTTTAATGTATAAAATATATCAAAGAACAGATTACTTTAGTTAGTAGATAAAATGACTTGGTAAATAGAATGAACTACGATTTAAAGCAAAAATTATACAATTTATCTTTAAATTCATGAACACACAAGAGTTACCTTTTCTTTTGAAATTGGAATGATCTGTACAAGTACCGCCCCCTCTAATTGATTGCATAACCGTTCTTACATTCCATTCACACTCGTTCATTCATAAGAGTCATTTGACATGCGGCGACAAATCGTTTTACAAGACGCTATTCTTATGATTCCTCCAACTTAACATGCAACTAAATACTCAACAAAACATTCAATTTTCGCCAGTATTCCTTTGTATTAAGATTTATAGAGATATTTGTCGATAGTTGACTGAATATATGTATCGTTAAAAAATTGTGAATTACTTGCTGCGATAATGTGACCTCTATTATTGGTATATTTAGGACAATTTTCGCTTTTGTGTGAATAAAATGTTGAATTGACACGCTGTTATCTTATTATATTTATAATGTATTGTGCGATGGAATTTCATGCGTGCCTCCGACTTTTTCAAAGCGTGAAGTCAGATATTGTCGTCTTTTATAGTATTTGAGTGCTACTTGTGATTGTATGGGATGAATTGAATGAAATTTGCTACGGTGAATGGTTATCAATGAACGAATGATTCTTATTTTTAATCGTTTATCAAATTTAATATGATATCTTTGATTCGGCAGATGTGCTTATAGCTCGTTGAAGTTAAATGATGACTTTAAATGTACAGTTATGTGTTGTGTATATCTACTAAATAGTTTTTATATAAGAATTAAAATATATAGGTAATTAGATAAAAAAATATGTTATTAAATAAGTGTTAAGCTAGTTTTTTTTACTTGGATTGTGTTAACGTTTCATATAAGTATATGTATCGGGCATATTATAATAGATACAAATAAAAAATACCTTTCACTCTGCCAGTATAGGCACAGTAAAAGATATTGTGTTAGTTTGTATATTAAACGATATCAATAAAAATATGCAGCTTATAGCAGTTTATTACCAAATGAATAAACATTATAAACAAAGCTTGAGCTTAATATTTTAAATTGAAATGTGTTTTCAAATAATCCGTATTAAGTAATTTGTTTTGCGCATATTTACTAAGACACACTTGCTTTTCTATTAATTAAATATATGTACATATATACTATGTTTGTTACGTAACGTTACGCATTCATTGATAATTTGAGAAACGCAAATTTAAGTAATAAAACAACTTAATATGTGTAACTATAATTTGATATGTGATAAGAATACTTCAAATTTGTGTTTTGTGTTGTTTTTTTTATCGAAATCACCTGTCTATACCACTGTTAACATCTACTTGAGTGACTTGCATCACTTACATACTTGAAAGGAAGACTGATGGAGTATGTATTAATCTACTCAAACAATTGTTTAATTAAGCTTTGAATACCATGCTATTTTTTATAAAAAAAATGGCGAGCTTGTGATGATAAGTGGTTCACCCATCTACCTACACCTATATACGTTGGCGCTACAGAAAGAATAAACTACTCCTTACAACAGTGTAAATGTTGTATCCCCTGTGCATGTTATTACACTGGCTTACTCAACCTCCAAATTTACATAACAACATTTTTATATTATAGACTGAAACATGACTATTATTTCATACTGGTAAAGTTGATGAGCAATGAGGTGGTCTAATTCTTAATCTGTCTCTGTGCTCTTAATAAAAAGTTTCATGTTACACAGTAGCATAACAAAAAATGTAGTCAAATGTAAATCTATATATCTCAAAAACCTATAATAAAACTAATATCAACCATAATAAGGACAAAAAACACGAAGCAAGCGACCTCTTGCGCATAACATCTGTCCACACTCGTCTCCCATTTGCCGCGTCATTAAATCTTATCGACACACTTTCCACTTATTATCTATTTTTACGTCATATCTATAATAAATTTTATGCCAAATAAAATTCCTTGATCCGCCTCTTTCTAATAAATAATGTTATTGTATGTGTTTTTGGGTGAAAAAAAATGCGTTTTGTCGTTGAAACCCCTGCGTGAAATTATGTTCTTTTGTATTGTTGATAATGTGGTATTTAGTGTCGTGGGGTTGTTTTAATAAGTACTGACGTTGAGTGTATGTGATTTTGTACTTGAAATAATTGATAGTTCGTTAAGTACTTGTTATAAAGAGTTGTAAAAACTATATTGATATTAAAAATACTTTGTATATCACTCTTGTTTTTTTTAAATTTTATGTTTTTTAGTTTATATTATAGTTTTTGTTTCGTTATAATTCAACATGTCCATCATTTTTCCACTGCTGTGCTAAGATACCTCCTAAAGAAATAAGGTTTTGAGCTTACTTCACCATGCTGCGGGTTGGTATATATACATTTGTTTTTATTAGAAATGTGCAATTGTGTCGATTTCCACGCGATGATTTCCATCTTCGCTGAGCACGGGATGAATTTATGACGTATTTTGAAAATCGAATGGCGCTTGGATGTTTTTGAACCGCTGGTTGAATAATCATGTATTGTAACCACTAAGGCATCTCATAATACAATAATATTTTAAGCGTCAAAAGCTTTATATCGTACCTAGTAAGATAGAGATACCTCGTAAAGATATTTACAAAAATAAAACGATAGGATTTAGGATAAAAAAATCTCTAAAAACAAGATTATTGATTATTTCTATATATAATTATCCACTTCTTTTCAATAACCTATGAGCATTGCGAGTAAATATAAAAAAATATATTTAAAGATTGGAGGACATTTCGTAATTTTTTTTTATTGAGAAAAAAATATTCTTTTATGTCTTTGATCAAACGCAATACTCGAGAATATAAAATATTTTATCATAGTTACACATAAAATATTTTATTTTTATCTTTGAAATGGATTTACCGATACGAAATCATGTAAAGGATTAACAATTTTGCTTTATACGTCCTTATACAAAGAGTTATATATATACACACACACACACACATAATAGGTGTATTTAAATAATCTTTCAAAGAAGTTTTCTAAAATTATGAAATTACCGTCATTGAAAATAAATATATGAGTACATTAAATATAAATTACATTCGGTACTACTTCAAGCGCCTCAAGCGTGATAGATTGCACGTGTCTGACGAGATTAGCTCTTAATTAACGTTTGTTTTTGTCTCTTATTAGGGTTCCGTAGTCTATTCATTAAATTAATATTTAATCCTTCATTCTGCAATGTTATATTCTGAACGCCACAGAATTAGATAAATTTAATACATATTGCAATTTTTAAATATATACTAGTGAATGAGATGATTATTTTTTTTAATCAAATAGGTTCCATTGCCAAACATGACGATATTTTTGTTATGTCCGAATATGAACATATATTGATCTGACTGTCTGTTTGTGTTGTTTATGTTAGAAGTACTTTCTTATTTTAGGTAGGTATGCAGACTGGGAACTAAGCCACCTGATTATAAGTAGGCACGAAGACCAATAGAAAGATTGGCATTGTTAGAACGATTCTTTACATCGACAATACGCTACCAACCTTGGGAATTAAGGAGTTATGTCATTTGTGTCTGTAATTACTGGCTCACCCTTAAAGCGGTACATAACACTATTAAGTATTGGAGTTAAGCGATCACTGTCCAATCAGAGGGGTACTTTATTCAAAGTAAGTAAAAGCTTGTAACACATAAGATTATCATATTATGTTTGAGTGTGGCGCGATTTAATTGAAATTGTAATTCTATTAAAGTTGCTTAACAATTTACTTTGTAAGTTTTTAAATTATAAATTATAATGGTATCTCTTTACTACGAAACTTGAACCTGACACCAAAATTCAACAGATTGAGGTTCCAAGTACTTAACATGCACCGAATTATAGTTGTCGGTGACGTTGTAAAAACCTCTCAGCGAATCAGCCACAATCACAATCAAATCCAAACATTTATATTATTACATTCAAAATGTATAAAGAATTTTCAATATGCGTTAAGTATCCGCATATGTTTCGAATATACATGAATACAATCGAAACTGACCTTTAATATTATCTATATTAAATTAATTTTCAAATGAAATATTTAATACACTTACAACAATTTTACTATCAATAAAAGAATCACCCTTCACGTTGTCTGTCATAAGAATATGAACTCTGGAGTAAGGCAATACAGTTCAAAATTCTAAGCTACTTCATTACGTTCGCTTCCTATAGTTCTGCAATGACTACCCTCGAAAACGCAACAAACACTATCACTGCTTTGAAATTTAAAATGTTTACACTATAACCAGCTCTATGGAATGGAAATAAAGCATATGGTGTCAATTGTAATAGCAAATAATTATTAAAATTTGATGACATCGTGTGACGAATGGAGCCAGTTGGTATGTTTTGAATGGCACGTTTAATTTGTTTCTTTCATTCCGTTTGCCAGTCGAATGGCATATAATTCGATATGCTACGTCATTGAATTAATTAAATGTGTAAGTATTAGTTTTTGATGTTTCACGCTTTGCCGTTTTGTAAGCGAGAATTAAGTATTTGCATATGTTAATAATATTAACTGTCCGTAAAAATATAAATTAAGATTTAACATTGAAATGTGTGTGTGAGTGTGATTCAGGTTTTGAAAGACTTAATGTAGATATCTTATCGTACCTTAATGTCACAATAAATAAAATTACAAAAGAAAGATATTTTGAAGATGCTTTGAATATAACCAAAGAAAAAGTCCTGTGAATATGCATATCAATTGACATGGCAATTTGTTTAACTATAGAAGTTACCGTGTTAACAGCGAGTTATATCTTATCGGATGGTATACAGCCTTCACTGTGGAAGTACAATATCTATGCCAACTTTCATTGAAGGTGTCGAATTTTATCCATTCTTATGTATAAGATATGAAGGGAATCAGAATGAAGGATATCCGCTAAACATAAATAAAGGCTTCTATATATTATTTTATATTCCGTTAACGTTATAACCATGATCTATATGAGGTATTATTCTCAAAAAACATTATTATTTGATATCATCGTAACATATAATTATATTAAAATAGTGTGTTGCTGATTTAATTTTAAGATATCTCGAATTCTTCGAAAGATACCTCGGTCCTGGTGGGTAACCATGTGGACTTCTGGGTCTCGTTAACGACAACAAATATTAATTAACGAATTGTAATAATAACGATAGCCTGTAGAAAGCCCACCAGAAATTTAAGTTACAAATTATTGCTAAACACGAAGAATTTAACGCCCAGGAGTTTTTTAATGCCCATCGTAGATGTTTACTCTTTGAGTCGCAGAAGAATCTACGTGAAGAGTAACTGCTGTCTCTAACAATTAGTGGCTTGGTCTTCGTTCAAAAATATTGTTTGACTGTAATTAGCATTAGCAGCCTGTAAATTTCCCACTGCTGGGCTGAAGGCCTCCTCTCCCTTGAGAAGAAGTAGTAGTTTGACTGTAACGACTTCATTATTTTAATTTAATTATGATCTGTTATAGTCTTATTATCTATGTCTATAATAGTCAAGGTGGCCCCATAGTGGAACGATTGCGGGTTCAAATCCAGGCAAGCACCACTGAATTTTCATTTGCTTAATTTGTGTTTATAATTCTCGTACTCGATGAAGGAAAACATCGCGAGGAAACCTGCACGTGTCTAATTTTAACGAAATTCTGCCACACATGTTTTCACCAACCCGCATTGGAGCTGTATATATAACAAGTATATTCTACCACGCGGTAGAATATACTTGTTATATATACAGTGAATATACAGTGTTGTGGCAATGTAAGAAGAAAAGGCGGTCACACACAAAACTGGACGAGTAAGATTTTTAATAAAAAAAAAAAACAGATTATTCATATGAATTTTCATCAAGCCATCAAATAAGGAAAATAATGTAAGCTTGGAAAAAGTAATTACAGTAATAACGAGTAACAAATTTTAGTAATCACACAATGTCTGTTTTGTAATTTGTTCATTTCCATTTAATACCTACTAGCCTATACTTTCCTTATACGTCCTTATAATTTAATACCAATTTGAAAAACTTCTGTATAATCATTATTTCACCATTAAATCGTTGTTTGTAACAATTTCCCAGGGAATGACACACATTTACACAGATCATTAGAACAGAAACTTCAATCCATTAAATCTTCAAATCTAACTCGCGTCAAGACGGCTCATCGAATTTAACTGTCGAAAGTCAAATCTGCGCCAAATTCATAATTGCTCTGTGCTAAATGCAGAAATCCTATTCCATTTCAAGTCCAAATCTAAAAGGTTAGCAGTAACAATCTTGGATTTTTTCCAATAGAATACGGAAAGTTTTAGCGTCCAAAGTTAATAAGACAACGATTTGCAATCGCTTTTTATTAAATATTGAATAAAGAACGATATATCATAAGAGCTATGTAATAATTATTATTTTTTTTAACTTATATTTAAATTGTGATAATTATTGAACTATGGAAGTCAACGTGTTAACAGCGAGTTGTAATCTAGCAGATAGTGATAAAACCTTCACTGTGAAAAAATCATATCTATGACAACTTCCATTAAAGATGTCGAATTTTGAAATCTCAAACAAATATACCGACATACATAACAATAAGATAAATATATGATGATACAAAGAAATATATATTTCAATTATAATTATGATAAAATATAATTCTTCTTTAACTAAGTGTCTATGTCGTAGTTCTTTTGGCTTCCTCACTTAACTAAAGAACGACCTGATGTATAGGTATATTAGAAATTGCATTAACAGCTCCATTTACGTTTATTAAATTTGATTCTAACAAAGCTACAACTAATAACAATTTGAGGTAAAACTATAAAGCATTTCTCTAATAGTTTCGATAAGAGGCTCTTAGCGTGTTTAAGCGTAATTGTCAAATCTTACGTAACCAAGAATTTTGTTGTGTTGGATGATTTGGTTGACGCCTACAGCTTTTACGAGATAAAGTCACGCAAGGATTACAGCAGGATTTATAACAACGGCGCAATCTTTGTGTTGTATTACTTTATTTTTTTATTATTAATTTAGATGTTGATACATTTATAATATAATGGATAACATTTCAAGTTTTTTATTAATTAAATGAAAAAAGGCAGTTAACGTTCTTACTTTATAAAAAACTTTTGCTAAAACCTAAATGTTATTAAGCAGGTATCTCTTCCAAATCAAAATTAATTTAAAGATCTTGAATTTAAATTTTGAATTCTATATTATTTTAATGTGTCCAGCTTAACTAAATAAATTAAATAATTAAATATAACAGGTCAATACTCGGAACTATAACAATCAACAAAATTATATCACCTAAAATTAAGTTAATTCGAAAGTTATTTTAATACATTCAATAATAAAGTAATTAAATTATTTAATATAATATTAACTGGACAACACACAATATTAACTACTCAGCATTAACCTATGTTATATATTTTTGTGGAATTTCTAATGACTTTCGTGTTCCTGTATAATAAAATTATATTGAATCTCTATTGTTAATTAATTATTACTATAAAGCGTATAAAACTGAAGGTGCAGCCTTATAAATGGCCACTAGACTTAGTCGCAACATAAAATTAATCAATAAAACAATAAATTTTTACTTACATTGTGATCAGAGTAATGTATGTGATGTTGTCCAATATACTATATTTATTTACACACATATATATATAGAAACAATATTAAAAACAACGTGAAGAGAAATTCAAAATATATACATGTTCGTATCTTTTGTGTTTTATGAAATTACATTGTTTGGAATTATAGCTTATTTTATTTTTTTAATAAAAATATTATTTTACATAATTATATATCGCTTATTACAGCATACGATATTACATATTTATAATTAATTAAAAAAAACAATCAAGTCTTATTTTGTTTTTACATATTTATAATATTTCAGAATGTTTATTTGAAAGTTCGGAGCTGCTCGAGTGATTTTTTTACTCGCTGAGAAAACGGTTTTATGTATTTCCTGGATAATCAAGGTTCACCCTGGCCTCCACTAACGAACAAGGTACACTTTCGCGAGTACCTACGCTCGGATTTAGAAGGAACAGTCTGTTCCAACACACCCTAAAGCGCCGTTTATAAAATATGTTTATTATTATCGATACACATTTTTAGGTAATTATTGTTTTGACGCATGTGGATTTGTTATGACTACGAGCAAACCGAAACTATACTTAAAATATTTTTCTATATAAAATAGAGCACGACTCTTGACATTACTCTCAAAAATATACATTAAGTACATTTTCATAATAGAATGTAATAATTTATTAAAATTAAGACTTTCTAAAATCCCATCCCATCACAATGCTCAGCATTTAAATAAATATTCTCCATATTCAAAGATTTCTAAAATTTATAAATAATAGAAATCTTTTGTAACAAACATTACAAACGAGATCAAAAAGTCAAAGGAAGTCAACGTCTTTCGAGACAACTCATTACAGAGCAATGAATAATAAATTAGCAAGTAAATTGACAACAATTTGTCGTCAGATGCCTCGGCTCCATACTAATTCTCTCCTTCAGATCAACAAGCTTACGTAAACTCAAGACAACAAGGACGTAGCTGCGAGTATCTATATGAAATCATTGTACTCCCTATTTATCTAAGCGACATTGTCCTAATACCTAACGACTATAGAATAACAGATTAGTAAAACGACTTATGACGTTTTCAACGTAAGCTGAGCGGCATGATATTTAAATTTCGAAGCTACAATGATTTTATTATGGTGAATGATTTAATATTGATATTTAAATAACTAATATCAAAACTGTTGGAATAGTATATTTTAGATATTTGCAATCTATTACGTCTAATGGTTTGTATCCTCGGGGTGAGCCTTCAAACATAGAAACTTTAATCATTATTTAAAAAGCAACCGTTCGGACTGTTTACAATCTCAGAGCTCTAATTATCTCTTCAGGGGGTTGTGACAGAGTTAAAACATTTATCACATATATCCACAATAATATTGATTATTGATGAAAAACAGTGACAAACATTATTAACGTATTTATGGACGGAAAGTAAAAACAAACTTGTACACAAGTTACCGTCTTCACAATGTCAATACATCTTTCCCTAGACAACATATTCGCTTCAATAATAAAATCCCGCAGACACTTTTAGCTTTGATAATTAATTTATTTAATTCGTGCTAATACATATATATTTCGCTTCTTATTAAAATATTATGTAGATTATAAAAAGCGTGGAGTTAGTAGAGCCGAGATGGCCCAGTGCTTACAACGCGTGCATCTTAACCGATGATTTCGGGTTCAAACCCACACAAGCACCACCGAATTTTTATGTGATTAATTTGTGTTTATAATTCATCTCGTGATCGGCGGTGACGGAAAAAACCTGTATGTGAAATTCTGCAACATGTGTATTCCACCAATCCACATTGGAGCAGTATGGTGGAATATGCTCCAAACCTTCTCCTCAAAGGGAGAGGAGGCCTTAGCCTGGAATTAGTATTTAGCTGTAATTTACTGAGGTGAGGTTGTTCTTCTTCGGTAGGCAAGGAATCTTGTTTACGTTTAAGTGTACTTGAATAAAATATATTATGATTTTTTTGGTTCTTTTGTGTTTGTAGTTCGTTTAGTGATAAGTTTTATTTGTTTTATTTTACGCGTAATCCGTCGGAAATTGCTGTAAATAAATATACGAGAATAATAATATTTTTGACGTTTGCCTATTTTAGAGACGCGATACACAGACGTATTTAACTGTCCTTACCATATTGTCTTCTTTATTAACTAAAAAGCTGATGTATTTCTGCCAACAGAATTTAAATACCGATTTGTACTGTACTAGTTGGCCATCAAGCCAAAACACGAATTGCTCAGCTTCCGTTTGAGTATCACTCACGTCCGCAACAAAAGCCTATGCAACTACAGACATAAAGGCATCGTAATTTAGTTTCCATGATAAGCATTGCTTTGAAATTTTAGGAATTGTTTAATATCTCTTACAGTACTGATATTTATGGGCAGTGATACTTAACAACAGATAGCTTATTTGTACGTTTGTTATCCTGCTTTTATATATTTCTTTGGAAATATTAAAAAATACTTCTGTATAGCAAAATATTACATTTGACATCGTCATGCTCATTGGTATTTAAAGTTTAAAAAGGGTACTGATTTACGTCTACTTTACTTAGTTATGCATAGAATAAAAATATTTAAAAATTGTACCAAAACAATTAGAATTTATGTAAAATTAGAGTCTAATTTATTTTGGGAATTTAATATAAATATATCTTGATCATGAAATGTTAGTTTAAATGAATAAACCTAATATTAACAAGCAAATATAGGACAGTTTGTAATAAGCATACTTATGCCTTCATATTAAAATATGAGATATTTTTCTCAATGTGTTTGTCTCGCGTCTGCTCTCCTCCAAAATTATCTTATTGGTATTCAAAGGCATCATGTAGGGCGGCTTCTTGTTTTACCCTAATCCCTTCCAATTATATATTCACGAGTAAATTAACTTTACCTTCTAGAATATGATTGCAGTCTCAATTATATTTGTTAAACACGACATCATATTCATTAGACGAAAAATCAAACATAATAGTACTTTCAAAGGAACTTTCGTTTCTCTATTGCTTAAAAGACTAAAAATATATTGCTTAATATAAGTAACAGCCTGTCAATGTTCCACTCCTTGCCTTTTCTCTTTTTTTGAGGAGAATGTTTGCAGTCTACTCCACCGCGCTGCTCCAATGCAGATTTTTGGATCACATGTGACAGAATTTCATTGAAATTAGACAGATGCAGAATCCTTACGATGTTTTCATTCACCGCCGAGCATAATTTATAAATATAAATTAAGCACATGACATTTAACTCCTTGCTTATTGCGAGTATAAATTTTGAACTTAAAAAAAATATAGGATCTTTTACCTTATGTGGCTTTATAATTAATTTTAAAGATTAAATAGCTTATTAATATTTTTTTTATTTTTAAATAAATAAATAAAAATAAAAGTATAATAGGTATACCTACTGGCTATGTTTATTTGGTATACAAAATACTCGCCCGAAGCTATCTGCGAGCTCGAATAATGTCATCGAGGCCGATGACAGGAGTAAATGGAAGCTGATGGAGGAGGCTTTTACCTGTTTGCAGCCAGTTGATATAGCTGTAAACGTATAGCTTAGTAATATTAAATTATTTGAAAAGGTAGACAAATATATTTTTTATTACATTGAAGTAACGTGTGTTATTTATGAATATGGTAAATTTTTTTTTAATTGTTAAAATCATTATTTCTGTCATTCTATTTGTATATATGTCAATAAACAGCTTCATGTTTGAGCATTTATTTTATTTCATATAATATACAGTATCAATGTACTACGTGCGCCTTCTAAATGAATTCGATGTACAGTTAATTCGCTGTCGGAGTTTTGTAATATGTATCAATAATAACCGATTGATACTTAACGTGCTTCCCGGAGCACGGCGGGGATCAACGCATACATAAGTACACTATCACGGACGAAATTGAAACAGATATGTTTGTAACAAATATTGTGCAATATTTCAACAGTTTGGATTTTCTAGTATAACAGAGGATTTTATGTGTCGTACATAAACTCACAGGTAGGAAGAAATGTTTGCCCAAGCTAAATTTTAAAAATAAAAAAATAGTATATTTTTAAATGGATCTATATACTAAAACTAGAAACAAAAGAAAATACACTACAAGGCTTATCGCTACAAGATTTCTTAAAGGCCAACTTTGAAGTTCAAAGGTGTTCGATTTAATAATTTACACAGAGAGATATCTACATTTTTTATCAGTTTTGTGTAAGGCTATCATTTATTTGTATAAAAAAATTCAACGGAATTCAAAGATTTAGTAAAAATACTGCAAGGCCACACTTGAGGCTTTCTTGGTACTACTTCAAATAATCAGTATTGTTATTTCTTTGGTACAGTATTCTTTATGACTACTACTACAACTTTTTAAGACACTGTTTTCCTACTCTACCCAGATGAACAACGCCTAACCCTAAATAAATTAGTAGTATATTTTTCTCTTTTTTATTTTACCTTTCTTGTGATAACTATAAATAGCGTAATCGTAATTATAATGTATGAAAAAAAAGTCATTGTGACCCACGTCTTCCAAGAAGACGACTAGCTCGAAGTCCAGCAAAGATCTATCAGCAGATCAGATGTTCAGTAATAATATAAAATATAAAACGACGAAATGTATTAAAGTAGAAAGTAAAAAAAGGCACGGAAAAATATGATCCCGTGGATGTTGTTAAATTACAATGACAAAAAAAGAGAACTCAATAACATAATAGCTATAGTTGTAATCATAACCGAGTTAATTAAATTTCTACTTTCATAAGCCGAATACACAATAAAAATTTAATATACTACTGGGCTCTATATAAATCAGTTTCTCCCATGCAAATAACACAATAAACATACGTCTTGCTAAATAAATGAATACACACGGAGCGATTGCTTCCGGATGTGTTATATAAACGCTGAAGTTCGTAAGTTCTATATACTGAGTTCCGTATAAATAAAATAAACGAAGAGGAATCAATGCCAAGCATTAATTAAATTAAATACGGTATCACTATTATCACTATTGTTTTCTTTAAACTAACGTCTAATTAAAATGTAGTTGTTACTTATACTAAGGCAGTAGGGATCGTTCGTAAGAAATAGGAACCATTGTCAAGAAAATCTTCCAATCGAAGTACGCCTAACCGAGAATCGATGTTCAAAGTAAACTACGATAACATGTAACTATTTGTAAACACTAAGTATTTACCTTAATATGAAATTTGTATTATTTGATTTTCATTTAGGATTAATAACAATTAAGTTTATTTAATTAACTGATAATAAAAATCAAAAAGCGGAAAATTCTTTCTTTTTTTTTTATATTAGAACACAAACATGCAAAATATTGCATTATTATTTAGAAAAACATTCTGACAATTATTTGACGGGCCACTGTGTTTAGAGAGTGTCAAGAAACGAAAAAAAGTAATAATGACATTTTTGACAGTAACATTGGATATAGTGCGGTTGGACGTTTCTTCACTCTGACGCAACTTCAGGCTCTTTTGTGTAATGCATGGGCATTTCTCGTAAGCAAGACGTGCCTGGTGGAGCGTCGTTACTTTATTATAATAAATCGAAAATGCTGGTTGTATTACTGTTATATTGTAAAACCTTCAAACACGTGGTTTTAATTATCCTCGCCCGCCTACCCACGATCGCTCGGTAGCCACAGATGGATACAGAAAATAATGATAATGGCAATGTGTCGTTATATTTATTTTTTATTTTTTTAAATTAAATGTTCTAAATAACTATTAAATAGGTACATAACATGGAACCAATTATAAGTTTCTTCAATCCCACTTGTCTATTTAATTATTTATTTCATTTCAACTTAAGAATAAAATGAAGTCTATAAAATGAGTTTTCTATTTTTATTATTATGAAAGAAAATATCTTAAGCCCTTACACGTGTTAAGGAATAGTGTTTCATTATCTAAAAAAAAACATCAATATTTCAAGACTATTTCAATATTTTATACTACACTATGTGTCTGACAACATTTGATACTTGTTAAGGCAAATTTTAAATTAATTATTTTGAAATTACTTTCAATAGTCTAAAAATTATCAAATTATTAAGGGTGTATAAAATGAGTTTACATGTAATTTATTGTATTCTTGATAATCGGTGGTAGGACTTTGAGAACCACTTTTAGTTTCCATCTACTCATCAGACACAACCAAACCAAATTCTTCAATCAAACAGTAATATTTAGTATCGTTGTGTTCCGGTTTGAAGGGAGACTGAATCAGTGTAACTACAGACACAAGATAGTGAGAGGAATTGGTAATGTAAGGAATAGTAAATATTTCTTCAGTCCATGTCTATGGGCTTTGCTGAATACTTACCGCTGTGGCTCATATCGTAAAAAAGAAACAAGCACTTGTTAATAATCTCTTACGAACATTTTTATTTGTATTTGTTCTAAATAAAACACGAGTGTTTTAATCACTGATTCGCAATATTTACTGATAAATTAAATTCAGATAATTGTAAAATTCAGAAGATATTTTTATTGAATGCAGTAGTATTTCTGGGTAGGTACCACCCACTCATCAGATATTGTACCGCCAAATAACAGTACTCTGTATTGTTGTGTTCCGGTTAGAAGGGTGAGTGAGCCAGTGTAATCACAGGCACAAGGGACATAACAACTTAGTTCCCAAGGTTGGTGGCGCATAGGTGATGTAATGAATGGTTAATATTTCTTACAGCGCCTTTGTCTATGGGCAGTGGTGACCACTTGGCATCAAGTTGCCCATATGATCGTCCGCCAACCAATGCCATAAAAAAAAAAATATCATTGGCGCCTATGTGAATTGGCACAGCAGAAAAGGTCTATGTTCAGAGTATTGATAAGATTTGGAAATGATGGTGACATTGACATACTGAGCATGAAATTTAAATAACACTCACTCTTCTTTTCTATATTTTAAATAATTTTAAAATTTATCCGCGAATAAAGAACAATACGTTCTCATCTAGTTTAAAGAAGAAAAGGTACGTACGGAAAAAATCCTGCTATATAATCTTGGATAACAAATTGTTCCCCGAAATCGTTGTACTCTTTTTACCTAAAAAAATACTATCTTACGTGACGATCGTTATGTTCCGCAAAAAATACGTGGTTCGCAAAGATTCCATAGTAATGTTCAAATCCAGAGTACAAGATGGTAAAGCTTGCGTGTTTTGAATTTATCATTATATAAAAATCGCATTACAAGATTTTTTGCTATGATTTTCGTGCTTACTTCTGTTTTAATCTATGTATATGTTATTACTAGCTGAGCCTGCGGCCTTACACGCACGAAATTTACAAAACTTAGGTAAAGTTTGTAGCACATCATATTATCCTCTTGAGGGGTAAATTAAAAAAGTAGCCTATATCCTTTACCAGGACTCGAATTATCTCTATACTAAATTTTATCTAAATCGGTTTAGCGGTCAATGCGTCAAGAGGTACCAGACAGAGTTACTTTCATATTTATATTATTGGTATAGATTATGTATATTGTATTATATTATATAAGTCTCTATTTGGGTCTAGTCTCGTTTTTTACCTGTAGTAATAACAGAAACAAAAAATGTACATTGACCACAGTTCGGGGGTCTTTATTCATCACATACAAATGCTGGCATGAAATGAAACGAATCCAAGGAATCCCCCATGTTTGGCATTTTATTTGGGATTCAGTTACTGTCGGTCGGTCGTCAAAGTGCATGAACAAGATTTAGCCATCTGTAATGTCTGGCTCGCCAGACTAAAGTCTCCTTGAAAACGTTTTTAGGTTGGTTTTCCACAATCATAGAGTTAGAGGTACTTACATAAGGATTATGAGAGATGGATACGCTTAAAAATAATTCGTTGTTACGCCAATTTAAATTAATACAGTGTAGCTCTTTATGAACACAGTATTACTCCAATCAGCTAATGATGGAATTAAATGTCATAAATTGTCTATGCCCAAAAAGCTTTATGTCGTGAGTAAACATCGCGAGGAATTCTTTATTCCTATTTTACTGCTGCACTTAATTTCTGTGTACTTAAGAGAAGAGTATTTTAGCTCTGCAATAAAATTTATAGCATTAAATTCTAAATTAGTGAAGTTATTATTAATATGTTATACCTATGTAAGTAACAATTCCTAGACAAATATCTTTATCATCAGTAATAATTTTGTCTTTCAAAGCGATAAGGTCAAGTAGAAGTAAGAATATAATATAAATATAAAATTTAATCGGAGTTCATAATATTCCGGAAAACTCAATATATAATAATCAATTGCGTTATTCTTTTGTTTTTTCATCGAAACTATTTGATTTTTCGATAAAATTTTTGGCATTTAAAGTTTTGCCGTCGTCATTTATTAGACTTATCATTAAAGAGAATCTTGTTATAAGTTTTCCGGCTTCGTTCCGAAGTTGTAGATTTTTGTAACCTAAAAACATGCACAATGGTTCAATAAAAGGCCAGGTGTGTGTCACGAGTCGGCGAAAAAAAATCTTTTGATGTGGAAATATTTCACGGGTAAATGAATTTAATGTTATATTATTAACGATTTAGTTTCGTTATTACATGGCTACTTTACGGTCTGTGTAGCGTGAACAGGGTTCATACTATTTCGAGGGAATAACGGATGTCTTAAATCTCGAAGACGTTACAATTTTCTTTTAGAAGATTCAGACATTAGGTTTTGACTCTTCTAAGAATAACAACGAGCTTTATAAAAAATACTATTATTTCACACGATAAATAGGAAGGCAATAAGTATACTTTATAGTCGTTTGATATTTAAAATAATATACCACCCACTCATCAGATATTCTACCGCCAAATAACAGTACTCTGTATTGTTGTGTTCCGGTTAGATGGGTGAGTGAGCCAGTGTAATCGCATAGGTGATGTAAGGAATTGTTAATATTTCTTACAGCGTCTTTGACTATGGGCGGTGGTGACCACTTACCGTCAAGTGGCTCGTCCGCCAACCAATGCCATAAAAAAAAATCAAAATTAATTTATTTAAAAATTTTAGTAAAATACTAATAACGCATTTAACTACGATAACTTAACAACGTTATATCAAAATAATTTGGTTCAAAATATATTTACTTGATTTAGTGCAATATAAGAGTCGATACGATATTCCTTGAATTGGTTACATGATAATTATAGTGGTGTTAAAACTACACCCAACTGTTATTATAACGCTAAACATTAATACTTTGTATTCAGGCAACAAAGAAATAACATCTTAAGAGATTGGCCCGCGACGTATTCAGCTTGAGAAATGCTTTTTACAGTACTAACGTTTATTATCAGAGGTAACAATAAGCCTATCTGTCCGTTTGCGCCCTAATATTAATATAAAAACAAATTACAACTTTAAGTATTTCTACTGAATTAAATTAGATGCTCGTATAATTTGGTTAGTCGTTGAGATTGAATAGAATAGACAACTTTAATTGAAAATAAAAAATATATGGATTCCGTTAATTTATTGGATGTTCGAAACCCTAAAAATTATAGCAAGTATTTACCTCCCACATATTCGTTTTTTTTTTTTTTAATTTAATACACATCAAGTATTATTTATTTGTAGAATTTTTAATGGAGTTGACACTTAATTTTCAAGATTGTGATATTAAAACCTAAAAGTACTTAATTAAATATTATTCTTAAAAACAATATATCCAAATAATCAAATATTGTGCGTTAGAAATTGAAATAATCTGTCTGTCCTACAGTCTTTTTTCACTTATAGGATTATACCAAAACGAATAAAACAGTTTGCTCTTTAATACTTGATATCTGTTGGTATGTATTAATGTTTTAAACAAATTTCATTACAGTCAAAATTTGCGTTTATAATTTTCTTGAAAAAAATCTCTGACTTATTATGTATGTAGACGAATAGTTGGTGGTACCAGCCACTCATCAGATGTTCTACCGCCAAACAGTAGTACTCAGTATTGTTGTGTTTCGATTTGAAGGGTGAGTAAGCCAGTGTAACTACAGAGAACGGATACAACATCTCTACCAAGGTTGGTGGCCCATTGGCGATTTAAGGAAACCATACCTTCCAATCCATATTTCTCACAGCGCCATTGTCTATGGTCAGTTATGACCACTTACTAAGTTGGTCCATTTGCTCGTCCGCCAACGACAACGTAATGTTGTGCCATTTAAAATCCATCAACTGTAATGCTATCATTAGGAATGCTCATCCAAACGGTAACATACGGTGTTGTACCTCTATTATCTCAGTCGCATAATCCGGTGGTACGGCAATCCGACACGATTGGAGGGAGATCAGACGAAGAACAAACGGCTTTACTTAGTTTCCGCGGCACTTTACTATAATACTTCCAACTTCTTAACTATTTAACCGGCTTATTATTAAACTTTTGTTGGCAGAAATAGTATATGTATAATGGTGCTTGACCTGATATTTACACTAAAGAAGCACATCGGGATCTTAATATCTTTAGCCATCCATGTTGGCTACTAAACAGTCATTACAGTATAGTAGATATACGACAACTTATTTAGTTTCTACATTAAATCAAATCAAATAATATTTATTTTATTCAAAACTTAACAATAAAGCATTTTTGAATCGTCAATATTTTATATCTACCAGCAAAAACTTTTAATGATTATTTGCTGGTAGATATGAAGTAACCATTTATTCTCGTAAACAAGGAAGAAAACTTTTGTCCAGGATATTATGGGCTGTAATGTTACTTTTTACTTTCAAAGGTTTATTTTTTGAAAGCTTTGTTTTTTCAGGTTATAATGAGAATATCTTAATTCTGAAAGAGCAATTTTATCACATACGCTTGAGACATGACCTAGATAAAATCATTCTATCCAAACTAAAAACCGCGGTACGGAATTTCAAGAGTTATTCCTGAGTTTTTCCTGTATCTGTGTAACAATTTATCACGTGATCTATGTTTAAGCAAAAATATCAGTTCACCCACTACAACAAAATGGTGTGTTAAATTTTGTTAGTTTTGTAATATTCTTTAGAAATTTTATTTCGTGTCTTTTAAATCATACGATATATTTTTTTTTTAAATTCACTGCAGTCTTTTTGCAAGAGCTATCTCATCCTGTCAATGTCATTGTCGCTGTCATATAACAGAGATGAGTTATATATCCGAGTTTGGTACAATTTAAACTAAAACTTTTTTTACATTTCGTTCGTTGAACATTTATGAAAATTATTTTTTTAATGAAATGTATTTTGTACTAAAATAAAACCTATGTTCTATAGTTTAAGTGATCTCCCAGTAAATAATTTATAATATAATTTCAACTCTTCCTAGCTTTTGAATTTGAATGGCTGAAATGTTTGTAAGTCAAACATAAATGAATTTAGCTAAACTAATGCAGTGTTTAGCAAAGCGCTGCTTATTTACAGGGCGCAGTGTATGCAAAGTTTAAATCGGGCGTTTTTTTTCGGGTCGATTTAAGTAAATAAACTAATACAGAAAATATCACCAAACCAAGAGTTTGTATTGTACTATCAACATAATTTATAATATTTATTAGATCTGTCGGTCTATTGGATACACAGCTTTTATTTTTAATTGAATGATGACCCACGATTCGATTTTAAGTTCATATAAAATTATTGCCTTCCATTTATTAACGGCATTAAAATAAAGCCACAATTTGGTTTTATTCGTAATTGACTTAATCTTACATATAATTTGATTGCTATGAAGTAGGTGTATTGATACAAAATAAAAAACATTTATATAAACGACGTAACTTATTGATTAAATTAAAAAGTCACAATATAAGAAAACATACATTTAATAAGACTTTTCAAAACATTTAATTACAACAATTTATAAATTATTTCACAAAATCTATATTTATGTTTATATAGATTCCTGTTGAATACATCTAAATTTTGTATATGCTTAATAAAGACTTATTATTAATCAGTGAAGGTAAAGATCATGAGAAAACCGGGCATGGCATGACAATTTACTAAACCGTAAACCGTAAACCGGAGCTGCATAGTTAAATCGGCTCTAAGTCTTCTCCTCAAAGAAATATAAGGATTTTCACCCAGCAAGGGACAAGTACATTTGCATAAAATCTTATGAAAAAAATTAATCGTACGTATTAATAATTTACATAGATATATCGTTTTTTACTTTTCCGAAATATATAATAAATACTCAGAATCTATAGTATTTAATAATTAATCTACTGCATATCTTGTCATAATTTCAATTCCAGTAAAACACAAATAATCCGTTTAATGCTTGGTCCTGATTCTTCATTCAGTATAATCTTCTGAAATAATGACATAAATACATGTAAACTCTACATGAATAAAATGATGTTAATAATAAAAAAGTAAGAAATATATTTTAAATATCGATTAATGTTTCGAATGTTTAACGTACGTAAACGACATACAATTCAATTATATCTATACGAGTTCTTGTATTTACTGAAGCAAATTGTTTTCAGAGAGACGGCCTCGTCTATGCCAGACTTGTTTTTCCCGGGACTAAAGTCAACAGCATTGATAAAGTTGAAGCGCAAATAATGAAGTCGAAGCTTAATCTTTACAAAGTTAGACGCTGAAGTCAGATAGGGCCTTTATTGAGTAAGTTTTGACGTCTCTCATCTGTTAGATTGGTACCTATATACATATCTATATACTTAGATGTATTAATACAGGAATTTATTGTTGTATTGTTTATGGTGGAAACTGATCACAGGATGATCTCACACAAACTTGCCATTCAATAAATCTGTAATTTATACAATTTAACTAATGAATATTTTGTATATGTTCGCATGAATTCGAAAGTATGTATTGATTATTTGTATTTTAAAAATAATTCATCGGTTTCAAACTTATCAATATTTTTTTTTTACAACACATGGTGTGAGATAAGGGTGTAACGCTAAAACGAGATACGATTGCGGGTTCAAGTTCGATCAAGCCACTGGTTCATATCTGTTTAACTTCTGTCGTTCAGTCGTTAAGTTCATATTCTTCCCGAAATGACCTTAAGAGCTTGAAGAAAAAAATGCAAGTTAGACTATAACATATCTTGTTCATATATACGAGTATACTTACTAGAAATATTAAAAGGTTGGTTTGAGATTTTTTTGAAAAAAGTTTTAAAATATCCTACGTATATAGAATTTTTATTAACTTAAGAACTATTTGCATTAAGTCCTTAAATATATACAAATATGAATTATAAATAGTTATTTTATAGATCTTGACCGCGATGGTGTCAAGAATGCTAGCAGCATTTCCCCGTTGATTCGCAATTTCTATCCTCTGGGCAAAAAACGAACCAGCCCTCCTGTCACCAGTGGAGGCAATATTCTTAAAATTGATATTAGGTACATTGATACGTAAAAAATGTAAACATAATATTTAATACAGATAAGTAACGGAAATATAACAAAATAAGACCAGTTAAAAATACTATTAAAATTACAATTCGAATTCAAATGGTGTATTATTACGACGATAAAATCACTTATCCATAATCGCTTAAATGGCAATAAAGTGACAATTATAATAAAAATGAACGCGTAACTCGAGCGCCATTCACTAGCACAATGTCGGGAGCATTTGTAACTTAATACCATTATATGAGGTGTTAAACGTCATTCTGGTATAAAGTATAACAGGAGTGATTTAAAGTGGTCTTGTTGCTTATTAAAAAATATATGTAGTTATTATAAATATATAGTAGTTTATATTTTGTCTCCATATTAATTAAAATTATTTCTTATTATTATAAGTAAGATAAACAGCTGTTTTATAAGAACGTACTTTGTAGCTCACTTTTTCATAGTAAAACCGGGTTTGATGGTTTTGGAAGATATACTCGTAGTGGAGACCAATACAGACTAATAATGCATACTTGGGCGAAATAAATCATGATTAATAATTTGTAAATAATAATTCAAGATAATTTAGCTTCGAAAAGCTACGAAACTAAAAGTATGATAAAACATTTCTAATATGCCATTGACATTACTTGTGCACTATTAGTAATGACTGATGACTTATTTTAAGTTTCTCATTTTACAATTTAATTAAAACTAAAAACATTCTATTGAAGCAACGTAAAAAACATAAGAATTCTTTGAATAAAGGTAAGTATAGCAAAAATCTACGATTATCATGAAAACATATAAATCGAATGTCATAGTTATGGTTTGGGGTAATGGAGTTAAAACTTAATGTTTGGGACGAGATAAGCTATACGTCATTTAAAATAGTAGATTGTAGTCAGACTTTTTGTTTTGTAAAGGTTACTCTGCCTGACTGTTACGTTTTGACGATCAAACCACTGAATCGAATTTAATAATATCTGTATAAAGTACGTATGAACCGCACGAATGGCCTGACTACCAACCCGGTTCAAACGCGAGCAAAGCCGCTGGAGACAACTAGAGTTGAATTAAAATGTCTGTTATAATAGTCATTTAAGTTCGTGAAATCTACTAATTTTATCTCTTTATAATATAGATTAAAGGAACTTTTATAGATTATTTTGGAACGTGTTTCTGTAAATTAAATCTCATTCAGACTAAGCTGTCTTTGCACGTTTTTTACTAATTATTCCAATCAATTTTTGGTTGTGAAATGTATTAATTTCATAAATTATCCTAAATTATAATTATTTATAAATAAAACGAGTTCGGCTCAGATTTAAGTAGTCAATTATTATGTAGTCAAGTTATACGGGTCTTATCTTTGATCATAAAGTAAATAGCGTTGTATAATATTACACTAAAATGGTTTTCAAATAACGAACCATTTACCTACTGTTTTCATTTCTTATCGTAAGCATATTAGTTTTGTTATAATTTATACAATTTGCAATTTGACTGTATTATAAAGAAACTTTTGTTACTAAACTTGTTTGTGCATTTAAAATAGTAACATAACGTTTTAAACGTAAATGCATAGTCTAACACTAAGTTCAAGAACAAATCTGATGAACTGATTTTAATATATTTTGATATTATAATTACTTGCATTTATTTTATTTTAATATGCATTCCATAGATTTTTATGTCTATGCCTTTTGAGTTCCCTTTATTGTTATTATAATTTATGATCTTTTGTGGCTTCAATATCGAATTTAATGTATATAACAATTACTCATTCAAACTGATTTTAAACAATGGTAAAAAGTATATAAATGTGTGTGTAAAACGGACACTCTATTTCTATATTGACCGACGGAATAGTGATCTGCAATGACGAAAGAGGGATTAGGTGCAGGACCAAACGGCATCATGTGCTTCTAGTAAAAGCAAAGGAATAAAGCACTGCACTCTTTTTAGTTTCGAGCTTCGATTCAATATATCCTTATAGAAATAGATTTCGAATCTGGAGGTCTGATACTCTTTAATGAAAGGCTCTGGTCAGTACAGCTACAAATTTTTTTATGACATAATTTTAATTATTTTAAAAAGCGAAGTTGTTTATTTAATTATAAAAATAAAAATATTTTTAAATTCTATATAAATGACTGACACGTAACGTTTTAATAACAAAAGTATAAAGGAGAACATTATCGCACGTCTCATCAAGCTTTTAACGTTTTGACGACTCACGCGCATCTGCCCGACCCCTTTTATAGGGGCGTGGCGGTCACCATAGCAACGTGTGACCACGCCTTGGCATATGTAATATTAGTTAGAAGCTGGGCTGTATAAATTAAGCTTCTTATTCATATCACATTAACATATGCTCAGTGATGGTCTGCTATTTGCGTCACCAAAAGTATTTATGTATGTATGACTATTTTAAGGTAAAATTCAGCTGCACGATTTTGCGCTACATACTATCCAGCAAAGTTAAATAAAATCTTGCAAAAAGGGCTATTCTAGAGGCTTTCCAATGTCATTACTCGATCTATGTGTACGAGAGCCTATGGAAACTAGAAACAAAAAACTATCTCGTTGATGCATGTTATAGAGACGAATGTTTTTATTCTAACGTAACCAAAGAGTTCATAATTAATCTAACAACAACTAATAACAAATTATTAGTTGTTATTATTTGAGAGACGATAAGGTCCAGTGGTTATATTGCATGCATCTTAACCGATGATTGCAGATTCAAACCGGAGCAAGCTCCACTGAATTGGAGCAGCTTGCTGGAATTACCTTCAAACCTCAAAGGCTGTTTCAAAGCCTGCAGTGAGACGTTCACTGATATTTTATTTGTTTTCTTGTCTAAAGTGACTCCGACAAAAATACACAATCATGTAAGTATAATTATGACTTGATATATAAGCACTAAAATTATTTGCCTGCTTAGTTTTGGTAGTATAGAACACTGCAATATCCTTTCAATTTAGCTGGAGTAATGTCAAAAAAATTGTAAGCACGTTTGCAAAGATCTATAAGGAGATTATTGATAAAAACAAATAATTGAATGAATTATTCATTTAATTTAGACATTATTAATTATCTGTACACCTTTTACGATTGAGACTATAAAGCAGGACAGACAAACAAAGTCACGTTTACATTTTAAATATGATGAAGGCTGAGCAAATAACGAGTTGTTCAAACTCCCGTTTGATATAATCGCCGTCGGTTAATGTAGAATAATTAAATTTTATTTATCTTTTATCTGGGGTCTGGAATGTAAAATAAAAGGTCATTTTAATTCCATAAATCCCGTCGACTTGAAACAATAGGATGAGATTAGCTAGGGCTGGTTTAAAGTTCATTAAACTTAAGTCATTTTACGTAATGCAGTACGGTACGGTCACCGTAATACGGATTAAATACGATAAGCTTAGTACTTATGTGTTATTCGTATTTAAATAGGAAAAGATAAAAACTTCCGTACTTGTTTCTTCTAATATTAGTTTAAGAAATCTATAAATAAGAGTGGAAAACTGTGTTTCCCTATCTTCGAAGTTAGCTATAGATATTTAAAATAATTACAAATAAATATTTTAATAATTGACATACATCGATATGTATTTCGTCACTAGAATTCTGCAGTACCAGGGAGCTCCCAAGCGCGTTGTCGGTATTTGAGGAATATGTAGGCTACACATTTTTATCATAATCTTATATAATTAAAAAGTCATTCTCGTCCATAATTTAATTTAACTGAGCTCGGAAAATTATTAATGAGACAACTACGATGCCTGGCATGCATTGCTATGCCTGTTTTATTAGGAAACTATTATTTGAAGCAATTCTCTTTCATATTATGCTACAAGAAAGCTTTACGAAAAAAATATATTATTTTATGTCATATTTGTTCTCTCTTAGCGCTGTTCTGAGTTATTTTATGATTTTTGAGTGGAAACGTTGATTTGTGTCCTTGAGTTAATATAATAATTTGAAGTAATACTATAATGTTCGTTTCCCTAATAAAAATAAAATAAACGGTAAGTTCATGCTATATTCAAAATAAGACTCTATCAAAGTCATTGTGACTTCGCATCGCATCGCATTCGCACCGAATTGCTTAATTAGTAGAGCACCTAAGGATCCTACCCTGATGAGTTTCAAGTTTAAATTGATTTTGAAATTGAAAACTGAACTCAAAGCATGTCAGACTCTGTTCGTCTGTATTAAAATCCACACAGATTTCTACAGTAAGCAAAACAGTTTTGAAGAATTACTATTATTATTATTACGTGTCAATCATTTAATTATAGTCATTGAATTAAAAAACTTTTTTACGTTAAGGTAATTTGAGGAGACTTGAAACTTTTTAGGAAAGTTATGTCATATAGAAATTAAACCCCTAAATAAATTTTCCACAAATCTATGAGTGGTTTTTTAATCAATTTCTATTGAATTACGTAGATTATTTTGCAAACCTTCAGTGAATTCTAATTCGAACTTAATTTGTAAGGACAGTATTCATAACGAGTGCTTTGAACAAGACACTAATATTTATTTCCCTTTATTTAAATCCATTCAAAATTTATGTAAATTTATTGTATTCTGACGCCCTTTTTTAATTTAGCACACAATCAATAATAATCCTTATGCCTTGAAAATAGAGTATATTTTATTCAAAACGAATTTTCCTACCTGTATTTCATTCTTACTTATTTAGTAACCGTTCGAATTAAAATATACACTACAATCAGTTTAATTGTTCTTTATTGTGTTAACTGTGACCAGTGTTGTGTGGTAGGTTGTTTTTTCGCGTGTTATTATTTGATAATTGAGTTTAATTGTAATTTATGAGTGACATAAATACAAACTGTTCCTTTTTAATAACTGTTAACAGACTATTATTAAATACGATTCTATAAAAACGTAATGAAATATAGCAAAATATATTTCATTCAAAGAAATTAATTCATATTTCCTGTTTTTACATAAAAATCTACTCTCGTATTTAATTCCAATTCGTTCCGTGTAATGCAATTTCCAGTTTATTTTTTTCTAATTTCATTCCGCGTCAGTAACCGGTAATCATTTTAATTTGCGCTGCGGTGCGAACTGCAGTTTTATTTTTAGACGTCGTAATTATTTCTAATGTTTTTTTTTTTTTTAATATTGTAAATATGTATGTTTGTTTCGCTTAACCTTAACCTAATCTATACGTTAACCAATTGTCCTGTTGATAGCCGAAATTTTAATATTGATGAAAATTTGCCAATTAATTTAAACAAACAGATACTTTATATTCATCATTGTATACAAATAATATTTAGGCCTTTTGAAACTTCTTACAAATAAAATTTATCTTGATATTAATGTGTAAAATACTGTTGCCGAGAATATTTATCAAATATTGCGGGTTCTAACCCAAGCAAGCGCTGAGTTTCATAGTGCTTAGTTGGTGAACATCATTACGATGTTTTGCTTCGCCTATTAAGCACTGTAATCTGCAAGTGTTGGGGGATCGTGGTGTGAGCTCCGTACCTTTTCCCCCCTTAAATTAAACAAAGTAAAATATTACCATGAACTTAAAAAATTCGGTATGTGATTTTTTACTGTAAATAAGAATTAGTTATCTTTCAATCCTTTACAGTGTACCGCCAGACAAAAATCGGTTAGCACAATATCGATATTATCTTAATCGATCACAATCGATTATCTCTCGACATATCGCACACAATAGACATCGCGGATCCTTTACCAAAATAGGTATAAAAGGTTGCCGGCGTCTGGTACAAACTATGTTCAAAACGTTGCCAAAAGATCGCCGACTCTTGAACATGTAAGGGTTAAGTACCGAAACCACTTAATTGATGTGTATTGCAAACAGAAACCCTGTGCTTTTTTTTTGGTTTCAAATTAAATGAGACGTGCTGATATTTTTAAAATTCTTAACGCTTAGCAGAAAATATTTCTCATCAATATATTTAATTCTTATACTACAGGTAGGCCACCCCATGGTAAGTGGTCACCACCTTCTACAGACATTCAATGCGCCAACATTAGGAATGAAGATGTTACGTCATTTATGTCTGTAGTTACATTGTTTCACTCAGATTTAAGCTAGTTAATAAGTGGATGGGAATACGGTGACGGATACATATATGTATAAAAGGCCCTTCAACCAAAAAAAAAAAATTACATTAAAGAGTATGATATATTTAAAGATGTTATTGATGAAACAATGGGTTTAAATATGGTTCATATCGATTGACCAAATGAATTATGAAAAAAAAAACAAAACATATAAAAACTACGTAAGTATTGTACGTTTGAAATGTCGATAGAAATCGTTTTAACTCAAACCGATTGCCTTTATCTCACCGACACCAATAGTAACTTTTGTTATATGATAAATCATTTCAATTATTATCAGCAATAATACATGATTAATAAATTAATAAAATAAATAATCATTATAATCGCAATATGATCTAAAATATTTTCAACTCGATTAAGACCCATATTTCTATTTATTTGTTTTATTGATGATACTATGTAATGATCGTGTGAGTCGAAACGATAGACGCGGGTTGGGCGCTTAGGCACGGGTTACTTAAAAACAGACGTACGTACGTTACGTACCTGAAAACTCAGAACTATTTGCCAGAGTTTAAGCCCCTGACCTTCAAACTTTCTAAGCCACGTGCACTCTAAGTCATCTTGACAAGAAATATAAATCATTAACGCGTTGCAAGTGTGCCTTCAGCGATAGGAACGAAGCCTCAAATGCTTTGACTGTTCCGAAAAAGCAGGTAAAAGATAAGCAAAATTAAAAATGTATTCTATTTTTGGATCAAAAAGCCGTACGTAACGGTAACGGTAAGTACGTTGTCTTTTGTATTGCCTTGATAAAAATATAAATTAATTAAATCAAACTTGTAATAATAAATTTATTTTACTAAAATATTAAAACGTCAAAAAAAATGTGTTCGCACAACACACTCGCTTATATTCCACGGATCCCGCGAGATTGATGGGATTTCCGGGATTAATGCAAGCTCTAATCCCGGAGTTTATACGAAACACGGGCTTATGATCTGTTGTTGGTGATGTGTGATTGACAATAATTCTATGTAAGTATTTTTAAGATAGTGATTTGGCAATATTTATACTTTGGGATATAAAGTTTAAGTTCCCAGAGTTTGTAGCGCACTGGCGATGTTAGGAATATAGCGCAAAAGTCTCTGGGCGGTGGTGACCACTTATTATCAGGTAGCCTATTTGCCAAGTCTGCCCTAAATTAACAACTTATGGGAAACTGGAAACTGTAAGAAAGATTAATCAATAATTAAACCCCATGAAAACATAGTCGACTATTGTAATGGTAGTATTTATAGCAGTTAAGCATTGAGTCGCAATTCCGTTAACTGGACGAAAAATGAACCATCTTAATGTCACCAGTGGAGTCTAAGACGAGTTGAAACTAAAGGCTATAAGACATTGCTATATCGTTTTATTCTATTACTCCAAGATCCAAGTGTTTTAAGTGCAAACAAAATAAAGTCTCAATTTGGAATAAGAGACGAATATATATTTTTTTTTTCATTACAGCATTTACCGCGGCTGAAAATGAAGGATCGTTATAAGAAAAACCTGCGTGTGTCTCGGATAAAGGGTACGTTCCCTAATTATAGTAATGGGTTCTGACTTATTCGGTATTGGATTTTAGCGATACATTAAAATTTCTAACTCACTTAAAATTTAAGCGCAGCTTAGTATAAACTATTTTCCATAAAATCGCTTATTAATATTTTGTAAAATTAAAACAATTTTTATTCAGGAAACTCTTACGTATCGTTTGTAAAAATGTATACCTACTAAAGCTATCACTGGTGCGTAAAATATATTCTACTGAAATTTAGATTCTACTCAAATTACCTTAGGTACCTATATTAATTATATTCAATACAAAAAAGTTTTATTTACAGGTACAACAGATGAATATTTTTATTATTTTTTCGCATCATAATCTATTACAAACTTTTATACATTTATTTATTACTTAAACAAAAGTGTTAATACTTTTGACAAACGAAACGAAATATGCGAATTAATTCTTTAACCTAAATATGATATAGGTACTGAACTGACAAAATTTCAAATATAATTTTATTTACGTGAATGTTATGTAATCTAACTACACTTTGAAGAACCTACTCTCTAAAATATATATTCTTATTCATTAAAATGGTAGGCGTTTGTAACATAACTTACGATTCGTTATCATTAGAACTGGACATGAATGAAATAAAAATTGTACTACAAGAGAAGAAAAGGAAAGGTCAGTTTAATAGAAAAAGATCGAGTACATTTGTTCATTGTTAATTCATTCACAAAATAAAACTACCTGCCTTTTAAAATCCGAAGTGTAATAAATTACCAAATTCAATTTACCACAAACAGCACTTTTAGGGATCGAAGCAACAATGGATCCAAACATTCGAACGAATTAAAAAAAATATATGAATGAACGTAAAATTGAATGAATTATGCGAAAACGATGAATGAAGTGTCGCAGACGTTCTGGCGTCGGCTATTTTGATATTTGAGATTTTTTTCAATGCATCGGCACGTTTTCTTTGCACTTTTTCTTACTTGTAGGTGTATCGGCGAAAGTTTTTATAACTTCTTATATAATGAACTAAAATAAACATTAATTTATTATGGATTTATCGTTCGCATTATGTAGTATTTCGATCATTGTCATACATTTTATATGAATACAATTGTTGTTTAAATTGCTATTATAGATAGAAGAAATATTCAGTATTTTTTAAAATGTGTTTCGTGTTTTTAAGTTAAAGAAGTTAAGAATTAGGTGGCCGAAAACTTCCTAATCAGCTTACCTTGAAGTTCCCTCCATCGGTGCTATTGTCATAAATCAATAGGATTAATTGTAAATTCAATAACAAAATATAAAAACTTATGTACATTGAACGACGTAGCTGTTGGGTCTATTTGTGGTTTTGCTAAGAGGCAGGTATTTTTTTTGTATGTTAGACGGAGGGATAATTGTGTCATCTGATGGTAAATGGTTATTATTGAGCATATCTGTGCTGTGATATACATAATAAAATATCCCAAGAACAACTAATATAAACAAATTAAAAAAAAAATTAAATAATGTTTGGTGGTCATTATAAAATTACCTGAAATAACGGCAAATAAATACTGAAATTTTAGGTTCTTATAATATTCAAAAAATCAACAGATTTTGATGTAATTGAAAGAACCTGAGACTAAACGGTACCCTACTAAGGTACCGTTTGATCTCCTAATATTAAAATTTCTTGGTACTACATAATTCCAAAATCTCCATGTCGAATTGACCAATATACCAAGTAACTATTAAAAAACATACAAAGTTTAGCCAGTAAATGAGCAGTGCAAAAGTTAAGAGAAATTAAATCTCTTTGCTTCACCTTATGTTTCTGACATGCCTTTGAAGTACCGTTAGATAAGTATTGAACTGCATTACGTAAATTATATGAATAGCATAGATATAATTATGTTATTATAGGTACAGTATAAGTAGGTATACGTAGGTATTATACATATACAATTAGTTTTATGACAATGAAATTAAATAAGAATTTAATAGTTCCTGAAGAAATTTTACAAAGTTCAATGTCAATTATTTCATGTATAGAAGAGAGCCAATTATGAACCTACATTAATACCACCAGCACTCAAACACCAAAACTCTCCTGCAAAACTGTTCCCAAGGAAGGTTGACGTTTGGAGGCTGGCTGATTATCTACTAAATCCTTTTTCCTTGTATTATTATTTACAAGCGAAAGGAGATTATAAAATCTTTTGCTCAAATATAAATGCTCTTCAAAAATAATGTTTTTAAGTAGCTTGTGCTAATATTGAAATGAATTATGTTTATGGGTATCTTGAGTTATATAAGACGTTTTTACTGTCGAACAATCCAGAACTTTTCTCCAGCATCTTGTAAAGAAGTATGCTTTCTATATTTTCTTATGATTCGCAATAACTACTCATACGATATAAATGTTGTATAAAGATAAATATTTTAAATTTATTTGCAATATTCTACCATAGTGGAATAACCTTTAAACGGAAATGATAGAGCTTGCAGTCTTTGATAAATATCCTATCAAAGACATTTCAAACATTTGGTTCGATTTATAGTTCTCAAATGTCTCTATCAGTTTTAGTTTATTATTTTTTGTTAAATAATATTATTTTGAAATAAATAAGATATTCACAATATTAAAACAAAGTTTCTCTCTTTATACGCCATGAATTAACGATTGTTTAAGTAAATTTTTAAGTTAGTCATTTGAAATTATTAAATTTACTGGGGAATATTATTAGATATTTGAAAACTATAAAAAAGTTACTAAAATAACAAAAAATCATAGTCATCATTACGATAGTTTTAAATTGATTTATAATATAACGAATATATGTACCCTTTCTTTGGAGTTATACTTTGAGTCCGAATTTTCCAAAATTTTTTTGAATTACCTAGAAGAAAGTTTTAGTTTTAAACTTAAGTAAATGTAAATAAAGAAAAAAATATTTTTGTTTTATAAGCATGATGTATATCTTTTTATTAAAATAACTTAATAGATCTTTAAGTGTACGGAACTCAACCAAACTTCGACGTGAAATTTACTATTTTTACATTATAATGAATCTCATGTTTCTTTGATTATTTTTAATTTTAAAACAATTCTTGAGAAATTTAAAAGTTTCAAGTGACTCGTAGATGCCTTTTATAGTGTTTTAATAGTTAATAAAATGAAAAGAAGAAATCCTAGTCATTATTACAATAGATTTATTATAAAATAACTAATATATGTTCTTCGGAGTTATACTTTGAGTCTGAATTTTCCAAATATTTTTTGATTTATCTAGAAAATAGTCGTACAATACAGACCACTCTCCTTGGTATCTGGCTTCCTGGTAGTTTTGAGGTCGCTCCATAGAAATTTGTATAATAAGAAATATGTATATGCCATTCCTTGCAACTGCCTGTAGCACTACCGACATATTTTCCTTATCCCTGAAGTTTTAGGTACACACTTTAATGTAAAGTGAGACTGATGCTAGGATAGCAGACGTAGGTAGATAACCCAGATAGGCTTGCATGAAATCCAACCAAAATCAATTACTATAGAATGTATTACGATTTTCTAAACCTAGCCGAATTTTAAATGTAGTGTATCGACTTTTTCATTCATAATAATTCTATCTCGTGCAGGTTTATTTCCGCATTCAGTTTGTTCGTGAAAAATAATGTTATTCGCTGAACTAACAAAGGCCTCGCATTCTTTTGTTAAACGCCTCAGTGAGGCTTGTTTTTAATATGGAAATACAATTTTACGAAACTATTTAACATTTGCAGTTTTGCTCTTGCACTGGAATTGATATACGTAAGAGATGAAATATTGAATAAATTATAGTCTATCCACTCCAATATTTATTCATAATTAAATCAGTGTGTATGCGTACAGCTTTTTTATACGTAATACTAGATGTATTCTATGTATTATTATTTTAATCAAATTTTTATTAAAGATATAAATAATGGGTTACTGTTTTTGAAATGAATTGAAAAATGACTTCGAAAACTAACTTAGAACGTAAACGGTATAAAGGGCAAAAGTATAAATAAATTGATACCAAAATTGGATGGGCGAAACGAATCGTGGGCGGAAGCTTTCACTATATAAATGTGAAATTTCATTTTAATATCATCTCCCCGTTTCTTAAAACAATTTTTATTTTTTGATATTTAACTATTATTTTTAAACTGAATATATATTGAATTATATTCAAACTAATTGTGATGTTGATATTCCCAGTAGACATACTAGTTATATAATAACAAAAATGAAGAAAAGTATATGCCACTTGATTACGGTACTAACAATTAAAACGAAATAGTCAGCTTCATAAATCGTAAGTGCAAGTAAATAAAAATAAAACTCAATCAATGAAATGTATAAAATTAGGTCTTAATATATACAAAAATATAAGTCCGTATTCAGCTAAGCTTAAATCTGGGGTAAGACTGTCTGCTTAGGGATTATATATGCTGAGTGGGCATTCAGTGTAAGCCTTATACAATCAAATATTGATGTCTAAAGTGACGACATTTACCCAGTTTTTGGTATTTTTTTATGTATTACATTTTGATGAGTAATGTAATGTAATTCAAAGTATAATACTATATTTTTGTATCATTGACCAATATGATGATGAAGTCAGGAGGTAAATAGTGGTAACTCTTTAATGACTAGCAGAAAACCAATTGAGTTTGTGCTCTTTTTGTTTGTTTTTTAAATTTTATGGAGATTGTTTTTTGTTTCGTTTAAAATATAATTCAAAAAAACATAAATTATCATCTAGGCTTATTTTTTATGTTACTCGATGGATTGCAGGTAATTTTGAAATATCTTAACTGAAACATTAATCTATTCTAGTATATCATCAAAAATCGCATACCGTTACTTTAGTTTTTTGAAGAATTCATATAGGTATACATATTTCATTATTATAATTGTGAGTTATATTTTGTTTGGTAAATATTAAGCTTTTATACTTTGAACTTATTAGAACATTCGATTTAGGTTCTCAAACGACAATACGACGGTTTTAAATTGTAAGTACGAATAAATTTAATCACATTCTAACGAACATACTAAACATTGACGTTATTTTCTAACACACTGGACTATTGTTGCTAAGTTAAAAAAAAATAACCCCTATTATTTATTGAATCTTTATTATTATTACTTTTTTACAACATTTAAATAGTAAATGGTAATTAAACGTCGTTATTCTGGGTAGAGTCGGGTTTAAACAAGTAATCACGCGAGTCAGTGGTTTCGTTGTAAGTACAAGTCTTCTCTTAATAGATTTTTTTCCTTTACAGAGTTCTTAATGTCAGAGGGTACTGCAATAAAAATAATATTCGTTTAATATTTAGTTTATATTATTTTTTAATCTTACATACGTCATTCTATAGAAGTGTAAAGATATTTTATAGCTACCTAAAATTTTAACATGTTCATTGTCAATACTGGGCCAAAAAAGTAAAATCTTGAGCTCGTGCCACCTGGTTAGAAGGTTAGAAGATTTATGTCTTAGACTTTAAAGAAGTTATCAATATGGCTTATATTTCTACGTTACGCGATAGTTGGGGGTTTTCTTCTATAAAATATTAAACTTAATTTAGCAGAACTTAGTAATATGTTTAAATCAGCCTTTCGAGGTTTTCAGTTACTTTGAAGTGTTAAAACAAAACGATTTTAGTAATTATTAATTATAGTACCTACTATAGATTAAATTTTTTTTTTTACTTTTTGTAAAGTAAAGGTTTACATGAAAGAAGTTTTTCTGTAATGAAATTCTAATTTACTATATAATCTATAATAAATTTAATTGTAAATTATAATATTTCAATATTAAAGCCGCATAGATCTAGGCTCTTAAATAGATATATTTAATAGAGGCTGGACAACAAGACCTTCACATTAGGCTAAATTAAAATGGGATATACCATAATATTATTAAGACCGTATAAGCATGGTAACTAACATTTCCTTTCGGTTCGTTACCGAATATTTCGTACCCAAAAAAAACTTCCTCGGTATAAATTAAATTATAATTATATATTTAATTAACGCGAGGTATTTATATGTTATGTGCTTAAAGATCAATGAATGTTTCTACGACAAATATAAACAGCGTGTATTACTGTATTGAATGATATAGATTTATGTCAATTTCAACATTAATTAATAAAGACGAAAGGGGGGTACTTTAACACGTTTCATGTAATGGGCTACGTGGTTCCATTAGTGACTCAATGGAAAGAGTGGTAATCCACTGGATATTACACAATATGCAGCTACAGTTACGCTATAAATTTAATATAATATTCTTCTATAATAATGATGATATATTCCATAAGATATAAATATTGAATATGTTTTATTCTTTGTATCTATTACATATCATCAAATGATGAAGAAGGAGTTCAAGTAGTGATCCAGCTATAAAAGTTCACAAGTTAAGTAGTTTTTCTAGTAATGTTTCTTTGTATACACTATGTAAATGTAATGCTTTTTTACGTCTGTGTTTTTAACGCATTATTTAATAATAGTCGTAAGTGTTCATCATTTGGCCTTTCCAGGTATCTCTATGGTTACCAAGATCGTCGGTTAACTCATAGGCTTGCGACGTTACGTCTTTAGTTTCGTGGTGAACCACTATAAAGATTAGAATAATAAAAAGAAAAACACAAAATTTTTTATTTTGATAATTTTCCCTCGCCACATTATAAGAACTTCATGGTCATCATTCGAGAACTGTTTTGTCCCAGAGGCATTCTGTTTTATTATTTATTTTTTTATAAAGTTTTTTTCTTAATATTCATGAACATCTTTTAAAGAAAGTAAGCTTTAACTACTAAAGTTTTATTGGAACATACTGTTTCAGCTGCTACTTCCGCCAGTATCTCGAGTTGTTATCATAACGCTAGCACGAGGATAGTACACACTCTACTGGCGTATTCTATTGCTTATTTTAGTAAAGTAAACGCTGCTTCAAGCTGAGTTACTAAAATTAGAAATTTGAACTTGAGACTTTTATTGTTACTAACATTGTTGTAACTTGAATATCTAACTTATTAAGTGTTCGTAATATTTTGAATATTTGTGAAAGCTAAAAATGATTCGGTAAGACTTTTTATATTTAAAATAATTGTCGCCGTAACGGGACGAGTCGCAGATGTGAAATCTCGAAATTGATGGTTATTGAAATAATTTATAAACAAAGACTACATTTATCAATAAATAAATTCGGTAAAAAAAAAAACCAGTGTTTCGTTGTTTTGATAAATATATTATTATGAAATATTTATTTACTAAATGTATACGTATGTATACACGGTACATATACTAAAATAACATTTATTTTAAAAAGTGTGTCTGTCTGTCCGTTTGTTCCGGCTAATCTCTGGCTAGGCTAGACCGATTTTGAAGGGGCTTTCACTGGCAGATAGCTAAACAAGAATAACTTTTATGTTAAATTCAAACTCGCATGAAGTCGCGGGTACAGCTAGTTAAAAATTAAACTTAATTATTCAAGCTAGTCAATATACCTTTACATCAAACCAACATCTACATCTAGGTTTTCTTACAGTATTTATTCCTTCATCATCAAGCAAGAGATGAATTACAACATACATATTATAGAACATGAAGGAATTATTCGTCTTGTCTGGATTTTGTGGACTTTTATCCAACACTTTCACGTATCAACAAATGATTATGTAAATTTCCATATACATTGTGATATTGCAATAATGTATTTATTTTATCTCGCAAACAATAACTGATTTACTATTCAATCATTAAAATGAAACTTAGTGAGGCTACTTGAGTACAACGTACCCACCTGGGTATGTATCACCCACTCACAATAACATTTAAGATATACAATTTTTTGCATATAATTTTTATACATTACGACGAACCTATAAAACGGAAGCGAAACCGTGGACTACAGCTAATAATAAATAAAGTTCCTTTAAGCCAACTTCATTTAGTAACTTATAATTAAAAATGAATTCCATCCTATTTTTTTTACAATTAACTATTATTTTATAAACGGAATTACCATTAGCATAAAAGTAGATACAATTTTATACAACAAATTGAAACTAAAATATAAATATTGGCATTCAACATCGTTGCTCTTAATTGGCTTGAAATAAATATGGTTGTTGTATAAATAATAAGTAATAGCACACTAAGTACTATACGAGTACATGTTATTGAGGTGTTATGGAGTTATATAGCTAATATAGCTGTGCCCACGACTTCATGCGCGTTTGAATTTAACAAAAATCAATGTTATGTTATTAAAGTTTGTGCTGTCTCTGCCAGTGAAAGTCCCGTCAAAATCGGTCCAGCCGTTTCAAAGATTAGCCAGAACCAACAGACAGATAGACAAAAATTGAAAAAAAAAATAATAATTTTGATATTTGAAGTTTATAAGTTATATTGAAATGTTTGAGTTAATTTACCGCATGTGGTGGAAGGTTATCCCATTTTCTAATAGTAAACCACAAAACTATTTATGTGGGTACCATAACTAATAATTACAAACGTTAACGCGTGAACAAATGTTAGCACGTGCGTTTTAGTCGATGTCATATTGCTATATACTAAAACAGTATTCAAGAAATCTTATTGTAATAATATATTCCGAGTTATAAATAATAAATGTGATTATCAGATTTGTTTCATTGGAAAAAATGAAGTGAATATTTTTTATAAATAATATACTAAACGTACATAAATTTTTAAGACCTTCCTCATTGAGCTTCACCTTTTTTTTAATTTTAGACAATATCTTTATCGAAAGAACACCGCAAAAACTTTGCCAAAGGGCAAAACTCGCTTTATAAATTTGGCAACAGGCTGACAAACATCCGCCTTTTTCGATATAATGAAACAACGATTCATATTTTTGTTTGATGTTCTCACAGGGCTAGGCTGCTTTATATTTATTGAGTTAGTAATACTGGGGCCACAAAGATAGCGATTGGCGATTTCTCAGCGGATAGCGATTTCTTGATTTGTGCTTCCATTTAAATATATTATTTATGCTTTAATCATTAAAAAATATCAACGTCACAATTTATGTGACTTGAATTTTATAAAAGAAGCTTTAATACTATTTCATATTATACATGTATAAATACAATAATAAAATTTCAGGAATAGTAGTAGTTCGCATATTATACAAAATATAATTGTTGCATAACAATTTAAACAAACCGTAAACTTCATTTATATTTTAAGTTTAAATTTAAACAATTTATTCTTAAAATTATACGTTCGTTCCGCCTCTTTCATGGCCCAATACATCTATTTTAAGAGCAATATTTTAAGAGTAACATTTCAATTGTATTCGAGTTTGGTTTTGTGCTTCCCTTGAATTATAACAAGCTTCATAAAACGCTAATACGTTGAAATATTACTAAACAAACAGATGGATTAAATTTTATGTATCATAAGCGATTCTTGGCACAAATTATTTTTAAAATAGAATAGAAGTGTATACAAGGGTATCATACATTTTATATGAATAATGTCAGATTTAAGCAGTTATTATGACCGTATTTATAAATTTTAATTCAATAATACATACATTATTAATACCTACAATATAATGTCATTTTTAGATTCTTGGAAAATGATATAACAATTAGAAAAAAAGGAAGTCGGTATATAAGTGTTCAGACTAGTACACTCGTAGAAATAAACTTGGCGTAAAAGAAATTGAAGATAGTGCACCCTGTATAAGAGTATATTTTCTTCGAAAGTCGATACGATCGAGACTCTGGTGCTTTTACTTAACCCTCGCGCAACGCTGTGCCGTTTGTTAAGAACAATTTAGATAAGTAAGTATCGTGGTTAATCGTCTCAAATAGATACCGAAATAAAAAAATAATGCGGACATTCATCCATCAGATATTCTACTGCTTAATACAGAACTTAGTATTGTTGTGTTCCATACAGGCACAAGAGATATAACATCTTAGTTCCCAAGGTTAGTGGCGCAGGAAAAGGAAAGGTTATCATTTCTTGCAGCGCCAAAATCTATGGGCGGTTGTGCTCACTTGATATCAGGTGGTACTTTTGCTTATTCGCCTACCTATATTATATAAAAAAAATATTCCCATCATGAATTAAGTCGTTGAAGAGATAATAACTATTCAATCAAATATGGGCGAATAAACAGTAGTTGTTTTTGATGGAGTTGGAATTAAATATGTAAAAATGTAATTTCGATAATTTTTAGTGCTGAGTTAAATTTTGCTTACACCAATGCCTCGCTATCTAAGTTGTTATATACCTTGTGATTAATTAGCTGGCTTATCATCCTTTAAGCCGAAATACAGTGGTACTAGTGTTAGAACCTAGTATAAAAAAGTACTAAATATGAGATACAGATAAATACTTCAGATAGGATAATATCGTAGACTCAAAAACGCCCTGTCACTAGATCCTTCAGTGTGGTTTGTTAGCAACGTAAGAGCCAAAATATCATTCAATATATACAAGGTTATTAGTGTAGTTTTCTTTACCGCCTAGAATAAGATGAATTTATAACTCTTTGCTGCTTTTTTGACTCTAAACCCGTGGCCTTTTGTTAAGATCACGTGTTTCATTTGTCAGTGACAATATCATTCATAATGTATAAAAAAATGAAGTTGCAATAAAATGGCTAAATAAATGTGAGATACAATACGCCTGAAACTGCTTGCACAGTAATTATACTTTTAAATCGAATTTCACTCTGATGCGGTGAGATCATATTAAAATTTTAATCTCGTGGCTCGTCTGGTTAATAATTGACTTTACAATGATTCATCACAGTGTCGCTTCGATGTTGCACGATAGATGAGTAGACTAAATAACACGGTAGGTTGATTGCAGTTAAAAACGCAGGCTGATCATTTTTCGAACTTAAATAAATATTTAAGTTCGAAAAATGATCAGCCTGCGTTTTTAATTATTATTAATTATTAAATAAATATTTAAGTTCGAAAAATGATCAGCCTGCGTTTTTAACTGCAATCAACCTACCGTGTTATTTAGTCTACTCATCTATCGTGCAACATCGAAGCGACACTGTGATGAATCATTGTAAAGTCAATTATTAACGAGTAAATACTCGGTAGTAGGGCCTTGTGCAAGCCCATCTGAATAGATACCACCCACTCATCAGATATTCTGCCGCCAAGCAGCAGTACTTGGTATTCTTATGTTTCGGTTTGAAGGGTGAGTGGCCCAGTGTAATTACAGCGCAAGGGACATCGCATCTTAGTTCCCAATGTTAGTGGCGCATTGGCGAAGTAAGGGATGGTTAATATTTATTGCATCGCCAATATCTATGGGCGGTGGTCCATAACATCAGTTGGCCCATTATCCGGTGCGCCTACCTATTACTTAAAATAGTTCTATACTAGGTTTCTTTACACTTCAAAATAGGTATCTAGGTGCTTACCTTTAATTGTTCAGTCATAACAAATTGCTTATTTTAGCAATGAATTATTATTATTAAACATAAGCCAGCCCGTTGATTTCAAGTTTGTATCCACGCAAGAACTTTTACACAGATAGGTAAAATACTATAAATATATTTATCTCGTTAAAAAATATATATTTGAAATCATTACAACCTATTTCATTTATCGTAGTTATATAGTGCAGATATATAAAAAAAAAAAACCTTTGTAACTAATAGATTTATTAGTTTTGATTTGAATTGAAGAGTAAACGTGAGAAACAGAAGATAATGAATCTTTGGATTCAAGTCCGTGTAACTTTATAATTTGCTGGTTTGAGTTATCTTGGTACACTGTGGTCTACGCGGATTCCACCATATAACTGATATGACAGATTTAGACAACATTTCAAACATCTACCTATTTAATATCGTATATATAAATACACAGGTATGGTATATAATTAAATTGGTAGACTAATCTAACTGCCGATTTTACTCTGTGTTCTACCATATTTTCCTTTACAACAAAATAAAGCTAGAATGTTCAGTTCATTTACCGAACGCCCCGGGACGTCTCCGATGCGATGTTATTATATTGAAATTGTTTACAAGAGAAACTATAAACAGCATATGTTATTTTCAAAAGAAAAGGAAGTTTCTTTACAAATAAATACTGGCGCTTTGGAATTCGTCCGATTTTTGAAGCGATTTTGTAACTTTCATCCGCGTTTCCTTATGGTAGTATAGGACTTTGTGCAAGCCCGTATGTGTATGTACCGCCTACTCATTAGATATTCTATCGCTGAACATCAATAGTCAGTATTGTTGTATTCCAGGTTGAAGGTTGAATGACCCAGTATAATTGTAGGCTCAATAAACAACACATAGTCAGGTCACCCATCTGCCAGTCCGTCTACCTATCACATAAAATAAAAAAAGAATTTTTATTATGTTACAAAAAATATTGACGTTAATTGTACAATCGTAATGTATTAATAATGTCAATGATTAAATATGTACGTAGTGAACCGAATAAAGTCGAATACATTATAATTTATAAGATTTCCTTGCCTGGCCAAGCAGACAACCTCAAACTTATACATTCGACTTCAGAAATTGGCCCTGCTACGGTTTCTGCGGCCGTATATTGACATTCGAGTAAGCGTATTTAATTTCAATATATTCCTTCGACTTGCTTTATGATTACGTCTTAAAATATTTAACTTTAATATTATTGACAAATGAAATTAATTTTTTGCTAAATAAGAAAAAAATGTTATATAAATTAATAACTTATACCTTTCTATCAAATGACTCATACGAAATAATAATCATAACGAATGATAAATTCATTAACTGAGATAAAATCAATTTGAAATTATAATTAAAATAATTTTTCAATGCGATATTTTTAAGCGTGGAAATCTAGCAATAGTACAGATCATTTCTTTCCTTTACTATATAAATAAATAAATATGTAATAAAGTTATTTAAATACAATATTTAAAAAAAAATCTTATTTCAATGACATCTCTTTTGGTTAATTGTTAATAAAGTTAACATAAATATTCCTAATATTCAAATAGTATTCGTTTACGTTACCGTCGATATATCTATAAACAATTTGCTATGTCCCAGTTAGAATAAACTTTTTAGTTTAATTTTGCTTCAGATAATTAAAACACTACCATTCCAACACAAAGTTTTCAACTTTGCCGTAATTGAAACAATGTTTGTTTTAATTGTTAAGCAAGGTAGTAATTATTTATTTAATTATTTACCCGTTAGTTCGTGAACTTTCTTCTGTCGCGTCGCATTGCTGTCCCATCGGAATACGGAACGTGAGGGCATAGAGAGGCCATCAATGTGTGCTCACGAATTAATTGTGCGCTATATCTGGCTGGCTGTCTGAAATTCATCAGAAACCTAATATCATCTTTATGTTTTTTTTTTGCCACCAACCTCGGGAACTAAGATGTTATGTCCCTTGTGCCTGTGATTACACTGGCTTACTCACCCTTCTAGCCGGAACACAACAATACAGAGTACTGTTATTTGGCGGTAGAATATCTGATGAGTGGGTAGTACCTACCCAGACGGGCTTGCACAAAGTATACACCTGTACTTTGTACTCTTACTACCAAGTATACACCTGTATTAGAAACAAAAAGTGTAGATATACATATAGTTAGTTTTGAATAATATTTGAGTTCTTACAGGAAGCAAGACCCGATATGGACCAGTGGTTAGATATCTAATCAAAAAGAATATATGTAAACTATGCTCTATAACAGTTACATTAATTTATTTATTTTTTAAACATAAATATCCCCCTATTTATATAGTATAATCAGTTTTGGAGAAATTATAATATACTTTATAATTAAGGTTAGCGAGAAGAAGTATTCGTTTATAGTATTTTTTTATAAATTAGTTATATAATTAGATCACTATAAATTAATTAAATTCAACACAAAAATAATGTATCAAAATTAATAATTCTTATATTCAATACAAATTCCTTGCTCAGTACTTACAGTCATCGTTAATCCGGCGTTGTATAGATTTGACAAAAACACCAAAAAAAGGCAAACGCTGTCCCATTCAAGTTTCCCTAAATTCTATAGTTTATCCCCAAACGGCCCCGTCACAGACGCGTGTCTCGTGATTATCCGATAATGAGGTAATAGGGATAATAGATGTGTCAATCATTACGTAATTAGCGGGTTCGTGCTATTGTTGATTTCATATGAAACTGTAATCTGCTTTCGTCAATGTTATAAAAAGCACAAAGCCATTTTTATTTTATTCTTACACTATTAATAAGTAAATTTCAAATAAAATATAGAATAATATATTATTAATATTTGTTATCATGGTAAGATATTTGAAAGCAATAAAAAATACTGATTTAACAAAAAAAAAACTTATAAATTTAAAGATTCATTATTTAAATTTTAGAACAGCAGTTTTAAAAAAATAGAATGAATATCTTTAAATGAAAAATCAAATACGTTCCATCGTTATAAAAAATATATATATACAAAACCTATTACGAGTATATGGATATAAAAAAAAGTTAATAATTCTAATTGGAATGAAAACTTATTTCAATTTTAACAACATATTTTGTCAAATACTTTCATAATAACAAGGAATTAATGCATTTTTAAGGAAGAAATATTACTTGATTTGAACAGGAATGAATTATTTTAACCTTTAAATTTAAAATAAATGGGTCTTAAAATAAAGATAGGCGAGCGAATACACGACGTCGGTATCAAAAGAAATAGTACATTCAATAAAACGTAACAAATATTCACTTAAACACAAAAAATACGTACGTTTTACGTGTAACGGGTTAAACAAGCTCATTTATTTTAACTAGTGATGTACGAACCCTATAGAATCGATATCGAATAATAAAATATAGCTAATGATTTAATCATACTAAATTTGAGTTATACTGATATTGTTGTTTTTTCTATTCTATGTTATTTATTTTCGGGGTTAAAATGATATTATGATCAATTCTGGGTGATTATGATTATAAAACTTGTGATTTTGCTGAATTATTGCATTTACTTTTTTATTTAATAATGTTTATCATAACAAATCTATTAAAATAGACAAGATATGATAGATTATATAACATAAAGAAAAATATATTTGATTTTTTTTTGTAATATTTTGCAGATTTATATTCATTGGTACATTTAATACGGGTTTGTGGTAGTAGAAAGGATAAATCCTAGGATGGACAAGGGCTTCATAAATATCTTAAATAAAATTCAGAAAAAGAAACAGGTTACGTATACATTTTTAAAACTTTATCGTATTAAAATACTTATACATATTGATGAACAAATGTTTATACACAACTTAAAATATCGTCTATTTAGAGTATTAAGTGTAAGTATATTAATTATGAATGAGAATTGGCCCTTTAGATGATTAAATTAGGAATTCGATTTAAGTACGTCCCTATTACTAAATCCGCCAGTAACAGCTTCATTCGTAAAGCGAGAAAAATACTCTTGTTATCCAAACAATCGGCTTAACCCTTGCTGTACCCGCCATTTTTAACAAAACCTTTTCGTCCCTCGTAGGAACTTTTTTGCGATTCATATCACAGTTGTTTGCCAAAAACTCAATTCCACAGAATCACAAACGATGGTTTCCACAGGCTCAATTATACACGAATGTAACTGTATATAGTTGGAACACAAGGCATTTACTTTTCGAATTTATTTCATATGTTTGTTGATTTAATTCATATCTGATATAATATTTAAATATTAATAAATGCACTGGAACACTAGCCTTGAGCCGAGATGGCCCAGTGGTTAGTACGTGTGCATCTTAACCGATAATTTCGGGTTTAAGCCCAGGCAGGCACCATTGAATTTTCATGTGCTTAATTTGTGTTTATAATTCATCTTGTGCTCGGCGGTGAAGGAAAACATCGTGAGGAAACCTGCATGTGTCTAATTTCAACGAAATTTTGCAACATGTGTATTCCACCAACCCGCATTGGAGCAGCGTGGTGGAATATGCTCCAAACCTTCTCCTCAAAGGGACAGGAGACCTTAGCCCAGCAGTGGGAAATTTACAGGCTGCTAATATAATGTAATGTAAATACACTGGTAATTTTTGCAAGACGGTCTTAGCACTGACTTATAATTTATTTTACAGTTATCAGCAATACTTTTTTCCTGTGTTCTAATTTAATGGGTGATTTGATGAAATTTCAGGCCAATCGACAGCAGTGCTTAGACGGCATAAGAAATCGATATTGTGTTAACTGCAATAACAAGGAATCTATTGGTTTGCCATCCTATTGGATCATGATAGTTTTAACTCACGCTTATATTATCTTAAAGATAAAAGCGTGTAATTAGTATTTATTAACTTCTAAGCAGGATATATAAAAAAATAATTGTTGTTCACTGACTTACTCTGTAATTAAAATGTTGGTAAAGAGTAACTACTGAGCTACTTGCCGGTTCTTCTCAATAGAATCTATTCTCCGAACCGGTGGTAGCTTTAAATTTAATTCAACATTGTAACATGACGATTCAGAAGTGCTTTTATAAGCCTATCTAAATAAAGAATGTTATATTTTACTTGATTTTGATTTTGCTTGCAAGCTCGGTTATGCTTTAGTATTTGAATCTTTTAAATTTAACAAAATATGTTAGTCTTTTTGATCACTAAGTTGTTAACATTTTGGCACAAAGTATGTTACTATCCACTAAATTTTTTTGTTACCGGTAAACAGAAGTGTGCTCTAAATTTCAGACTTACAAGACACATTAAAGATTATTTGAATAATAATTAACTAATCTTCGACAATGTATTGCATGGTTTTAAGTGCAGAACATAAAGATTCGTGCTAGCTCAAAATCCGTCCCCGATTCATCGCCTCAAGGGGACCTACTATGTACGATATTTCAGTTGTTAAATCCTTACAAATGCATACCGAGCTCGAATCTCCCTGGGGGACGTACAAATACAGAAAGACATATACGCAACCAGGTTCTCCACTTCATTGTTACATTCATAGGCGCGCGTTCCATAGAAGCACTACAACATTGCATGTTTGTTAATTACAAGATATGAATTTTATATTATCTATGTAGTTGTTTCTGCTTGTCTTAAAACTATTTAAAATTATTAAGAAAGCCGAAAAAATTATTTAAAATCGAAATTTAATTGAAATTCATGTAAGAAGGATATATATATATATATGTATTTAGTTGATTATAATTAGATTATGTCGATGACAAATTACATTTGATTGTGTATAGAAATCATTTTTTTACTTTGTCTTAAGAAAATATGAATTCATCAATTAAATCATTCATTAATTATAATTAACTTCCTGTTTAGGTATATCCACAAAGAAGCTATTGATCGATTAAAAAACAACTTTCTGATAAAGTTACAAGACTGCCACAGTGATGACCACTTATCATCAGATGTCCTACTTACCAGTCCGCCTACCTATACGACATAAAAAAAGCCTTGTTTTATTCTACCACAAACATAAATAAACCAAACGGTAATATCATCAGCCTATCCAGACCAGTTTGCATAAGCCGGTAAGGGATACCTATGCAACCACGATCCTTTTTAAATTGTTTATTATTTCAATTATGAGCACCAGCGGCAGCTGGCATACTGTTAAATTTTAAAATCAGCAATTACGTAATTATATGTGATCAAATGAACTTCTTGAAGTGAAGTTCGATCATTATTATATGAGTCGCTTCATTCGAAGATACAATTAACTAAGTAGTCCTTTTAACTCACAGGCATTGTCCGCACGTTTAGAGAATCGATTCATAATCGACCTCTTTTTATTTTTATTTTTTATAGCTTATTTTTTCATGTCGTACTGTCACTTGTCACATCATTCTTGTTTAGAGATTTACAATAAAAAGTTTTTAGTCTGGCCGCGGGTGGGTGGGAACATTGTATCTTCGAATGAAGCGACTCATATAATAATGATCGAACTTCACTTCAAGAAGTTCATTTGATCACATATTATATGTTCGTCGCTTCATTCGAAGATACAATTAACTAAGTAGTTGTTCAGAGATGGTTATTATGAATAATGTTTTATGTAGCCATTTCAATAAAATATTCATATAACAAATAAAAACTTTTATTCTTCACACATATATGGATTTTATTTATTTGAATTAACAAAATTATCATTTTAAATTATACATATGTATTATATTAATATAATTATTAACCATTATCAATTCCACAAACGGAACGTGCGAATGTTCCATCATTCGTAAGGGGTCGGTTATAAAACCGAGCAAACGACAATGATGATCTAGTCCAGCCCGCTGTCTTTCCAATAGTGTCAATGCAGACTCCTGCTGATGCTGCTGCCGAGGTGGAGGCGTGACGAGTACTGTGTGCATTGAACACAGATACGTCAATGCCACTCTCCGCTAGAGTCTGCTTGATCCACCTACTTATTGTTTGAGAAGATACTGTTTTGTGAGGTTTCTTACAGCTCAATAACAGTCTATCTGTGTCTTCAGACCGCAACTCTGATGTTACTTGAAGGTAATCCTCCAATGTTTTTGCAGGGCATATGCTTGGGTTGTCCATAAAAAAAGGTAAAAATAGTACAGGCTGGTCACGATTAGTTGCTGATGTCTTTATTATATCAGATATTGTGATCTTTATACCAGAGGGAGTCTTATTGATATTGGCCACTTTGATAAGTGATAACGTTTGGACTCGGTGAGAAGTACATACGGCTAATAAGATTGTCAATTTTTTTGTTAGTTTGGCTAAATCTAGGTCATTATTAGGGTACCAAGTGGAGACAGTGTCGAGTACCAGCTTTGGATCCCATGTTGTGGTGTATTTAGGCCGAGATGGCTTTTGTCTATAAATTGCTTTTAATAAACGTTTAATACGCTCGTCAGATCCGACATTATTTCCGAGAAGTAATGATAGGGCAGATCGATGATTATTAATGGTACCATATGATGCACCCTCGTTAAACATTTTAACTAAAAATGATATTACTGCTGACAGTGGTGCTGCAAAAATACTAACCGAATTTTTTGAGCAAAATGACCACCACAATTTATAAGTGACTGAATATTGTTTCATTGTATTATCTGAAATTGAGGCTACCATTAAGTCTAATGCTATTTCGGGGGTTCCTAATCTATTAAATGCTTCCCTGAGAGCGTCGCGGCCCCCAGGGAAAGGCTGCGGTTGAGTCGGTGGCACGAACTGAAATTTGAACATAAAAGATCTTTACTGGGTTCGAAAATCATAATATCTGATATGATCATTCTTTTTAGAAGGGGAAACCAAGCTTGTCCAGGCCAATACGGAAATACCAGAATACCCATAGCTTTGTCCGTTATAACTTTTCTCAAGCATTTAAGAATAAGAGTAAACGGTGGAAATGCATAGAAAAAATTTGGATACCAGCTGATTGTGAACGCGTCGACTGTCATTGCATCGGGGTCTGGTTTCCAAGAAATATATTGGCGACATTTTGCATTGATACGGGATGCAAATAGATCAATTTGCGGTTCACCAAGGATATGAATTATCTTTTGGAATGCCCAGCCAGATAGTTCCCATTCTATATCCACGTTAGGTTTTCGTGATTCTTGGTCAGCTTCAATATTTTCGTGAGTATTAATATATGATGCAAATAAAGAGATCTCACGCAATTCGCACCATTGCCAAATTTCTTTAGCCAAGTCATTTAAATGAGGAAACCGAATCCCTCCCATGCGATTTATATAGCATAAGGCTGTTGTATTATCTACCCGTACCAATATTGAACAATTAGAATGTGAGCTAGCAAAACATTTCAATCCTAGAAAAACGGCTAATAGTTCTAAACGGTTAATGTGGAAGGATGATTCCTCAACTTTCCATCTTCCATTTGCTCGTTTCCCGTTGCAAAAAAACTCCCCAACCGGTTTTAGAAGCGTCAGTAAATATTTCCAACTCAAAATTCGTATCACATCTTAAGGATTTTTTAGTTGATAATATGTTTTGTTTCCACCAATATAAGTCACGTAAAATAATGTCAGTTAGTTTAATTTTTGCCTCAAAATTTACATTTATTTTTAGTGCTAAAAATTTCTGACGTTCGAGGGTTCTGGTATATAACCAACCATATTTGACTGCTGGACAAGCAGCAGTAAGAACTCCGATAAACTGTGATAATTCTCTGATAGAACATTTTGGCAATAAAATGAATTTATTAATTAAAAACAAAATTCTATGACGTTTTTCATCTGGTAAACTTAATAATTATCAAAATTGATTACAAAACCAAGACATTGAAGCAACTCAAGAGTTTTGTTGACGTTGTCTTGGCATTCTACGGACGTATTTCCTATACATAATATATCATCAATATATATAACTGATTTATAACCCTTGTTACGTAAATAGTTCATGACTTCTTTCATTAACTTTGTGAAAACTCTAGGCGCTACTGACAAACCATAAGGCATGGCATTAAATTCGTATGGAATACCATCAAATTCAAAACGTAGATATCTACGGTGTGATTTTTGTATAGGTACTAATAGATATGCCTCTTTTAAATCTATATTTGCCATGAAGCCATCTTTTGGAACTAATTTAGCTGCAGTTCTGTAGTCTTCCATTTTAAAATGTGTGGTATGAATAAATTTATTTAATGATTTAAGGTTAAGAATAAATCTCTTTGATCCATTAGGTTTAGGAGCTAAAAATATACTAGAACAAAAATCATTTTTAGATCTATTACATGGAGATATAGCGCCTAGGTCAAGTAATTTATTAATCGATACTAACATATCGTCCCGATCAGTACCAGCAAGCAAGTTCCTTGGAGTTGAAACTTGCTTAGGATATTTCCAAAATGGAATAGCATAACCATCTGAGACCCATTTGAGTATTTCTATATTATTAGAAACGTGAACCCAACAACTATAAAAGAGTTGTATTCTTCCTGCATGTACCTTTATTGTTGAGCTATCGCACGTGGTTGCTTGCCCTGCGTAGGCGGCTTCTGTTGTGCAGGGCCCGTTGGTTGGTATTTCCGACTCAATAAAACACCTCGGCCTCTCTGTCCTTCTCGCCCCCCCCTGTTCGATGAAAAACGAGGGGGGGCTTTCCAGTTTCCCTGGGGACGTGAGCGACTTGTCGATGCTTGATGATTGACAGGTAAGGACGTAGACAAAGATTTCAAGTTTGTAGGAGGCTTCTTTATTAGGAATCCCTGCTTTTCAATCGCTTTTGATACTTTAATTTTTTCGTAAATTTATTTCCAAAAAGCATGTCGTCGCGATCCATATCTGGCATTATATTTAAAAAGGCCTTGTTTAAGCCTGGTGCAATAAGTTTTTTTCTTGCCTCGGTCTCGGTGGGATGTAAATCACATAATATGCGACAACTATCGCTTAGAAATTTTATGGCTTGAAGCCTATCTTTGCCTTCATCTAATAGTAATTCTAAGCCTTTGTTAAGTGCAGCTATACCTATGCCTAATTGTTGCTGAACCGCTTCTACCTTTTTATCCCGGTTACGGGTAGTTTCAGCTATGGCAGCCAAAATTTCCGGATTTAATGTTGGTGCCTGTAGTAACGAACAGTTTTCAGGTATCGTGTATTCTTTCATAAGTTTTCCTTTGGTATCTTTATTAAGACCCTTTTTTAAAATAGGCAACCAAAGTTTCGAAAGCTTTTCATGAATGCTTGGCCCGAATTTGAGAGGTTCTTCAGCAATCTCGCCCAGGGCGCAAAGAATATCCGGATCCAGCTCCGGAGCCGATTCCGGGACTGGCAACGAAGTTAACTCTTCACTACCCGCGACATTTTCCTCTAAGTAATTCTCTCTATCACTGTTGTGTTGTGATTCTCGTGTAAGCTCGCCATAATCGTTGTCTGAAAAAATCAGACAAAGAGAAATATTATTGAGGGAAGCCAAAGAACTTTAATCGATTTATAAAAATAATTCGAATTCTATACCAGAGTGTGAGCATAAAAATTCTCATCATGAGGATACCCGATCTAACTCTGGCATTATATGGCAGGTAGTATTAGTTATGTAACAATAAATTGCTTTCGTGAGGATACACAATCCACCTCCCAGCATCACATGGGTTGTATAAAGTATATACAAAGAAATTGCCTTTGTGAGGATACACGATCCACCTCTGACATTATATCGCAGATAGATATTATTTGTATAACAATAAATTGCTTTCGTGAGGATACACGATCCACCTCCCAGCATCACATGGGTTATATAAAGTATATAAAAAGAATTTGCCTTCGTGAGGATACACGATCCACCTCCCAGCATCACATGGGTTATATGAAGTATATAAAAAGAAAATTGCCTTCGTGAGGATACACGATCCACCTCCCGGCATTATATACTTAACCCAATAGTATTGAGAATGCATACTCGACTTAGTAGGATTTTTTGACAATCACTAAAAACCCACGTGTTAACTCACGGTTAACCTCAAGGGATTCAAAATTGCCTTTGTGATGACACACGGTCACCCTCTAGGCGTGATCGTCTAGTATTTTAATTACTGATATCAATGGATAATGGCTTCAAAAAAAAATACTAACCGGATTGATCGGAGTCTGATGTTGAGTAGACGATCCGATTACGTTTGCGTTGTTTTTCTTGAAGTTTTCGGAGCTTGCGCCGATAACGACTAATCTTTTCCTCATTTCTTCGTTTTGTCATGATGATTTTTTTATAAATTTCCTAGGCCCGTGCGAACGTTGCCTCGCTCGGAAAAAGAATGATGTGACAAGTGACAGTACGACATGAAAAAATAAGCTATAAAAAATAAAAATAAAAAGAGGTCGATTATGAATCGATTCTCTAAACGTGCGGACAATGCCTGTGAGTTAAAAGGACTACTTAGTTAATTGTATCTTCGAATGAAGCGACGAACATATAATTCAACTTTACTGATCTCGTGAGTGTGAAATATTTGTTTAAATATTCCACCTTCAATAACCTTTAAAAGTTTGGATGGATTGTTTGATTGATGAAATTTGGCATACGCGTTCATTCTCTCGAGGAATGTGACATTGTTTACTTTGTTTACTTGTTGATAGAACTTTGTATAAACCCATCTGGGTAACTAACAGTACTAATACTCTACTACTATACTTAGTATTGATGTGTTTTGAAGGATAAGTGAGCCTGTGTAACTACATACATAACATCTTAGTTCATGTGAAGCATTGACAACTTAAGGGACGGTAAATATTCCTACCGTTATCGTTAGGTGGGCCATTTGCCAAATTACCTTGAAAAAAAAATTTTTCGTGCAAAAAAATACTGTATTTACGCTTTACAAATGACAGCTGAAAAAAAATATTCGTAAAAAAATACTGTAACATGTCAGAAAATAATTCGTTGACTTTGAGTTTGACGAAAGGACGATCGATCTAGAAACCGATTAACAAATATCGAAATCTTTAAACTGTAGATTTTAATCAAAAAAATAAAATTCATATGTTACATAATTTATATCAGAGCAAATTAAAAGTAATTTAGCTGCTATTAATTGATTAATAATCAGTAGTTATTTTATATTTTTATTGATAAAAATAAATAAAATGTATAATTTTTTTTTTTTAATTTTTTAATGATGCTGTTAATTTATAAAGTTCATAAATACCCAGCAACAATTAAATACGACTAAATATTTTTTCCGAATATAAGGCTAAAAGCTATATTTCATAACGATATGACCCTAAGGAGCGGAACAGATACCAATGTGATCCTGTACCATTATTAGAAGTCTGGCAGTTAGCTTATAAAGCCGCAGTAGGGTCAATAAAAAAAGTTATTGCGTTTTTTATTAAAACAAATTCAGTAGCATCACGGACGGATCACAAGTTTGGAATATAGAAGTGTTCACATTACCATACCTAAAAAGGACGTAAAGTCGTTGAGCCATGCCTTAACTAGGCATGAGAATAGGGGAAAAAGCGAACACTCGGGTTGGGTATATACTTGTGCGGGATAACATCATCGATGAGATATGCTTCGCTGTATACAATAAGCACATATGTACATTATCATTGTACATCGTTTAACAATGCGTCAGTATTCACACATATTCCAAATGTGTTCATGTGCCCTGAATACATATGTATTCAGGTCCAAGTCTGAAGGATTAAATGGTGTGCATGTTTGTTATACCCCCCATTCTATGAGGGAAAAAGATAGAATATCTTGCCTTGATGACATTTGAATTGCGCCTACAAGTCTACAAATTTAACAAATTTACAGGTCGTTAAAAACTATTCATTCAATGCCTCGGGCCGTCCATCGTAGATGGGATACCTTATTTCATATTTATATTTACAAGACTTTTTAGTGGCCTAACGACATAGTTGAAATAAAAATGGTATCTAGATTGTCTACAAAAAGTCAGTGATAAAATACTATACAATTATGATAAGTCACATTAACCATTTCTATATTTCAATAAAACAAGATAAGCGACACATTTTGTTCAATAATATTACTAAACAAAGACTTTTATTAATCCTTACCATTAATTTTAAACGGTTTATGTGTTGATTAATATTGCGACATGTTGTAATTCGAAACAGCTTACTTAAATAAAAACTTAGAAACATGTGAATATTTTGCTTAGAAATCGTACAACAATACGCTGTATTACCATAGTAAGTGCGAATATTTTGGTTGGCTAAAATTCACATAATATGTATCCCACTGGGTAAAAATTGTTCTACAAAAAGTCATATTTTACTCGTACGAAGTCGAGACAAATAGCTTGTATAATAATCATTATCAACTTAGTGTAATATACTTTGTAATCACTCAATAATACATTATTGCTTATCATCGATGATATCGTGATTGCGACCGTAAATATAAGGGTACCAACAGTAACATTACACCGAGAATCAAGTACTTACTTCGAAGTCGAAGATGGCTTGTTTTATATCTATAATATTCGTATTTGCGGTATTCGGAAACGTGATCGCTTTGACTGAGGTGGAGCAAGCATGTATTAATACATATTCTGAACCTTTAGATAACGACTTTCTAATTGGAACTTGGTACGATGTTTACAAATTTGCAATTATTTTGAACTTGATTCCTTCGAGTTCATGCGTAAAGACAGTCATAACGAAGGCGCCTCCTTCTGATGTCCAGAGATATGTTGACGCTTACAAATTGGAAAATCCATATTCCTTTAATGATAATCCGATCTTATTGGACCGACATAATGGACAATTTAAAAGTATGATAATGGGCCATAACCAAGCGAAATTTCTCGTATACGATCCAGAAACCACTTATTTCTTGGAAGACAGGTATGAGGCAAGAGTATACATGAAAGTGAACGATGATTATATGCTATTCCACCAATGTTCATTACGTGGTCATCAGAAATGGTTGTTGTCGAGAAAGAACAGCACAACTATTGAAGAATTAGATGCAGTGCTCAAGTCTATACAATCTGAAGTAAGAAACCTTGAAACTCAAAGATATTGTGCTTAACTAAATGATGTCATTGTGTTTAAATTGAAATTGATTGACTATTAAATGTTTTAATTAAATTGTTCTTATTATTTTAATAATTAAATTGTAACTTGTCGCCCATTGACACTACTGCCATAAAAAAAATCAAATTTAAATAAGATGATCATTGATTTTCATCTTTGACATGACGTTTGTTGTCATTGGTAGTATAAACTTAATCTATTAATGTTTCATATTAAATATTTAGTAGATAAACATGTATGTGTTAAACGTATCGGAGTGTGTGTAATGATTGTTTTTATTATTTTATTGCATATTTTATAAAAATACTAGCGACCCGCACCGGCTTCGCACGGGTGCAATATTGATACTAAATATACTAAAGAATGTCATTATATACAAAGCTTATAGCTTTTTGTCATTAGACAATACAAACTGCTAAGTCCCTGCATTTTAAATCTGTAATATCTTCGAAAATATTATTTCAAATAACATGCTGTAAAAGGCCGATATTGATATTGATCTATATTAAATGCACAATGCATTTAATATTAAATTAAATTGGATGCTTAAAAGGATTAATGCTGTATTACTTAAAATTGCTTCGAAAATAAGAGACAATTTTTCGTAAAGGGTAAAAAATTGCTATTGTCGGTTATCCCTGAGAGATAGCACAGAGTTTTGTATCTTGTAGGGTTCAGCCAGCGTTTGCAATGTAAGCGCAAAAATATGTGTTTACTTACGACATCACATTAGAAACCTCTAAAATTATCACCGTTTCTCTACTATATTCTGCATGTATTATACCTATAAACCTTCGTCTCGAATCAATCTATCTATTAAAAAACCGTGTCAAATCCGTTGTGTAATCTTAAAGATCTAAGTATACACAGGGAGAGACAGACAGCTGTAATAAATTTTGTTTGATAATACGTAATGATTCACTCCATTTCCACATCAAATTTAATAGTGCCCAATTTCCTACACCTCCTTCCGCATCTTTTGGGTAAAAAACGGGTACATATGAAACACACAACACAATGAAAACAAATTAATGAAATGAAAAATTAAAAATTTCTGCAGAATTTTACTATGGAAACGGATACCTTGCCCTAAGACTTATCTAACCGCGTCTGCTGAGTCTTCCTGTCAGGGACGATAAGTGAGGACTCCACTGAAGTTTAGAATTTAATGCTATTCCTAAAAATACCGTAGTATCGGCTACATAAAGATAGCCATCGTTAAATGATATATTATATTTTTGCTTCCTAATCTTTGGTAAAACATTCAAAACTAAATTATTTACTGTGAACCAATCGTGTATCTGTGATAATGCACTGTTTACATTGTCATAGTCAGTTTTTATCCTGCTGGCCTGTTAAGAAATCAGTGAAGTATCGTTAGCACTATATCACAAATACCTTTAACTTAGAAATCAAGATCATTTATATATTCTAGAAACAGTAAGGCACCAAAAATTGATCCTTGCGGATCCATCCATTTTTAAAGTAGACCAAGAATACTTTATTCCATTAATAAAAACTTATTTGACTCTTTGACTCAAGTATGAAGCAATGATATTAAGAGCTTTACCTTATGTATACCCGTAGTATTTGAGCTTATAAAGAAAAGTCTCGTGTTCTACGCAATCAAATAACCTAGACAAATCATAGAGCACTCCAATAGCATTCTGTGATTTTTGGGTACACCAAGCTTTTTTGATTCTAATTTGGCTTTACCTTCCAATTGACTGCGCAACTATTATCTACAAGTATAACAAGAACAAGTATTCCGGTACTAACTGTGGTGGCAGTGGGAATGTTCTCAAATCTTGAGATACGGCAAATGGAGATTTTTTAGCGCTTTACGCGCAAATTTTTGTCTTTTTTGGTCAAATTTAGCTTAATAATAACAATAATCCTTAACATCGATAAATATTGCTTTTTATATTTTGTGATTCGAAACAGCTTACTTAAACAAAAACATAGAAATGTGCATGTATTGTGCATATAAATCGTACCGCAGTTCAATTTATTATTTATACAGTTATGTTCGTATAATATATTAAAAAATCGTACTACAAATGCTTATTTCGCCCGTACAAAGTCGGGACTAATAGCTTGTATGGTCATTATTATCAACTTAGACTAATATATTACGTAATTACTCAGCAATAAATTCTTGCTTATCATGATTGCGACTATAAATATAAGGGTGCCAACAGTAAGTTTATATTGAGAATCAAGTATTTACTGTGAAATTGACGATGGCTTGTTTCCTGTCTATAATACTTGTATTAGTGATATTTGGAAACGTGATCGCTTTGACTGAGGTGGAGCAAGCATGCATTAATAGATATTCTGAGCCTTTTGACAACAATTTCCTAATTGGAACTTGGTATGAAGTTTACAAATTTGCAATTTTCTTGAACTTGGTGCCTTCAAGTTCATGTACTAAGACAGTGATGACGAAGGCGTCTCCTTCTGATGTCCAGAGATATGTTGACGCTTACAAATCGGAGAACCCATATTCCTTTGATGATAATCCAATCTTATTGGACCGACATGATGGACAATTTAAAAGTATGATAATGGGCCATAACCAAGTGAAATTTCTCATATACGATCCAGAATCCGTTTTTTTCTCGGAAGACAAATATGAGGCAAGAGTATATGCGAAAGTAAACGATGATTATATGCTATTTCACAAATGTTCTTTACGTGGTCATCAAAAATGGTTGTTGTCGAGAAAGAACAGCACGACTATTGTAGAATTAGATGCAGTGCTCAAGTCTATACAGTCTGAATTAAGATATCTGGAATCTCAGAGATTGTGTGCTTAATTATATTTATTTATATTTTAATTAATTGACTATTGAATGTTTTAATTAGATTCTTATAATGATAAGTGTTTTTCTCATAATTAATAAGCTCAAAATTTTGAATAAGTGAAGCAAAACTTTTACGAAAATAACGCAGACAAAGGAGTATGAAGTGAAGAATATTAAGTTTATATGGAAAAGAAATGCCGAAAGCTATTTGTTAGACATAACATGTTCGTAAATAGTTACGAAACAAAAAAATAGTGTTGACGTACAGAGGAGATAAAGGTATTTTTTTCTATGCCTATATATGAATATATTTATTACATTCAATGATAACCAAGACTACTTTTCTAAATATTCTTATACACAATGTTAATTGCTGTAATAATAAAAGAGCGGCCAAGTGCGAATCGGACTCGCCCATGAACGGTTCCGTAGCAGCAAGTAAAAATATTTATGTTTATGAAATTAAATGTTTTTTTTTTTATATTTGAGTTGATTGAATGAAAGGTAAACTGCGGTTTTAGATTTATGACGTATTAAAATAAAAGTACTTACTCGATCTCGATTAAACCATTCACCGTTTAAATTTTGGATGGAAGTTTGCATTATAATGTATATCATATATTATTTTTAGTTTTACCTATTTCTTACTTTTGAAGTTACAAGGGGCGGGGGGGACACATTTTACCACTTTGAAATTGTCTCTAGCGCAAACTATTCAGCTTAGAAATGATATTAGAAACCTCATTATCATTTTAAAAGACCTATCTAAGATACGCCAAAGGTATGGGAATGATGAAAAAAAAATTTTGAGTTTCAGGTCTAAGTATGGGGAACCCCAAAATTTATTGTTTTTTTTCTATTTTTGTGTGAAAATCTTAATGCAGTTCACAGAATACATCTGCTTACTAAGATTCAACAGTATAGTTCTTATAGTTTCGGAAAAAAGTTGCTGTGTCATACGGACGGACAAACAGACAGACAGACAGACAGACAGACAGACATGACGAATCTATAAGGGTTCCGTTTTTTGCCATTTGGTTACGGAACCCTAAAAACACTATTATTATATTCTTACAGGCAAATATAAATATTATGTCAAGTTTGGCACATATACTCTAGTCTAGTTATGGAACTGGACATTAGCTTGATATCATTACTACGTAATTATACAATATCGAGAGTAAGGTTTTTAAAATCACAATAAGGTAACTTACAGAAATCAGAGAAACTTACTTTTGATATTTGGTAATCATTGGATGCAGTTGGGGTATTTTAATTTATAAATGTACAATTCACCTAAAATAAATTTATTTTTTGATAAAAATCAATCGCCGTCGAAATTATGTTTAAGTGTCGTTATTTTTTAGTATTCTGCCACATGTGTATTCCGCCAACCTGCATTGGAGCAGCGTGGTGGAATATGCTCCAAACCTTCTCCTCAAAGGGAGAGGAGGCCTTTATCCCAGCAGTGGGACATTTACGGGCTGCTAATGCTAAAAAAATTTTTTAGTAATAGTAATGCATTTTTAAACTGTAGAAAATGTTTAAATAATTGTAACGGTATTATTAAAATGAAAAGTAGTGTTTTGCACATTTCATAATAAGTAATTTTTTTTTTATTTATTAAGCACTGGTGATAGTGTAGAGTCGAAGATCGGTTGACTGCAACGCAAAAGTTTGATCCTACGGCACCTACCTCCTTCGTTATGTACTGTTAATTCCTCTCAGTAAATATTACTGCCATTAACCCGAATTGCGCTGTGGACTATGGCCTATATCTTTTTATGCTTAAAAATGCCAATACACAGCCCAAAACCTTCACAAACAGGAACAAAGTAATTTTCACGGTACAGCCTAAATATTTGTGTTTAGATTTATATAAATGACAAACTAAAGGAATACTGCTTGGGCTCCTACTATATTTCTAACATTATCTGTGGGATTTCCAAAATCTCCTAATATGATTACATTTTCTCACTTTTTAATCACACAATACAATTCAAAATCAAAGAAATTGCACACAAACCACAAAAATAAATTGAAACCTCAATTTTACTAATTTAGGGGGAATAAAAAGGTATCCTTTTGTTGTTTGTTGTGTTTGTTGGTTTGTGGTGGTTTGTTCTTACTTCAAAAATAAAGGCATATTTTACGTGAGTTTTTACCCTGTCGTAAGATATTAACTAAAAGTATTACGCCAGTTCATTACGTCCTTTAAGAAGTTTAAAAGAAACCAGGTCTTTCTCATTTTCTTATGTTTTGAAACCTTTCTCAAAACGTACAAGTCTTAAAGGAAATACGATAAAAGATAGTGAAAATGTTAGACGTAAGTAAGTTTGAAGTGCCAAGTAATGTTAAGAGAAATGCTTTATTGGACTAGCGTCTAACAAAATGCACAATATTGAACCTTAAGTTGAAGGGAAAAAGTCGAGAAATATGAGTGGTGAGGCTTATTTTATTTACATTTATTTATATATGTCTATTTCTATTTTGAAGCGCTTATTTACATTATTATTATTTACAGTTATGTTTATTGTTTAGACTAGACCTTAATCGATTTAGATAAATCGAATGTCAATAGACAAATAATATTAATAATTATTAACATTCCACTGTAGATAAGGCACTGGCTTATGTTCTAGGTCATTCTAGGACTAAAGTAAATGTAAAAATATAACGCAAATTTTAGATCCCTAGCGAATTTTTTTATACAAAAAATCTTCTGAGACTAAATGAGGTGGAATGGGTCATGGCACGAAACATCAATCAATGCCAAGTGACGACACTCAACAAGATTACAGAACGCGTCTATTTATTATAAACATTGATAAATTCAATCATAAATATATTTTTAAAAAAAATTTTTATTTATTGTACGGGTATAGGTTGGTTGGGGTACATGTCAGTCACCTCCTCGTGGTGTACCCTGGGCAACGGGGCCGGCTTGAGCTTGCTCGTCGGCCACGGCTAAGACTGGCGGGAGGGATGCCGCGGGGCTGCTCCTGGTACGTCCCTGATCGGCGTCAGGGCGGACCATGTGAGTGGCCTCGTTGGCTAGGAGGGAGTGGGAGGGCTCGCTACTCGAGCCTCCCAGGTGTTTTACACCGGCGGTCAGCGGCGGAGCCTACCATCTTATCCGCCGCAGGGCGACAGCTTCGTTGACGCCCAGCCTCCAGTGGCGAACTCGGGGGAGTTCGCTACATTCTTACGTGGAGGATGAGGGGGAAGGCGCGCACTAGGCGCGCTTTCCATGAATATTCAGCCGCCTTACGGCGGCTGCCGCTGGTGGGGTCGCGGTTGCATGCCCTTGGCGATCCCGTGGCCTCACCACTCGGCGGCATGGTGGAAACCCGAGGATGGTTTTAGTGGGTAGGACAGGGCATTAGCACTAGCGTGCCCTGGCACGGGGCATTAGTTCCCGGTTGAGTCCCACATACCCGTCCCGGTCCCCCGACCGGGCGGCATGCGTAAATGCATTTCCTCCTCGTTAAACAAAAAAAAAAAAAAAAAGGGTATAGGTTGGCAAGCGAATAAGTACCTTAAATCGTCATTGCACTGACAACTACTGCGTCAAATGGTAATAGTAGAGTATTTTATAAAAATAATTATTAATGTTTGTATGTTGCCCTCTGTGTGTTTTGATCGTGATAAAAATTTGATGGATTCATTTACATACGCCCAAAAAAAATCTTTGTATGATTGTATTTCAATAAAAACATTTATGTAGTAAGTACCTTATTTAAACTTAAATAATTTTATACCTTTTTTTATTAATTATCAGGTTAGTCTACCATTTAAAAGTCATGACTTATTTAATTAAATAATTTATAGGTACTTATTTATAAGTTTTGATGAAGTTTTTATTTGCTAGTCTTTAAATATTTGGTAGCCCAATCATAATCACCGTCATAACATAATTTTTCTAAATTTGAAATTATATTTTTTTTTGTGCTGGTCGATTCGTATACGCAAAACACTTTCTATAAATATTAAAAAACGTATAAATTCAAATTTTGTAATGGCTAAATAATTGTAAGTAAGACTGTTTCAATCTAAATTTAACACAGTATAAAGCAAAATTAATGACAGCAAGATAAACAATGAAATAATTTGAAGCGAAAGTAAAACACAAATGTTATTATTGTTTTCGTTTGGAATAATTTTGTTCGAAGTAGGTATTTAGGTATTTGAGTTTTTAATAAGATTTTATTTTTCTAAAAGTAAGTTGTAATTATGGATTGTGTGCGATTTGCGAATTTTGATACGTTGAAATGAAACGATGATATTTGACATATAAATACTACAATCATTCTATCAAAATCAAAATGGGCATTCAATTAAAACTTATCAAGAGGAAAAAATATATAAATATTTAGCTTACCATAAAATGAAGTTTTAAGTCCGAGCTATTGATTTTAATATCAAAACTATTTCTTCCTTATTCCTTACGTTTTCCTTCACACTTAATTAAAATAAATTAAATTTATACAAAACTTTTTACATGTATATAAATAACTGAACTTGTCTCTCCTCTTTATCATTCATAACATCATAAAGTATTTCCAATAAATTCTGCACCGTTATATAAATCTTTCGTATTTTCTCCCGAAGTTTTCAATGAAAAAATTCTCGAATAATGCTCTAGAACGCTTGACTAGTTTCCGAGTCTACTTAGAAACTTATAAAAACTTTAAACCTTCGACTTTCTTAGAAAACAGTTTAACAGCTCCTCCAAGTTTATAATATACACGAGAGGAAAAATTAAGATAATATTTTCATTTTCAAATATGACTTTTGCTTGTGTTATGAGGAGTTCGGAAATAATCGTTCACTGATATTATATAAAACATACACGCTCGTATATACATAACACACATACACACATCTCATATACATAATACACGCATATAAAGGTTTTTGATTATAAGAACATTTGTATGTTTTCGTTAACAACGTATCAAACCATTTCGATGAAACTTCCCCTTTCCCCTTTTGTATTGTGTATTCAAGTTGAGATTTGATTAAAATTCAACAACATTTAAAAGTGTTTTTTTTTTTATATTTTATTGAATTAATATTTTATCGATTTTTTTTGCTACTGTTTATATGGCTAAAATATAGAGGCAAAGTAAGCTAGCATCATATGACTTCAATCATATTTAAATCTACCTAAACTGTAGACTGATAATAATATTAACACGTCAAAAGGCATTACAGACTTCAAATGGGTATTGTTATTTGTTTGAATATAAAGCGTCTGGACAAATTCTTCTGAAATATAAAAAATTCTTGGTCTATTCGTATAGACAATATAGACAAGAAGAGCGACAATCGTATAATTTTCGTATAGTTATAAAATGCTTACTAATAAACAAGGAAACGTTTTTTTGTAAAGATTTCCTACTAAACCAATATACATTAAAACTCATACGAGAAGATGTAGCACGTTTCGGAGAAGGTTTTAGTATTCGATATCATATATGTCAGGCCATTGATGTGTCAAGCGTGTACTTTATGTTCCTATATTGTATAAATATTTTTTACAGGATAAATTAAAATGTATTTTCATAAGAACTATTAAGATGAAGTCCTTAACTATATACAAAGAATTATAAATAGTTACTGTATAAATCATGACTGCGTGGAATGGTGGCAAGATTACTAGCAGCATCTCCCCTTTTGATTCGAAATACGGGTCCTCAAAATTGAACCAGCCCTCCTGTCACTTATAAAGGCAATAAGGCGATTTATTATACTTTTAATAAAGCTTTTTACACTCCTGCTCCAAGGTCCAAAAAAAATTATAACATACGTAATGATATATTTTGTATGTGTTGCAAATTCAACAAAAGTTCTTGCCAAAAGTAAAAGTATTTTTTGATTTATGTGATATAGGAGGACGGGCAAATGAGCCACCAGATGGTAAGAAATATTTACCATTCCTTACATCGCCAATGTTCCAGCAACCTTGGGAACAAAGATATTATGTCCCTTGTGCTCTCAATACAAAACAAACTGTCTCGTATTTTGCCGAATCTTCACTTGTCAGTGGAATCGCTGCTAAATTTACATTTAATTAAATTTAAATGCCGATTTAAAAGTGCCAATCTACTCCCTAGTGTTGTCAACTGACATTAAATATGTTTTAAATTTTTTTATATTGTTAATTTTTGTTTTTTTAACCTTTTATTATATATTGAGGCTCTAACATATTCAATATATTGGAAATCTGACCTACATCTGAAGAGGGTCGACGGACGTTAGAGTATCGACACTGTGACCCCGTGACCAAAGTGTTCATCTATCTTCGCTCGATTTTTGCAGCAATACTAATTAAATCTAAATTTATATTAAATCTAAATTTAGAATAATCAATTAGGTATCAATTTTATGGTCTATATTAGTCATGGAATTAATGAAATGAATTTCCAATAAAATACAATAAATATTTAATTTATACGTTATAAAAAAAATATATCAAATATCACCTTGTTCATATCCAACTGCTAAGCATCGGCCTGCCCTTTGGAGAAGGTTAAGAGCTTATTTATCGGCGCTGTTGTTGCGGTTCACATGGCTGCCTCGTGGGTCTAGTGGCACGATAAGACCTTCGATTCTGAGAGTTCTAACTACAGGTCAAGCTAATATAAATTTTTATTTGGTACTTCTTTCAATCGAATATTCTCCGTAGAAACCCGAAGTCTGGAACTTGAAAGTGGGTAAACTGCCGTGCCTCGAATCGTAACTCACTCCAATTGTGTCATTTGCCATCTCATCGGATTATATGAACTAGAACACACCTTTATTTGCGCACACACTATTGCACTATTATATGTTCAGTGTAAGCCGCTGTGGCTAATTTGGTTAGGAGAATATGATCATCATCATCACAAATGCGGTAGATATTTATCAGACACCAGATATCCTTCACGATCTTAAGATGAATAAAGTACATGAAAATTCAGATGGGCTTAAACTCGCAATGTTTGCTTAAGAGTCACGTTTTCTAGCCACTTGGCTATTTCCAATCTCTTAAAATAAATGAATAAATGAAAAATTTTAAAGTTTTATTTGCATACGGATAATACGTTAAAGCAGAAAATCAATATTGAAGTGTACAGACCTATTTTGTTTGAGTACGTTGAAATAATTAACGTACAACGTCAATCAGAAAGCTGATAATGGAATAAGCTTTTGAGCAGCAAAAATTAACAGGTGGTGGGGCGTTTGTCAGGGGGGAAGATAAACCACTCAATATATTAAAATGGTATAAAAACCTAAAAGTATTATTTGTATTACAATATTTTAGTTTAGAGTAATACATAAGACTTAAATTCGGGCTAAACTCTAATCTAACCCATTGCATGGGTTTTAGCAATTGAGAATCCCTTATGAGCCACCTCCCCCCAGGACCTGTATATCTTTCGAAGATTTCTCGTGCAAAAAACTGTGATTTAACATACTGCAACGTAAAAAGATTTGACATTTTTTACTAGTAGTTCGGTATCGGTATACATTCTTAAAGTTAATGGTACTGACGGGTACGTTTATACAACTGTTTCAATTAGTTAGTTGTTACATCACCTCCGGTTGCAGTGGCTCTAAATCACAGTTAGACTTGGTCTAGTCTAGCTTACGTGCCGGAAACTACATAGCAAATTCTTTAGTATGGAATACAAAGTTTAAGCTTCAGTCACTGTAATAATGTGTCGCTAATAATATAAATTCCCCAACTAAAATCCTTAGCGCAGGAATTTCTAATTTTAGTATGTATTTAAGAAATTATTAATTTCACGAATATAAATTGTTTCGACAACATTTATTAACAACGGAGCTTTGAGGACGTGACAAGAGGTGGTTGATAGTCTGGATTTAACAAATAAATATGTAGCTACATATTTGTATTATACTATTTTATTTTCCCTTTCAATGAAGCGTAAAGCTTGTGTTAGGAGTGGGTACGACATCAGCCTCAGGGGCACAAACGAAACTACGACTTTTCGTAGGTCATAGACATCAGTCCCATTTTCAACCTGCCTCAATTTTATTAATAAAAATATATTTAATTTACCCCATACCGGGAAATCGATTTATGATATAATTGTAAGAATAAAAACAAACGAAAAAAAATAATAGTTTTTTACTATAATTTTGTATTAAAAACCGAGAACTCTGTTAATAAAATTGATCTCAAGTTATAGTGCCAATAAAATCGAGTAAAATATAATTGATTTATAGTATAACCTTTGTTGCTACAGTTCATTGCCCTGATAACATTTTAGTCGTCTTGTTAAAATCAATGACAGGAGTAATTATAATTTTAAATAATATCGTTAGCGGATAATTAATGTAATATATTAAATTATATTTATGACGTGAGTATCAAGATTGATCTATACTAACTTTAATTAAATACTTAATGAAAATAAAATATAAATTCCTTTTATATAACTTTTTGTCATTTCCAGAGATTATTAGATTATTTTAAGGAAAATCTCTTAATATTGAAGGTATTTTCGATGAAAAGAAATAAGAAGTCGAAATAACGGATTTATACTATAAGAGCTATTCTGCCGTCGATATAAAGAGGGATTTTATTATATTTAGTGATAATGAGTTGATATTTTGGTCTTGGTTTTTAACTCAGATTTTATATCATAACCCGATGGGAAACCATCGGGTTATGATATCTAAGAAATAGTGATTGCGCGCACACACTTGTAAACTGTAATAGTCTCATTTAAAAATGGCTGCTATGGACAAAATAGGTCAGGAGAACATCATTATGATTAACAAAAAGACAAGATGCGCTTATTATCGTAATTTCATAGACAAATGTAAGATGTTACCTTTGTCTATGAAATTAATATGTAAATGTATAATCTATTTAGTTTAAAACATGCAATCCAATATTTGTATCAGACAGGTTCTGATTTAAGGAGAGGCCAATCTAATCTAATTTAAGGAAACGCCAGGCTAATCCAATCCATAGAGCCCCAAATCGTCCACAAGATAGAGGACCCCAAAATAATGATAAAAATCATATTTTTGTAAAATAGTAAAAGGAAAATTTCACAATTGTTATTATTTTTTAAAAACTATAAGTTTGTTAAAATAAAAAGTTATATACAATATTATTATTAACTCCAATTTCTAGTTCGATTACATTTGGAAAATTATTAGAGACCCACACTACATACACAAATATACGACATACACTATATTTTATTTTATTTTGTACTTAAAACAAATCGCTTCGACATTATTTTAAAATGTTATCATTTAAATATAATTAATGATGTAATTCATTGGGTATATATGTATATATATCCAAGTTGAAAGGACTTATCAGCAAAATTCATAAAAGCCTTATTCTTATGGTGTGATGTGATTTTAAACTTATATTCTGCAGCATATATCGATACAGAATATTGTCATCAAACAATGAAACATTTTTGTGAAAAAGCCATTTCATCGCAACTAGAGGTTAAGCTCTTGGAATAATATCAGTAATTATTACCAATTCACCATAATTTATGCCAAGATGTGTTTTACGAAAATTTTCCGAAGTTATGAACAAAACTCAATCACAACAATCTTGGCTTAAAATATCAGAGTAAGTAATAATAATATTATTAATATCAATAATACTAGCTCATTTTTATGATAACGTATTGAATTAATTTAAAATGATAGATATAATAATAACTAAAAAATTAGGAAGTACTGCTAGTGTGGAGATCGTTGGACTGAAACGCAGAAGTTCAATCACACGGCAGATATCATAAACACACAACAGAATATATTGATATTAAAATATTTACGGCACGGATTTACTACTTACTATATTTTAGTAATAGTTATTATTAGATGCCAGATGTTACTAGAATATTCTGACTTATACGAATAAACCATTCTTGATCTGATTTATTGCCAAAGTAGTTTTAAGGCTGAATTTAAAAAATGGCATATTTTCGGTGTCTATTTATAAATTTTAAATATATGATAAACAAATTGTTCACTGATCTAAAATGTTTATACATTACCAAATAATCTGTCAATTTGCGGCCAACCTAGCTGCTCCTATATCATATCATGTGTCTGTTTTTGTAATACTAACTCACACTTAAAACCAGACGCCATTTCATTAATGAAACTATTGATGTTATAATATTGTTACGAACAATTTACATTACAAACTATTGATGTTTGGCGTTAGAATAACTGATGAGGGGGTGGAACCACCCGAGAGGGCCTGCACATAACTTTAGTGTCGGTAATGTACATAGTACATCAACTGGTGCAAGTAATATTATGACCTTGGATCTATACAAAATCACGTCAATCTCTTATATTTGCTACTCTCTGTCACGTGCATGATTTATTGTAGTATATTTATAACATTATAAGAAAAAATGACTAAGTATGCGTTGGATTTTCACCTCTGTAGATGTTATTCTAAATCGAATAATCTTGAAAAGAGCTGGAACGGACATTCGAAAATTCAATTGAAATACTTAGTACATTTTAAAGCGACTTCAGTGCAGCCATCTCGATATTGTTGACGAAATAAATAAATAGCAGGGACATTTTAAAATAGAATAGATGAAAATGTCATTCAAGTTATTTAATATATTAAAACATACCTATCCTGACAGTATTTGGCAGTCCCGAAATACGCAGAAAAATAACACAATAACTGGTCTTACGTCAATATATTTGATCTATATATATATGAAATTGCTGTTTTATATAAATTATTCGATGTTTTGGCTATTATTATTCATACGCTTCTGCTATTTTAATGGAAGCTCAATTATACCTCGGTTAGAAGAAATCCTGGGGATGGGATTTGATAAACTTTTTAAAGGCATCTCACCAGATATGAATTTTTCGGTATAAAAAGTTACCCAATTTGCGAAATGATAGAAACAAGTTGGCTCAAGTTCCAGTGAGTATGCTGGGTGACGGAGAGTTTGCAGTCGTTGCTTCTATAGTTTGAGACAGTCACTTTTGCAGTGTGTAGAGGAATCCTGTCGTGAAGAAGAAATAGTCTGCAGCAATTTTAGTCAAGTCACGGTTGACTAGCAATGAAATTATCACCCATTACTTTGGAGTGTACCTCTGCTGGACTCAAAGAGCTGTAATGATCAAAGTACAGGTCGTCTTTTGTTCAAAATGAATTTGAATTTGGAATCGTAAATAGAAATATTGTAAACCATCGGTAAGATAATTAACGAGGTAGAATGTATCGTTCACTAAATAGCAAATTATAGATATTATGATCCATATTTTGCTGGGCTTTTGAAGTGTTTATGTATTGAACGTAAATACTTGTACAATGCATTAGGTTTACGTTGATTTTAACCCGAGTAACAGTTCAATGTGTTTAATTATGCATGTTTCAGGCGAAACAAAGTTGAAGCGTATAAATTCCTGTTTACGGACCTACGTATTATAACGCGATTTGGAGTTCTGTCTCATAACTTATTCAAGAGGTTGAATTTACGCGTTGGTACGAGTAATATTTATTTTCATAATTTTTTTGTAAATATACTTTTATAAATTTGGCCGTATTTTAATTTTATTTTTTATATTAAATTATATTTGTATCAAAAAACGAGCGATTAAATTGTTTTCCAACTTTATTAAAATATTATTTACTCACAATCAGTGAAGTCATAAAATTGACTATATCAAATATTTTTGGCAGAAGCGTACAAGCTACATCAACTTACGTATTATTTTCGTACTTCACGAATACGATAAAACACAGTCCAATTCATCTAAAAAAATTCTTACATTCGATTCTACTGACAAATAATCTTCTATAATTTTATTCTTGGTCTTTATCAAATACTTTTTGCTCCAGAAACTTTTGGACTATTTTATATAACGTGTAAGTAACTCTTAGGAGTATCAGCTGCTTTTCGATATTAAATAGATTGAATCATATAATACATAATTTGTAAAGGTCCAAATTGAATAAGGGATGTCTTGGCATGTAAAAGTTTGAACGATAACCCTCGGGCAAGTTTAACACTCACTTCCAGGGATAAATTGGAAACTTAGTAATGTCTAAGTGAAATGGTCACATCACTCAAATCTTCAGTTATGTAGTTTAGAAGATTGTGTATACTGGAATAAGTAACAACTCACTATTCGATTAGACAATTTTTAACAATAATATGATTTAATAATAACGTATAAAGATAACATGCATCACAATAAGTCAGAATCAATATTTCACAAGTGAGATATGACGTGAGATGTTACAGAATATCAATGTACTCGTACTATCAGTATAATCTTTTCAACGTACAAAAAAAATGACCAGTTTCTATCTGACTGATTTCAATATCAGAATATGAAATGAAAATGAAAAATATAGTTGAATAACTTTGAAAATATACCAAAAATTGTAGAGTCAACTCTTTGAGGGCGTATCGTGTATTCAAGAGTACAGTGCTACATTTATATTTTAAAGTCGCTCTTATTGTATAACTCTAAGGACTATTTTCCTACATTTTTCAGTTTTATGCCTATCGTACACTCGACTGTGTCGAACGAGGGACTTTAAAGTTTAATATCGTCGCATAGAGGAGGTAGCTATTCTTGGAACGATATATCACGTGTTTTTATTATACAAAGCAAATAAGTAGATATTTGTATTTCTTCGTTTGTTTATTGCGAAATAAAATCAATCACAAATCAAATTACTCGATAAAAATAGAAATCCTTTTCTCCTTTAATCTTTCGGTTTATTTTAGTTTAGACTGAAAGTATTTTCACCGTTTTCAATAAATATAAGAAGTTCTTAAATATATAACAATGTTATGCTCGAAGAGTTTGAATCTAAAAGAATTCACATTTTTTTTTAGATTCAATAGCGTTTACGAATTTTGAACGTTTATTTGATACAGCTAATGAAAAATACTACGCACTTTAATTTATTAGATCTTCATTGGATTCCCTTTTAACTTTATATGTTTGACTTAAATTAACTAATGCAAGCACATTTGAAACATCGGATATACAATATATATAATAAAATAGTAAGCATAATATTAAAAGTAAAATGGTATCGTTAAGTTACAGTTAAGTAATATAATAAATTATAGTAACAATAATAATGTTGTTCTGACATCAAGGTACTAGCCAACTACGCAGGACATACCAAAGTCCACAAGAATGTGCGCAAATATAAGTGTACTCTCTGTTCACTTACACTTATAATTCGATAGGACCGCGAATCCGACACAACCGCAGATTTTAATAGTTTAAGCGCAGCGTTCAACGGTTTTACTTGTTTTCCATAGTGGACTACTCCATGCACCTTATGAACCTTACTTCCAACTTACAGTTTCCAAATCCGGGGTTGCTTCTTAGAATTTTGTGTCAGAAAAACTCAATAACATTCATCGGCACAAACTGAACTAGAATCTAAATTCTCGGGAACTAAAACCTTATAAAAAAGGCACTAGACCAATAAGGTCTCATCATTTACCATAATATCTGTATATATTCCATCATATCTTGTAAATATTCACTAATTTGCTATTTTATAAAGAAAAATCTTGAAGTTCGATAGCATTATAAAAACTACAGCAAATTTTATTACAACATCACACCTTAATAAAGTTTCATTTTTTCTCGAATCGATATTGAGTTTACTGCGAACGTGTTTTATCAAAGATCCGTTTCTATTAAATTAAATAAAGGTGAGACCACATCTTCAAAGAAACTTCCATCTTTAATATAACGCGAAGCTCAACGTGGCTAATAAAACGGCGTCGTTAAGTTAAAGTTAAGTAAATTTTTGAACATTCATCAAATCAATAGTAGATTTAATTTGCTAAATACGTTTTTTATGGTTGTGTTATATTTGATATTTTAGCTAATTCTAAAAGAACACCAACAAAACGTCATTTAATGTTAGCACGTTTTGGTTACTAAGAACATACATGTGAAATTCAGAAAATGACGATTACAGATTGTTTTCCAAGGATAATTACATTTCTGACTCCATCGATTTCGTTGTTCTTTGATATATGTATGTCATTTATATGTTGTTGCTATATGCGACATTAGTAAAAAAATAATTGTGATATCGACTTTTAATATTATGTTTTGCACGTACATTGTTACGTAACTTTTATTTTATTATTGATTTTATGACATATTATTCAAAACCAAAACATTCCAAACCTTTCTTTTATGAAATATATTATTCTTTTGATAATATATTTTATTTCAACGGGGTATTTTTTTTTAAATATTTTAAAGGTATGCGTTTACATTTTTATGTTTAATTTATCATCGATGTGTAAATGCAATGAATTCAAAACATCGTCTCTGGCAATCGAAATAATCAGTAAAACACCCTCAGTGAGCGTTCAGACAGGAAACAAAATAAAGAAACGAAATGCCTTCTGAATATTGTATTTATTCGAAAAATTATAAGATAGGCGGGCCAGGGGTGGGGTGAGTCGTGCTATAATGGTGAGGGGGCAATCGAGAGGCAGAGGTGGGATATGAGATGCAAAACAAGAGATTACATTTATACGTCACGACACTTACGTATTCAAAGACAGTAGTATGTACTGAGTTTGCTTAGTATGTAGCAGATAATTGACTGCCTTGATGGTATATTGGCTATATATAGGGCTATATTTGAGTTCAAACGTCAGGTCAAAATTCTCCCTTGAGTCACCGAAACTCTTTCCAACCGTCTCGGATTTGCAATTCCATTGGATTATGAGAGTGAAGGACTAGAGAGAGTGCACCTGTATTTTCGCACACACTCGTGTGCTTATGAGACTGGTCACTGCGACCGATACCGGAAAGAATGATACCATCATAAGATAAATAAAATGAATATAAATTAAGTTGAAGTACATGATAAACACGTCTATACGAGAAAAAGTCATTGCAACACAGTTATTATATTATTACCATTTTATTGTGGACTTGAACGTTTAATAGCACATAGCATTTTCATGGGACGATTTATAAGAGCCATACTATTTTGAGTTCAGATTATAAAACAAAAGGCAAATAGAGCATCTAGAATAAGCACTTGAGGTCCACGTTTTGCCAAAGTGTGCGTGACAATGGTGACGACAAATACGTTCGAATACGTATTCGAGTAGGGCTGCCGGGGTAATAAAAAAGTCCTGTATAATATATTAATGATGCCTAGTTTTATATATATTTTTTGCTGACCTGGTAATAGTCGTTCCTTGTTTCAATACTACTTTATTGATTATTCTAAACATATCACACACCGGCTACTGAATTATTTTATCTTTTACATTCTAATTATTGATCTACGAGTTATTTTATTGAGAATTGAGGGATTTTTATATTTTTTTTCTTTCTATGCAAGATATAGAAATAAAGAGATGTAATTATTGTGTCAGTTTGATAGTTCAATAAGTATCACATATTTATAAAACTTATTTATAAAAATTATACAAAAGTATTTACAAAGTCATAAATCATTCACTTCCATTCAACCCTAAATGTTAATGGAAGCCAATTATTGTCCTCTGTGCTTTCACGTGTCACAGAGCTCCGTTGATAAAAAAGCATACTGACGGTATAAAAAACAAAATGCAAAATCGGAATGTATATTGTGAATTTCAAATAAGCAGGATTACTGAGATACAATTTTTCAGCCGAATCTGTCCACCTAATATACTTTTGCTTATTTTGAACCTTGGAAGTTAATTGGTAATGATCAAAAGGTTTTGTACCAATTAATTTCGACTTACACTTAATTTTTTCATAAGTTTTTATGTTTCTAGTCCAAATATCATGTGAGAACAGTACAGAAGTAGTCGAAAAACCTATTTACCTATGAAAAGATATTCCATTGTCTTTTATTTTTTTGGAACAGATTTTCGCGTCACATTACATGATGAAATAACTAATAAATAAACTGAGAACGCTCGCGAAGTATTGACAACAAGACACTTCGTTTTTTGCTAACGGACTGAAGTTTGTTGTTATTTGCTATTGAATTTTTATATGCCTTATTGGCCACACTGAAGTGCTTCGTACACCTCCTTTGTTAAATAGATCTCGGTTTCAATTTATCTTGTTGTTTTCTATTATTATATAATACGATAGACGCTAAATTGTGTTACTTGTGTATTAATTAGTGTAACGTAGCAGCGATTTACATCATAAGCTACGCTGTCGTGCCTTACAACTGCGATTGCTACAAGATATCTACGCGATTTCAGGTGATCTATTCACACTTTTAGTATTTACTGATACATAGAGCTCAATAGCTCTATCATCGAATTTAATATTAAATATAACCATGTATGTTTGATATACTTTTAGTCGATAGTAGCATAATTGAGCGACATATTATTTTTACATTATTGGCTTAAAATTTCACTTATCGATGGTTTTTTTTTAATTTATTATAAATTATTAAAACTTAAAATGAATAGCCACAGTTATCAATTAGAATAATATTCAACAATTTATACTGATGGACGTAAATACAAGGGCAACAGGATACTGGCCACTACTAACCTACCGAAATTCGTGCTATTTGTATTCAAGACACGATTTAAGCTAACGAAGCTTGTGCGGACTGCATTAACTGGAGCAGAATTAAAAATTGAAGTATTTTATAATAAAAATAGAAGTTCTTTTTTAATTGGTGATGTGGTATAGCCGCTTCCTCAAGACATTTACCTCAAGACCTTTAAATAACAAAATTCTACAACATATTATTTATATTTCAATTGGTAAGTCGTGTTGCTATTGAATATAATATCGTATTGTATAAAAAATGTAAAGATATTGTCACCTCGCTCGTAACCATTCGACTGCGGACTCAAAACGTAATGTGGTTGCAAAGAAATTGTTTCCTTCCACACAACTACATACGTAAATGCCAACATCAAATTACTTTTACTTTAGCTCCTGGCTTTATGATTTCATTTATGAAAAAGTCCTTCACCTTTACATTTTACATATTCTAAAGGTACTTAAAGCATATAATTAATCTTTAAAGTTTATTTGATTAGTAGTCGATAATTTTTTTTATGTTCACGATTTTACAATTTTCGCATTAATTGATTGTTTGTTGAGAGATTGAAAGTTGAGCAGTTACAAACAGCCAGTTTATTTCAATGTAAATAATTTTAAGGTATATAATTGATTTATAAGAAGAAAAAAAAATAGAAATAATATATTATTTAAAGGCTCTTTAACTGATGATTTTGTATTCAATCAAACTCTTTCGTTTTCCAGGACAAAAGTATCTTAGCCTTTGATGGATTAACACAAAATATAACAAAGGGAGCCTATAATCTTTTCGTTTCTCAAATTGAGGATAAAATATTTATACATTATACGCTGCTGTTGAGCATTACAGTTTCGTTCAACCATTGAAGTAAAAAGTGTTAAGGATACTCGTTACGATATCATCCTTCAGACTTCACTATATCAATAAAAAGTACTAAAAAGGGTACAGTAGTGAGTGTGTGTTAAGTATACGTGCAATGAGCTCTTATATATACTAACTATATATTTAAATGTGGCCTTGATTAGATAAGCGATCAAATGATTTAATTTGATTTATTTTTTAATTCGTATGAGTACATTTTAATCTATTTATTGAATCATTGAGCCTTAGGGATTTTTATATGATTGGTTTTCAGCGGTCACATTTATCTACGACTCTACATTGGAGATCTGATAGTGGACCCGATTGAAGTTACATTTGAATCTCTTGAGATGAAATGAAATTGGATACAGACCTTGATTTTTACTTTATTTACAAACCTTTTGGGAATATGCTATTATTACTAAAGGGCATTCTACACATATAAATCAAAATCATTATGTTGAAAATATTAGAGTACACAATTAAAGAACGCAATTTATACGGTTTACACGAGTATACTGTTTTGTTAATCGTTTTCTAAATTTTCCGTATCGATTCATTATAACGATTATACCGAGAATAACAAGTAAGAAACTCTGTAGTTATAAATTTTCGTTGATTACGAAAACCCTGCATGAGAATCCATAAACACTGACTCTATGATATTTATTATATATGTAATATTGGTAGTAATAATTATATATATATATATTTTAAACATATATGATATAAAATTGATATCGACAAAATAAAAATAAGCGCAGCATTTTGTTAAAGATAAGAATACTTTACTAATTACTGATACTCTCAAAATAATCAATATTATTGTGAAAATAATAATGATGTAACTCTATACTCCAAAATTTACGCGAAAAAGCGAAAGTTATATTAATTATTTCATCCTTCCGATTAGTTTGAGTGTAAATTCAAAAACAAAATAATTAATTTTTTGCACCAAACTTATTCAAATATTGTTTTATATTCTCTAATGTATACGCCGTATAAAATATACTGAAACCAAAGTAACGATGCAGTCTAGTGTGAGAAAGTTAACATACTATATGAAAGACTTAGCGCCTCCAACTTCACTAACTAAACGATAACACTATTAAAACTTGCATAAAGGATTTCCTTGTAATTAAAATTATAGGTGAGGCGACAGAGAATGGAAGTTCTTTTGGAACTGAGATTGTGTTTGTGTTTGTAAGTTATCGTACTCATATTATGTGAAGGTAATATTTTGTTTCTTTTTAAAAAAGTAGTTTTTGTATAAGAATTTTGCTATTAGCTTGTAAGCATACTTTTTTTATCAAGTTTTTACTTTAACTCTTATGTAAATGTTATAGAAATAACACTTACAAAAGTACGTAACATAAATTTACTAAATAATGATCACGTTACTCGTTAAATTAGTTTTAATTTTTTTTGTCTGGCACTTAGTGATGGTCACCATATGGTTGACCACATATTAGTTTATAATTTATATAGAATACACCATAAAACAGTACATTCTTTAAATCAAATCAAATAAAAATATTATTTATCCTAGTAGGCTCATAAACGCATTTCTGAATCGTCACGGTGCCGTGTTAAATTAAATGTGAATTTTTCGGAAAATAGATTCTACCGAGAAAAACCGGCACGAAACTTCAGTAGTTACTTTGTATACCAATAAACTACTACATTTATATTATAACTAGAAACCAAAAAATACTAAGCCCACGTTTTTTTTATCATTAATATAATTTTAATGCGAGATTTGATACAGTAGTAGTAGTACAGGTGGATTTGGTGGAAAATCGTTGATAAGACAATAAAAAGATAGGTGGTTGGAAGGATAGGTGGATGGTGGACAGCTGTAAGGGTGAAATCAGAATAAAAAAAAAAGGAATTTTTACAATTAAAAATTAACATTTTGCTTTGAATGTTTTATTTTTATGTACTTACGAAATGGATCTTTTATAAAAAAAAAAATTTCCATAACGTTAAAATATTTTATTATAAATGACGCATATAAGTATGTAATTTTAAATATATTCGTATTGCTCCATAAAGTATGAAAGGAATTTAATTTTGTATTATTAAATATTGACATTAAGCCGATAAACCACTTCACAATTATGCAAGTACTTGCATATCTACATCCATACATAGGTGTACAAATAAACCTCAGTTGCGGTGACTCTCGCTTTACTTCGTTGGACAGTGTTTGGCTGCTGTAGATGTAAATACACGGGCTACTTTGACATCGCTATGAACCACCACAAAATAATTAAACATTGCTTTAAAATATCTAATAGTTTGTGGTGTAGTTTAATGCGTGTAAACCAAAGTATATGCTAAAGTGCCACCTAATAAATGTTTGATTGTTACGGCTTGAAAATTGAGCGACCTAATATAACTATGGCATATGGGACATAACATCTTAAATTCAGAAATTGGTAGCGTATTTGTGATGTAAAGGATGGTTAATATATCTTATAGTACCAATGTCTATGGGCGATGTTGATCACTTACCATCATGTGACCCATTTGACCTCATATCCCATGTAAACAATAAATTGTTATATATAACGGGGCGCGGTTACTTTGGTTATTGATTTGGATAATTAACAAATCGAGTAGTTGGCAATAATGTTTGTTGGCTGATTTACTTTTAAGAGCGGGTCACCCCGAATGGAGTTGTAAGTGTCGTGGCAACGCGAGTCGTTATGTTTTGACATGCGCCTCGAATGCGATGGTTTCTTGCAAACCCATTTTGCTCTTAATCGAGATGAATTATTGTAATTATTTGATATTATTGTGTTGTACGATTATTGAATCAATTAGTACAGTGACTAGACGATATTAAATACGTTTTATTTTGTTAATATCTCCATTGCACGCCCACATAGTCTTCCAAATGTCGGATCTCTCAACTCTTCGACATCCTGCTCCTCCGACATATATATACATACGTGTTATGCAGTAGTGCAAATGGAGGTCTTGACATCTTAAAATAGGGAAAAGTTATTACTTTTAACGTAAGGTATACCTTAAAATTTTAAAACCATAATATTTTTACCCATTCTCTTCAGGGGAAAACTAACGTCTCGAACTAATGTTCAATTTATATTTCATTTAATTTGATAACATATACCAAATAAATTTTTGCACTTGAACAGACCATTTATCTTCAGTTTTTTTGGTAAGAAGAAGCGCTTAATTTACACTCTCCTACGTCTACGCTACTAACAATGCTTAATGGTATTGCAGAAACATAAAAAGTGTACCGACGGCGTTTCCTTGAAAAAGAATATCTTTCTAAATTAGAATTCTGACTTCTTGAGCACAGTCAACAGACCAGCTCGTAGAAGAACAAAATAAATGGTCAAAAACTCCTCGTTGAAATCGTTGGCAGTATTTTATACATTACATTAATTACGTGGTGCAGTAAAAGGAAATGTGCAGTCGTTATTAAACCTTAGTAGCAGGAAAGTAAACTCACTTATCGTCCGCTACGGATCTGAACTTTAATAACCCTCGGAACCTATTAAGTTTTATTTCCAACCTCGATAAAGTTATTTCATTACTGGAAAAAATAATTTTATTTATAAATAATTATTAATGCATAGAATAAGAATAATCGTATAAATAATTAAACTTATGCTAAGACAAAATATTAGTACAACAATATTTTAATTTGTAAATATGGATGCAATTTGTGCATGCGATGTCTTTCCGATGGTTTTATTAAAATCTTTCAAATAGTTAATTTTATTTCTGCTTTTTTTTTTTAAAAATCTGCTTAATGGTTACTGAATTATTTTGTTATTAAGAAACGCTGTTATTATTCTTTATTTTATAAAAAAAAACATATTTATAATTATTATTCCAATGGGTCCAATTTGAACTCATCTCACACTCGAAAAATTTAACCAAAATCTGTCTAGACTAGATAAGACTACGTAGGTAGACTGTCTAGGAGGACTTCAGTTACATACATACGTATAAAAGATATTCAAACTACTAGTCAATATTTTATTTCTGTTTCTGTAACGACTTCGCCGAAAAGCGAACTTTGAAAATTAGCAGAAAGAATCCATGAAAAAATTACACTTCTTTTTGACAATTTAAAAGGTTCACAATGTAAGTACGTCACATAATCCCGTAACACATAAGACGGTGAGACTGTTCTAGGAATATAGTGGTTGTTGTAAATTCAATAAATTTTCCAGAAAACTTTACTATTGACATATATGTACATATATATATACCTTTGCCAGCAAATGAAAAGCTCATTGGAAATTGTTTATCATATTTGCCATGCTATGTTAATATCAGTAGATAGATATTATGTACTAATAGTACTGGTACTGTTATAAAATTTCACCATTTTGCAAATAAAATACAAGAAGCATTTTCGTTTCAGTCATTGGTTTTCTAAAGTCTGGTTGACCCACCCAATAGACGTATATCAAAGTTATATTTAATACGATCATACCCTTTAATTTAAAATCTATCAGTTTTTTCCGAATTTTCCAATATTACGGATAACTTTTTCAATTTTCTTCCTCGTGAAACCTCATCATTTGCTCTATTCGACCATTAAAACAAAAAAAAAAACAATTATGCAAATCGGGTCAGTCGTTCTCAAGTGTTGCGCTTACCAAGAAAGAGCATTTCATTTCAATTTATATATCGATATTTTTTTACTGTTAAATTGTCTATTCGTATATATTAACCTAATAACTTAATATGTAAAATAACATCGGAACACTACCAGGAAGCATTTTATTTCACATTAAATTTTCAATATAATAATTCGTTTTCCATATCTGCTTTTTGAGAGACGCTCTAATTGCCAATTTAAAGATATTTCAAGCTGTTTCGTGTATAATTAACTTTTTGTAGCTAATTGATTGGTTCTGCATTTAGGAGTAATGGATTAACATTTAAACAGATACTTTAGTGATACATATGAGGAAGTTTGGCCCGGCGATGAAACACTCATAGTCAGTTATTTGACTTTTTATACTGAAACAAGCTTGCAGAATGTCGTAATTTTGGTAAGAATATAATTGGCTAGTTAGTTAAAACCTAGCATTAATCGAAGATTGTGAATTCAAACTTGGGCAAGCATCATTGAATATTGATATTAATATTAATATTAATATCAAATTGGAACTATGAGATAGAACAAGCACCTATCCTTGTCATTATTAAAAGGCTTTAGCTCACCAGTGGTATATTAATAGACTGTTATATTTGTGTTCCTTTAAATAATTAAACCACCACATGCATTTGTGAAAATGTTATCTTACCATGTCTGTAATGTAACATCAAAACCAGTCTTTGAAAGGTTGGGTGCATTACGCCACACGGACGGTAATTGAGTTCAGTGTATGAACTTTTTGTGTCACGCCCTCGACGCTCCTATCATAATAGCTATGTCACTTGATACTCACATGGACAAGGGTGGAAAATTAAAAAAGTGTCTACATAGATTCACGTGTCCGTAGCTATATTCGTTATTAAGCTTTTTGTTTCGGATAATCCGATATTGAAAGGAAAGCTAGTCTGAGTACTGCTTTATGTTCTAATAGCAAATAAAAATAGTTGTTTTATTCAATTTAGAGTATTTTAGAGTAAGTAAAGTATTGCACACGAATATATATTGCAAATAGAAAGTTAATTATAGTACTTAAATTTAAAATGGGCCCTGCTGAATTCACTTCAAAGATGCCAAAGACCACCGGTACGTCAAGGTGTTAAAGTGCCTGAATGAGAACGATACCATGTCGGTCCGACTCCAGAATCAGAACTTGAAACCAATCCAACTCAAGCGAGGCGATGGACAAGGAGACCTGAGATTTCCGAAACTGGTCGTCGCTGCTTTGAAGGATGTCTTCAAACTTCTGGACTGGAAAAGATTTGGCATCAATATCAATGGCATGTACATAACTCACCTTCGATTTGCCAATAATATAGAGGTCATGACTGAGACCTTGAAAGTCCTTGGCACTATGCTTGATGACCTCAGCAGAGTCTCAACAAATAGGTCTAAGAATCAACATGAACAAGACATAAATTATGTCGAATGACCATGTTGTACCCCCCAAATAAAGGTTGCAGACTCTGCAGAGTCGACGTTCTCGACGTTGTATAGAGTATATTTACATAGAACAGACCATCCAACTAGGCAGGTCCAATTTTGAGAAACAGATCACCGAATCCAACTAGGCTGGTCATTGTTCGGGTTGCTACATTATATATTTTCATCCCAAATACCACGGTGTCTCTAGTCGAAAGTCTACGACCAGTGTGGGTTGCCAGTGATGACTTGCGGAACAGGGACGTGGTCAGTTATTAAACGCCTCATAAGAAGATTCAAAATCACGGAAAGAGCTATGAAAAGGGCTTTACTCGGAGTTTCCATACGAGACCAAATCAGGAATTAACTAAAATTACCGTCATAGACCGAAGAATAACCTAACCTAACTGAAGTGGCCGTGGGCGGGGCGCATAGCTCATAAAACCGACGGCCGACGGAGATCACACAACAGAAAACGCAGCTTGGCAGGCCCCCAACAAGGTAGACTAACTATCTTGTAAGGGTCGCGGGAAGAAAGGTTTTGTAGGTTTTTTCTGTGTTTTTAATGCTTAGTTGGTGAAATCACCACAATCATGATCCATGAAAAAATGTACAAAATTTGTTTTTATTAATAACAGTATTGCAAATTTAAGCTACTTATAATTCACTATTTAACACTGTTAAAAGTAACTAGTATGAATAAAAATAAAATTTATAATTACTGAAATTCGAGGGAAAATATCGGCAGTGTGTTGTTCAATTAAGCTACGTGGAATGGAATTAATAAAACCGTTGAACTGAGAGATACGCGCGTGGGGCGATGATGGAAATACATCATCGCCATTATATTAATTTAAAAACTCTACGCTGAGATTTTAAATTTAAATGTTGTAAATTTGGAACACACGACTTAATTGTGTAAAAAAATGCTATAATTTGACATACATAGACATTTGATATACATAGGTATCACACTAGTTGCGTATGATATCTATAAAGCTTTGTTTAAATTTTATCACAAATATTGCAATCACTAAATCGCAACAGCTATTAAATGCGAATCGCACGCATTAAATAGCTAATTTCACGATAAAAACCTCGTTTCTTAGTCCTTGGAGGATCTGCTATTCCTGGTTATTGTAGCGGCATAGGTAGGAGTAAACACATAAATTGTATTTATAATACTAAGTACCCTTAGCTATTAATTAATTTTACTTAGCTTTGTACAATCCTGGGTAGGTACTACCAACTTGCCATATTGTTTACCGCCAAATAGTAATACTGTAGTATTATTGGATTCAATTTCGGAGAGTGAGTGAACCAGTATAACTATAGACACAAATGAGAACAACTCAGTTCCCTATTATGTTTTACTCTATTTTATTATAAATGCGTATACCATTGCCAAAAACCTCATAAATGTGTTAAGAAAGGAGATATAATCATTGATTTAAAGCTTTCATATCATTCAATTTTTGGCAATCAACACTGAGTATTCGGGTGTTCCATTTAGACATTTTATTTATTGGAAGACTAGCAGTGACAGAATTCAGGAAAAAACCGCAATGTATTAGGTAACATTTTGCTATATTTATAACAACCCACACTAGGGCTAGGCTAGTGAAATAAAATTCAACCTTAAATCAAAACAAAAGAGGTGGTCTTTGCTCAGTAGTGAAATATTAACAGGCTTCTATCGCTATAACTATAATATTTATATATCAAAAGTTTTGACAATGATTGCATATTATAATATGACTATCTCGCGCGTATAATGTTGTAGTGGCTAGTTATAAAGCCGCAGATCCCGATGATATGATCAATCAGATCAATAAAAAGTTATTGGATTTTTTCTTAAATAAGTCTTCGTAGCTGGAAGTGAGAAGTGAGTACACTCACGTGCTTCGAAAAGCACGTAAAGATGAATGTCCTACGCCTATACTCTTTCCGATCGTGTCGAATTTGTCATCCCACACAGTTTATTATTGTAAGAGAATAGAGAGTTGAGTGCACTCTCTATTCTCTATTGTGTGCTATAATATGTCTTGCTAGTCTACCTTGATATTGGCCGATGTGGCCGAAATCAGATCGGAAGATATAAACATATTATAAAACTCACGTTTGGCGATGGTATGAATGAACGAATCGAATGAATATTACTTTTAATAACTATAAACGTAATATAAACGAGTATGAATAAGTTCAACGAACTCAAAAGTTGTTTTTTTGACATATGGCAACATTAATTTCTTGTTCTGTTATGTGTTTACTCTGTAATTTAAATCCAAGAGAAATACAAGAGGCGTATTATTATAAATCTCATGAGTTACACTTTATATTATATTATAACTATTATACGATTATAAATCAGACAGCTTATTGGTTCGTTTGGAGGTGGCTTTAGAACTTAGTTTATTTTATTAATAAATTACCAAGCACCATGGCTAGTGCAGCTATTGCCCTAAAATTGTCTAGATATAGAACCAACAAGACGACAAAGTCTTTATTAAATGGTTCTGTAACCATTTTACTAATATACTTATAAAAGTCATCGAAAGAAAAATTGAAATGAGTTATCATTAAACCAACGTTGAACATAGTTCCTAATTAGTCGTCAATGCGTGTTCCTATTCATTCTAGATAATAGCCCTATATCGATAGGTATCTTGTATTAGATATACTTTGTATATTATAAATTACTAGCGACATTAATAATAAATAGAATGAGATGTGCGCTTATCAAGGAAATGTTGCGTTGGCATATTTTAAATGGTTAATGCGTAATTTTGTAAGTAGTATCGAAATTCTTCGATTGTTTTGGAAAAAGAATGCGGAGAAACATACAGAAACTTACAGCTTACTTTTTTTATACTATTCATAGAGAAGCGTATACGTACTATATCTTACAAGATATTCCAATTTACATAAATGTACCAATTCGATAGACCAAGAAGATATCACTGCGCCTAGCTCGATGTGCTACGTCTCAGTGAGAGCATTACGTTGTTACATACGAATACAATTGTTAATATTTTATTATAATTGATGGTATTTAAACAATGCAAATAAATATAATAGAAAATATTTTGATTTTTCATATTTATTTAATTTATTGTTATCATAAGCGTAACAGTACCATGACATGACAAACAAAAATATGGCAAGTTGGTAACCTACCCAGGATTATATTTTACTTTATTATTACAAAGCTAAGTAAAATTAATTGCTAAGGGTGCTAAGTATAATACAATTTATGTGTTTACCCCTACCTATGCCGCTACAAAAACCAGGAACAGCAGATCCACCAAGAACTAAAAAGCAAGGTTTTGTCGTGAAGTCAGCTATTTAATGCGTGGGATAGGCATTTAATAGCTATTGCGATTTAGTCATTGCAATATTTATGATAATTTAAAAATAACCTTACAGATATCATACGCAAATAGCGTGATACATATAGTATGTCAAATTATACCTTTTTTACACAATTAATTTGGCACACATGACTAAATTATGTAAAAAATGCTCCATCTTCCTAGACCTAGACCTAGTGGCAGAGTTATATTCCTTTCTGAATGTGCTGATATTTACATCATGAGACGCCGATGCGTTAGCCCAGTCTTGGTAGCGTTACAGTTTTCGGCGTGAAGCCGTTTTGCAGAAACGACCAACCCAGGGCTGGGACTTGTCACCGATGGGGTAATAATTTGAAACTCGACATAGAATATTATGAAATTATTGTTTTTTTAATTTAATACTGCATTTTATTTTATTCGAGTAGGATACGACAACCTTGTTGAAACAAGTTAAGGTTTGAATTAATATACTTATATAATGCGAGTAAATATTGCCGAAAATTAGAAAATGATTAATTATATATGTTCCGAATTAAGTAAATACAGCACAGTTACTTTTTTATATATCAAATCAAAATACTCTTTATTGTACACCAGTAAACAAATAATTTAGTCATGTTCAAGAAAGATGCACAAGGCAGCCTTATCGCTAAGACAGCGATCCTATATATAGTTATAGTAGTAGATATATACCTATATAAAGTTTTATTTATTTCACCATTGAGTAAAGGTATACTTGTAAGGGAGATATCGCCCACTCATCAGTGATACGCCTAAAAATCGATACTTGTTTTGCTGCGTTGGTTCAAAGAGTTAGAAAGCAAGTGTAAACACATATTTTTATAAATGAATTCAAATATCTTCTTTAAAGTATGACAGAACTTCCCTCCAACCTATTTTAATTGTGATGATAAATTGTAATCTTAGGACCCATATTTGGTGTCGCATCAATTGTTTTTTGTTGCTGTCTTTGTCATTGTCTTTGTTCTAAAATGAAATGGAATGGTACGTCACATACTTACCACACATTAAGAACGTGTGTGATAAAGCGTGCTATTGAATATAAACAGAATCATAAAACTTCAATTTCATTATAAATTATTTCGCATTACACGAGAGCGAGTCAATTACTTTCAAAGTCTCACAAAGGAACGCCTCCGCACAGAAATCACTGACGCTAAAGTGAATCGATTTTATATTAAATTGTTATTAACCTTCATCGTTATTATTACAGGTCGTCCATATTTTTTATGGTGTGGGTGAACTACCTTACCGGACAAATTCCCAAAAACCCTCTGATGGTAAGTGGTCACCACCGCGCGTTGTAAGAAATATTAACAATTCCGTATCTTGCCAATGCGCCAACAAACCTCAGCTTAATGTGCCTGTAATAAGACTGACTTCAAGTCTGTACCCAACAATACTATGTGTTTTGCAAATATCTCATGAGTTGGAGATACCTACCCAAACGGCCTGCACGAAGCCCAACCACCAAGTAGATTAGTATATAAAAGTTATAAATAATACATTATTTACCATTGACAGCAGAATATATAAAATTTAATTCACTTGACATAAATTAAACTGCAATCGTCATAATTTATGGTTGTTGTTTTCGAATTGAATATAACGGACATTTATAAATTTAAATCCAATTTTATAGCGTAATATTTTTTCATGCCGTATTTTATTAATTAAAAGCGGAGTGTATTAAAATTAATTAACCAGGTAATGATTAATCTGCAACGAATAAATAATTGATAGTTATTCTCGAATTACAATTTACAAATATAAAATTATTCGACTGAATACATTTCATGGCGTAATGTCTGTTATATTTTATTGGAATCAATCCTAACAATGATCGTAGGAGCTTTAAAAAATATGAACTTTGATCTTTATATAATTCATTACTAATATCAGCAAGTAGTTAGTGCGAGGAGGAGAGGCAACCTTTGCCCAGCATTGAGCCTGAAAATGGCTTGAACTACTGGTATTAGTACAAATATACATATATAAAGCTTATATAATCTGTTTGAAATGAATGCAAGGCGAATAGAGAGAGATCAGGCGCAAGCTTTACGCGCTTTCGGTGGCATGGATATGTAACTAAATATAAATAACGTTCATTGTACTCTTAACTCGATCAAGTCCTCTTTATCTCCAAAGCTAGCGACTAGATCAACGAATTCTCAACTTGCCTCAAGACTCCTTGATTGATTTCATATAGCCTCCATTAATTTATAGATTTTGAATCTGCTATCTTCGTCCACAAGTCTATTTCTCCTGAGTAGTCTAGTTCTTCGCACGTACTCATCTGATCTAGATTCAATTAAAACTCTAAAGAGAGCTGGTAAGAATTAATTAAGCGAGTTTTCATTGAATTTTATCAACAGAAGTAAGTACTTTGTTTCGAGAACTTTTCCTTGAATTAAAATATGCCTAAGTTCCATTAGAATTAACTTTATTCGAGTTAACTATGGAACGGTACAACATGGACCGATAGGCAATATAAAACATACTGTAAATTGTAAACTTTAAGATACGTACACTTAATACGTAAAAGGTTAATACCGTTATATAATACATAGCATAATATATTATATATACAACTATATTGGCTTACACGGCCCTTCCAAATGGCTTGATTTTTCCGACACCTTAACATTCTAGACATATTTTAATTTTACATCTAGCCTTCTTCGTAAATCCCTACGTCCATAAGTAAAAACCGTATTAAATTCCGTTCAGTAGTTTTTGCGTTTATCGCAACCAAACAAACACACACAGAAACATCTGGGAGATTTTATATAATGATAATATGTATATATATATTTTAATAAACTTTAAGAAACAATTAAAATTAATCATAGAATTATCAATTCCTTAATTTAACATTTTATGCCTTAATGAGTTTATTCGCTCCAGGTTTTATAGATTCTGTTTCAACTTCGTGTTAAAATCCTTACAACAAATATACTAAATTTAGATGAAAATCTTAAGTTTTCTCATGCTACACGTTCGCTTCGAGTTTAATCAAAGTGGTGGAGTTTAATTATTTGCACTCGCTATTAATTGTGTTACAGTGGTCTTATACTGCAGACACTGCATTACTTATATAAACCCATAGTACATATTTATAAAAATATTCATTAAAACATTATAAAATTACATTTCTAGACACATCAAAATAATTGTAATAGAGTAAAAAAAATTGCTTAAGTATCTTGAGCTTGAAAAATTTAGAGCGCAAATATCTTGAAATATGTATTTATTGAATAAATTTATGTAACGTACAAAACGAATAACAAACTTCTTCAGTCAAATATTCGCCTGCGAGAAAAATAATTACATAATAAAAAATATCTTAAGCAATTTTACTTTTGCCGCGCCACAAAATTCAAATATTCAATGAATAATTTATCAATAAAATTCAGTGTCAAAAAAGTGCAAAATAACTGAAAATTTACAAAAAATATGTTAATACAATTTTCAATTTGTCAACACCGAATTCGACAAATAAATATAAATTCGGCTGAATGGTTTCCGGACTTAAGAAATGTTTAAATAAAAATGCCGTACTACTCATACCACGGTTAGAAAACATTTTTAATCAATAGGATAAAAAGTGCTAGGAAAATATATTTTAACATGAACTTAAAAATTCGATCGAATCGAATTTTTCATTGCACAAGGTTTGCCAATAAAGCGTAGAAATATTCACACAGAGAAAATGACAGTTATTAAATAGAGTAGTTAAAATTATCAGTAGTGAAATAAGTATTACAAAATAAAGTAGTTACATAAAATGTTTTCTTCAATCTTAAAATACTCTGCTTAATTTCAAACAAATATTCAAATAATATGATTTCCTGTACCTACCGAGGATAATTGGGGAAAGATTTCTTCCAACAAATAGTTGCTCTATTTGTGGTATATGCAATGTAAAAAATACAGATGGCTGTTACCGTACAGTATTATTAAAATTGTTCTAAAATTTAATTTCGTTTCAACCTTAGGCTGAAAGTTGAAAGGACCTTTTTGTGTCAAGGTTACACAGCTGCATTTTAAATAACCATCATTTGTGAATCCTTGATTCCCCAAAATTTCACGTCCATTTACTCGTAAGACACAATTTTACATAAATGACCGGAAACTATTTTGAGAGATTTTCAATAATATACGTCCTTACCACTTTTACCGCCACAAAAATTTACATTATGCCGTATTCTTATTTTATCCAGACATCAAAGGGAATATAGTAAAAGCGAAATACATTCCCAAAGGGCACAGAAGATCCTTTATTGTATCGACAACATGGAAATCCTTATTGTATTCGAGTTTTGTAAGAAATAAAATAATTATTTTTACGAGAACGTGAAAAATTTGTTTGTCGGATTTCGTCGTAACTATCTAGCCTATCGGATCCATGCCGAGGACGATTATCGTAGTGGATTTTAGTGGAAACTCTACATAACGAGGTGTCCCCTCTCAGAAGCCCGAGTACTTTTCTGAAGGTTTCCACTGCGTGCAAAAAATTGTATACGAGACGGTCAAACCCCCAAGGCGCTTCAATAGAAGTTATACTTTAAAAAAGTAAAAAAGAAAGATACATTTATTTGAAGTAAGTTTACGGGGGTTGGAAGTTTGTGTTTTATAAATTTCGCGCGGATATAGCCGCAGGTTTAGCTAGTACAATAATATAATTCATCACAATAATTTGATTACTATGATAAAGTTTACTGAATATATTTTAGCAAAGCGAGTAAATCCAAGAACATACAGCTAACTGAGTTAAGGTGGCCGGCGTATGCACTAACCTCATACACAGTCAAAGGCCCAGGTAATGCGATTAGGCTTTAACTAGTAATTACCTGCAATCTAACCGAGCACTAATACTATATAACGACGAGAGTGTAGTGGTTACGCTTAAAGTTGTTATGAAATATTTGCAATTTACAGTCATTTACCTAAAATTAAGAATATAAAAATATGTATATGTAATTTAGGATTCCTGTTTTATAACCAAACGGTTGCCTTGTTGAGGACTATTGATCGTACAACACCGACATAAACCTCGCCTATAATAACCTACCTAGAAGCCTGTAATAACCATTATAGGCTAGCGTTTGTCCGTTGGCTTGCCTAATGTAAAGCCTCGACACGGTCTACGATGTAGCACGCTTGCCTATAAGATACCTGTTAACTCTAGATTTGAAGACACTAACTATCGGGAAAAAAGGCTCAAGCAAAGTATATTCCAAATTTTAGCAGTGCGAATAATAAAGGTATACAGACGGCGAACTTCTTCCCTCGGTCCTCTGAGATTATTCAGTAGTCAATACATGATACCCGCTACCTTCTCGATTCGGGGAACTAGGCTCTTATTGGAACCCTAGAGAACGTACAGAGTATACAACACTTTTAAATATGTACATACTCATATGTAACATTATATAACACAAATAACAATACATAAATTATGTTTCAATATATATATTCTTAATAATTAATACATATTTGCTAGGTCAGCATATAAATTTAGCAAGTATATTTTAATTTTCATGATTCATTTTCACCTTTTTCTCAATAATTTATATTTAAATAATTTAATTACTTTGAATATCTAAGCATGTTAAGTTACTGAATGAAATCTAGCACGAATGGTTGAAAAGTGCCCGTAAGAGCCTACTGGAATAAAAATTGATTGACTCGCTAAAATTTATTTTGACGTCCCAAGTGCTAGCCCTTGTTAGCCAATTTGAATATTTCACAATTTTTAGCTAGCGCATAATTCCAGAGAAAATTTCGCTTTTAATCACTTATACCTACTTCATTCTGAAAATTTACAAAAATGTCGACTCCGACAAATTTGTGCAATTACCATCTACAGCCGGCAGTAAGGACTTCATTATTATTGTTTTGTATCGCATAAAATTATTCAATATTATTTATTACGTTTTACTGGATGAACTAAAATGTGAAATGAACAAATGTATTATTATTTTTTTACCCATTGTTAAACAAATTTTACAGTCACAATTTAACAATGATAAATAATATAAATTTAATTAAAACACACATACACACACTCACACGAACACACATACAGACAGTCTTTCACACACACCCACGCACACTTTGTCATTACAATTAATGAGACTCGTCAAAATAAAATTAAATGAGCCGTATATTGATGGAATTACCTATGTAGTCATTGTAGAGATACTCTATCCGTCTACTATGTCCGTCCATCCATCCAGCTATTATCGGATTAGCTCAAAGTACCGAATTATGTTTTGTCATCTGCAGTGCAATTCTGTGAAAATTCACTTCGAATGTCACTCGTAAAATTTTGACAACTAACTTGGGGTGATAAGCCATTTTGATACGTGGGTACACGTATGATATTCATAAAATTAAATATCTCATATCTTGGCTATTATCATGTAAAGAAAAGAATAATTTACTTGGTGGTAGAGCTTTGTGCATGCCCGTCTGGGTAGGTACCACCCACTCATCAGATATTCTACCGCCAAACAGCAGTACTCAATATTGTAGTGTTCCCAAGGTTGGTGGCGCATTGGTGATGTAAGGAATAGTTAATATTTCTTACAGCGCCATTGTCTATGGGCGGTGGTGACCACTTACCATCAGGTGGCCCATTTGCTCTTCCGCCTATCGATAACATAAAAAAAATGTTTCAAATTACTAATTATTACAATATAAACAAAAGAAGAGGCATGTCATTTAATCTAGTAAATAAAAATTACGTTAGTGTTTCATGAAATTTGATTTCGTTAATTAAGTCTCGGTAAAATGTAAAAGATTTACGACCGCGTTATTAAAGCTGTGTATGAAATATTTTAAAATCGTTAATAATATAGATTAATTTTAATAAATATTCATTGGATTATGTAATGATAATAACTTTCCATAAATACTGTTGACGAGTATGCTAAAAATAGCAATGACATAAACTCAATTTCATATTGATTTGTCACAACGATTTCAAAATGACAATGAGTATATTAAAATGTATGTATTCACACCGATGATTAAAAGAAAGCAGCAATAAATTATATTAAAGGCTTTCTTCTCAAATTAGGTATCCACTTCTCCTATATTTAGAACACTATTTATATTCCTCCCAACGCTCACTCATGTTCTTGAAAACGAAATGTTATAAAGGTTTTATTAGCTTTTAAAACAAGTGAAAAGCTCTGACCCATTTTTCTACAAATTGAACAAACTGCATAGCGGTTATAGCCACTAATTAAATATTAATGTAATCAAAGGAAAAAAACATAAATATATTTTATAGAATTTATTTATTTGGTGGGAATATTCTATTAAAATAGAAAAAGAAAATCGAAAGGAAACAGTATTTAAATATACAAACAAGATATAATAGTAAAAAATATAAATTGAAACGAACAGCGAAAATCAGATGTATCTTCAATCATATAGGTAGCTAGGCTAGATAGTAGCTAGGTGTAGATAGTAGATTTATTTGTATTTACAAATATTTGGTTAGTATACAAAACCAATATTTAATATAGCAGGACATTTCCTTAAGAGCGTATTATTTACAATGTTCAATGCTTACTGGTTAGACAAAATCTTGAGGAAAACTAAATGTATCCGAGGAAATGTTATGAAAACGTCCACGAACAGTCAGCGGAACAACTTCCTTACTCTTCACGAGAAAGTAGATTTCCTCCCTATAACTTCGGGGTATTTTGATTTGACCTGGTTGGGTTGCTCATATTATACCCCGCTCTAATTTAATTTAAGCACACGGTTGGCTAAAATTCAAAATAATTAAATCAAGCTCTTTTATTCCAGCTATTCATGACTTGTTTGTTTAAAAGATTGAATTTCAGAAGAGTTTGTTGTGTGATATTTGATACTTCTATATATTGACTTTTGTTTTAATGAGTTTTTGAACTGTAGCGGCATTTAGGCGGTAGTTTAAGTTTAATAACTAAACTTGCTTTAAAAGAAAAAAAAAAAACTTTACTTTGACTGATAACTGTTACACCTAATCATGGTGTAGTAAAAACAAAATCTATTCAATTTTGTAGGGTAAGTACTTGCTTGTTAGTTGGATCCTTGGAAAATTTATAAAACCTGTACCTTCTAACTGAGACTTTATGTCGTTAATTTGTGATAATTTATATAAAATGCATGCTCCTTCTTGGTATAGTAGCTTATAAGGCAAGAATAAAAGTTATTGTGGTCTTCTCTCAATAAATTATCAGCAGGATGCAAGAACTTGGAATAACAGTGATTATATTTCCATACTTCTGTGCCTGAACTCTCTGCTCGTGTCAGATTGTCGCGCAATCTGATTATGAGAATGACGGAATGGCACCTACATAAGCAGAAATACTTGTGCCCTTTAAAATTTACGCATTTAGCTAATTACTGCGAAAACTGCGACCTTTGTCGGTACTTGTCTGGAGGTACATCATGTCACTTAACAAGAAAACGTAACAGACGTAGATAGTATACGCTTGGATAATTATTTAAGAATAAATAACAATAAGTCTAATCCATCCTGTACATAAATTTACTATCTCAGTTTATAATCAAGGGAGGAAAGTAGTTAAAGCTTAATTAAATTCAAATTTTAACTAGCTATTACGAGAGTTCTCAAAGTTTTGCCTAATTTTGATATCTTGTTCGATATGTTTTAGCTTTACTTCGAAAAGTAAATGGAACTTTTTGAGTGATGCTTAATAATTCACTTTAAAGTTTCATGAGAATTTTGTAACGTAATTTAATATTTAGATTTTTTTATACTGCGCCTGAGTTTAATGTGTCCATTGTACATTGTCTTTTTGTGACATTTACAATTGCCAATCAAAAAGCAGATTGGCTGGACATGAAGCTTCGATATTTGTAAACTGTTAATCGAGAAATAATTCGAATAGAGTTAATGTTAATATTTTAAAATACCGTCAATCCTGGCTTATGGTGATTAAAATGTTTCAGCTTAAGTAAAGCTGTATACTTAAAGATTGAAATCAATGTGGGAGATAGAGAAACATTTTAGTGGTATGAAATATACGCTTTTATAATGTTTTACAAGTTAAATACCAGCTATTTGTTATCAGATTCATGTTAATATGCTTTCAAATGTTAACAGACTGTGTTATTTCATAAAAAAATAGCTCACTGAATAGCTTAAAGATTGGCTGTTTAAATTTTATAAAAGATAGTTCGCATTATTTCTTAGTACTTCCAAGAAATAATGATAGTCATCTTCTAATGCTGGTACAGATAAATAGAATTCAACGAATACCATTGAGACATACGTAACGATAGCATTACGTAAAATTACGTAAAATTAATATGCACGGTAATAGTATTTTTTTATGAAATAGGTAGAACGGGATTTGGGCCACCTGATGGTAGGTTGTTACCACCGCCCATATTTATTAGCGTTAAACTAATTATTAGATGCTTAATGTGCCACAAACTTTGGGCACTTTCTAATAAGTTATTTCCCTTGTGCCTGTAGTTACACTGAGTCAAACCGGAATAAAACGAAACGAATTATGGCTCATCTTAATATATGATGAATGGTTGCTACCTACCCAGACGGGCTTGCATAATACCGAACCCCCGTTTAAATTGTTGTATATGACAAATACCTGGAAATTATATGAGACAAAAATGAGTCTCGAGGTCGGAGGAAAGCGTAAAAGTATTGTCAGTTATTTGCAGTGCTATTCACACAGAAAACAAAACATTTAACTAATTGTATTACCTATTACCAATATGACCATGTAGGTTGCTATAACAGTCACGATGATGATCCTCTTGACTAATTTCTGTGACTCCAGTCATTCTCAACGCAAAATATACAAATGTGTAGAAGATATATGTTATTATGATATAATTTTAATAATTCAATTCTTTTTTATGCAATACATATTTTATTATTAAATTTACATAAGTTATATTTTCATTGATAATTGATGTAATTCATGTAAATAATTCAATATAATAATGGTATATGCTTATAGTATAAATTATAACCGACTGACGAGGTGGTATGAATGCTTGCAGCATTTTCCCGTTGGATCACAATTTCTATACTCGAGCCCTCCTGTCACCAGTGGAGGCAATAATATAAGGTGTTATACTATTAATAAACGTTTCTGCACTGTAAATAATATTATTTTATATCTTTAAATACATTGGAATATTATAACTTTCAAATAAATTTTGTTGAATATATTATAATCGACTAAAAATTACATGCGTGTCGGTACTTTGTAAAATTGTGTCAAAATTTTACAATACTTCTCTAATATCTATTTGCGTCTTACTGTCCAAGAAAGTTTATATAGATTACATAGGGCATAGGTTTGATAGAAGTATGAATAAAGGCCTGTAATTATTTCGCACATAATATATTCACTCAGCTCGAAGTAAATATGTTTGTCATGTTTAAAAAAATATATAGTTATTTTGAGATAGAGCAATATTATATCCATAAGCGTTACAAAGACCGACTAGACCGCTATAACAAATAAAGAAAAATAAGGGTTAAAAGGAGCTAGTAAGCGTCGTTAGACAACTTTAAGAGCGATGAGCTCGTACGTGTAGGTTTAAGCTATTGCCAATACAGCTACTCTGGCTCTTTAAACTACATTGTTTAGAGTTTTCATGCCGCCGTTAGTTTATTTGTTAACTCATCTTAACAGTTTTAAGTTAGGATTAACACGTTTCCTCATAATGAGGAATATCATTGTCACCTCTTTTATGAACTACGTCTTCTGTCCACCCACTAGTCTACCAACTACCATCGTAGTTCTAAGTAACAATACAACTAGTGCATAAATGCCACGTCAATGTCAATTTCATTTCCACGATGAAATTCATTTCAAAAATCGAAGCATAATGCTCTTGTTTTAAATTGATCTGTTGGACGTCTGAAGACCATTACGTAGAAGGAGTACTTATGTTAATGATTCAATAAAATACGTTTCCGGTGAATAGTTTCAGTACGGCTCATTAAATTGCTATCAAGCTTAATGATCCAGCATTGAAGGCGATAAACCTTATTTTAGTTTTATCGGTGGTTTAACAAAAATTAAGTAATCGTTCAGGAGTACTAAGGCTTTTAGAATCACCAACCAGCACGAGTTCTTTTTTTTTGTTGTTGTGTGCAATGTAGTTGATTATTATTATATTTACTAGAGGCTTAACACCCGCTCGTTTCGCTTAGCGTAATATTATATATTATTCTTTTCTTAGAAAGTTTCTCACTCGTATTTTATTGTTTTCTTAGAACGAACCATAAAACGCCAACGCGATTTAAAAATATTACAACTATGCATAAAGCGTAAGGAATTGCAAGTTATAACAACTTCTAAGGATGTTTCCAGAGACTATCGAGTAAATCAAAATATTCCGTTATTGTCGAAAATAGTCGATCTCTTGCACTACTAAAAACAATATGTTAAAATTGGATGTTTGAAAACCTGTCATCAAGTGAATCACATGAGGTGCGGTATAAAGGGACGGGCAGGTGTCAATATTCAAAACAATGCTGTATTTAACTACGTATCGTACAGGTTTGGAATTTGACATGTATGACGTACGCTTTTCAGAGCGTTGTGATGGCGTCAAGTGTTAAAAGTAAAAAAAATATAGTTCTAAAATATTGGAAATTGGTACATACATATACATACATACACACGAATACACAAACATCCAAAGAAAAAAATATATTTGGGTTTTGTGAAAATCCGTTAATCATTTTTATGTGAAGATTACAAGATTAAGAAGGATTACAATATCATGAACAATAGCTAAAACCTTTCAAAATATTATTTCAAAAAAATATGCTAATATCCTTGTTTGTTATCCTAAAACTCTGGAGATCTCTTAAACATTTTGTTTTTCAAGTTAACAAGTAAAATACAAATTTTGTTTGAAAAAAATACAAACCAAAACTTAATGCATTTATAATCAAATAGTATAATGTTGTCTTAGATTTTCACGATTATTACACATTGAAATAATAGTCTGCCCGTGACCACGAACACTGCAAAGTGCTCGAAACGTCGGGATGTTAAAATAATTAATATACGCGATTAAATCCGTTAAAAACTAGTTTTATTTCAATCAAATAGTAGTTAAAATATTTGTTCTACATCTTGTTATTGACATTTTGACCTCACATTGGAGAAGATTTTATATTTATATAAAAAAGGCCAGACAATACATTCAAAATACAATACAACTTTCCAAGTGTTTGTACTTTCCGTGATGGCACGGTACATAGTGGGATCATATTAGTTCTCTTAAGACGTAATACAGTGATATAATGGTTCCATCTTATTCCAGCGGACAAAGGAGCCCGGGAAGAAAATTACTGAAGCGGACAAACCAAAATCTGGGTTTATAATAGCTTATTCAAAGTTACATACTCGTGACATTATAATAATTATGAGTACAAAACAAATAATTGGTTCGAATATTTGGTTAGGATTTACCTCCTCCAGCCATCTTGGATTATCAATACACATTTAACTATATTGTATAAGGCAGAAATTATACCTATTTGTATATAAAGCTTCGAAGGAAACATATAGTCCTAGATTTAACAGCAAAATGTATAGGTTTCGTCATGGCGTTTTTCTCCACTGTAGAACACGATGACAAGAAAACATAATCATCATTATCCATTTAGTGGTTCTGAACAAGCACTAATATTTGAACCCGTGTCCCTCATTCCAAAACCACGTACACATTGACCCTTCTCGGTTTGTTCCATTACTCGGATTCCTGCGCTACCCTTTGCCCTTACGAAACGTCACAGTTAAAACGGAGTTTTACGGAATATTTCTCTTGAATTTTTTTAAATCTTATTAAGGATCGAGCTGTATTCAGTTAGAAATAAAAATCCCTGGAAGTAAGCTGAGCTCCGTATATTTAATCTCGACTACTAACTTCTGTCGTATAAATACATTATTTAAGCACGAAAATACCCAAGCAGCTTTAAAATGAGCTAACTTTGTCAGGGTGTATAAGTTATATAGTGGTTCTTCGTGCATGACGAAACGTAAAGCGTGAATTTGAGTTGTATAACTTAGTTAACTACGTAATTTATCCACACAAGGAAAAGGAGTATTCCGTCGATTAAAATGTTTATTACTTTATGAATACAGTTACTATCAGAATTTAAAAAATATATATAATTTAATATTGTGTTTTTCTTAGCAAATATTATAATTATGTACCTATAATTATATGTGGTCTATTGAACCCGAAGCGATTTTTTTTAATATTTTATTACTATTAGTATAGACTAGTGTATATGCTAGACAACATTTAATAAGCGACGGTAGACCTGTCTAGATGAATACCAGTGGATACCGTCACTTGTTCTACAGTTCAATATCAATACTTAACTGAGCTAATTTAATTACTTGCCCACGTGGCCCATTTACTCTCTATACTAACAATAACTTGCTAAAAATCTGCAAAATCCAGTTGTAAAGTATAAAGTAAAAATGGATGTATAGTACTACATGCTTTAACCAAATCTATTTTATATTGACAAAAATAGTATAATTATGAACATTTTATGAATATCTGATTGTTAAGCATTTGTTTATATTACCTACATATTTAAATCAATGTAACTTGATGTCTATATTTACTTTATTATTTATGAAATATGCTATTACTGATGGCCGCACTGATCATGACAATGTCGATGGACGTCACGTCCTGCGAGAATTAACCTTTTTATATGCATTTATACTTTGTTATATAACAGTACATGATATTCTTTGACGACAAAACGAAAAATCGACTAGTGTTTATAATATATTTCCCTTTCGTATTCGTCATGAGATTGTAAACATTGTCGTGTTTCACAGACAATGATTAATGTAACGAAAAATCACCATTTTCAAACAAAAAATATATTGAAAAGTTTACATTTCTTCCGAAACGAAAAATTTACATAATGTCCAAATTGACGAGGGGACGTTTGACGCATTGAAGTTTTATGTTCGAAGATATTTTTAGACTGATAATGGACGTCTATGGGTGTCAATGTAATTAAGCTTCAAAAGATCAAAATAATGAATGTTTAAAGATAAGATAGTTACCAGTTCGATGGTAGCCACAGGGTCATTATCGTAGTCACATACGTATTTAATTACTAAGATACTTTTGGCACACCTTTCTTAGGATTCTTAATTCCAAGCCGGTATTAAAGATAACATAAACATCTTCTAGTTTGAATGAGTAAGCATAAAAAATGAGGCACTGTAACCACGGGCATAAGGGAAATAGTATTTTCTTAGTTTCCAAGGTTGCCTATTGGCGAAGTTAAGGGTAGTTTATATTTCTTACCATACCAAAGACTCTGGGCGGTGCTGAATCATTGTAGAATTTGCCAGTATGTCCAAGTTCATAAAATAAAAAATATCCCATCCAAAACATAAAACACCTACGAAAAAGGGGAACACTCGTAACGCAGTACTCCTTCCAATAAAAGTTGTGAGATCTTTAAAACATCAATTATTTTATTAAGTATCTGTGAAAGTAGTTTCAACAACTTTGTCAGAAACCGTTTGCTTATTAGTTACCAATATACTTTATCATTTCTACCCGCATAATTATATATATGGGCTTTTTATGTGTATTATATACATATATTTTCGTGTGTCCATGTTTATGTATAATTTTATTTAAGCGCTTTTCTGTATAATCTTTTTTTTTGTACACAGTACAAACTTCCTGCACTTTTAGATTGGCCGTTAGAGAAAGCTTTAAGCATTAAGCTCACCTTTTGAACACTACACTTTTATGTTTGTACCACAAAATTTTAAATAAATAAATACACTCAGGTCTTTGGATTTGTGTTACAGGTATACTTATACGATTTCGTATCAATTATTTCTAGCCTGTGCATACCTACTATTCATATAAATATAAAGGTCTAAGCCCCAAATATATACCAGAGAAGGATTTAAGGCTTAAATGTAAAAGCATTCCACTTTAATTGATGTGTTTTTAAATTTCAATATTTATTTAATATTTAAAGAACTGGGATTACTCAGTGGCCAGAACACACATTGCATACATGAATCGGGTTGTCTTTGTCTATGTTTGTACTAGTTTAAGTTTCTATTATTAATTTAAGAATGTATTATTTTTTTATTATTATTTAATAGTGTTGTAAATACCTGTAGTGGTGTATCACATTGTATCGATCCGTGTACATTTGATTACATTGTTTTTGTAAATATGCCGATGGTGTTTCAAATAAGTTAATAATTTGTCACACGTGTATTTACCAACGCACGTTGAAACAACAATCGAATTAGCTTCAAACGTCGCTTCATAAGGAAAGCGACCCAGAAGTAGGACTTTATTTAAAAATCACAATTTTAAAAATATAATAAATTATATCAATGTAACATTTATCCAGCTTCTTCATTGGCTACGGCATAGTTCAACTAACTCACAAACTACTCTAAAATGAAACGTACTCTTAATTTTAACTCGCTGTCTTATAAAATATGTATTACCCTCGAGGAGAAGAACTTGTCATATAAACCAACGGTGTCAAGAGTCCCGCGGCTCTTATGAAACAAAAATATTACCCTTTATTTGTATTCATTCAACATTTAATGTCTACAAATGTTTTTGTTTCGTTAATATAACTTGTTTTATAATTTTTTTATTAGTTCTGTTTCGTCTTTATTTTGTGGTCGCTTTATTGCAAGTTTTTTAACTTGCAATGTTTGTTTGTTTAAATAATGAATTAAAATACTGCATCCTGTCCCACGGATTATATGTTAGTTTAGTTACAGAAGCAATACGTTCTGTCAATAAAATCATATATGCCAGATTCTTTCGATACCATTTCTGGTTGCTAAGTAAAAGATGCCCAATAAAAATAAATAACTTTCCATGAACATTTTCCTTATTTTTGACCTAAAATATTTTTTTAATTAAATCCTAGTATTTGTAGCAGGACATTTTATTTTACACGTGTTGACGTTCAAAACACGAACTTTAAATATCCGGAATAATAAAGTATCCAATTCCATCGATTAATATCAATGAATGCAAGCTTTCGCTGTTATCTGAACCCATATTAAAAACCACTGAGCGGTATGCAGTGCATTTAATTAGCAACGATCAGAACGCGTTATGGCTTTCCTCCATTGCCGCAACACGTTGTAATTGAATATAACAAAAGCCACGACACAAATCACTACATGCTCGTTCTGGGTTGGCCACAATACATCACTAGTACGGCCAAGTGCCATAATATGAAATTTGCAATGCCATTATATTAAAAAAAACGCCTAATTGGATATTTTCGCCCAGTACGCGCTACCATCCTCGGGCCTAAATAATTGCCTACTCTCTTTATCTAATAGGAAAACAAATATTTCCATAAATATAATTGTTTCATCGAGAAGATAACTTATACAACACTGAAAACAGATTAAAACATCAGTCTCAATTCTAAGTCAAGAATTTTACCTACGCAATAATAAATCTTCTTGTGTCGACATAATACAGCCGTGCTATTCATCATTATTGGAAACTAATTTCTCGAAGGGTTGAAAGGTCCATCAATCACGCTTGATAGTGTGCCTACAGGAGCTACGATCAACACGACCTGCTCAAACCGATCCTGATAAACCTTAAGAAATGTTTATACAGGGTGTTATATTTTAGGTAATGTTTTGATAGATAGGATATCAGCCCAGTTTGTAAATACATCAACGTGATGGGCTATTTTAGTCGAATATTTGAAATAAAAAGAGTCAAACAATCTTTTCAATAAATAGATGAGCATGTAGAACGTCACAACTTCAGTTTCATGATTAAATATTTCTATATATGGTATACTTATTCGATACAAATATGACAACGACTTCTTTGTTGATTTGGAATGTATCCTTAAATATACTATTATTTTGACCTTATTACTATTTGTTTGGTTTATTTGGTATTTTATGTTATGAATAATTAAATCACCAAGTCATCCATAGCTCATATAAATAACCTCCATAGAAGCGATATTTACAACCTGCATAGTGAAGTTACAAAAGGAACCTGTATTTTAAACATACATAACAGTTGTATTGTAAATATAGAACTAAAATCAATCACTAGAAGAGAACCAAGATAACTATAAAAGTTGTTCTGGACGCTGAATACACGCGGGAATAGATGCCGGTGACAACTTACAGCCAATCTTTTAGAGAGACTAGCAATGGCGGATGCAGTTCGCCCTTGTGGATCTTTTGTACAACGTCTTAAGGAAAACATTCAAATAAAAAAGATATACTAGTGTCCTTACGATCTAGGAACATGTAATATTGCTGCATGCATGCATGTAAGTTTTTTTGTACAATTTCTCAATTTATACATTGGCCGTAAAATGTATAATAGATCATACTAATATTTAACTTAAATAAAAATGCATACCATACCCACGGACAAAATACACATAACACATGCGTCATTTTCATTATTTTATAAATATGAGAACTAAGATGAATACATGAAGACAAAGTGATAACGGAATTGCGTATTTTAATAATTGGTTTAATAATATAATTTTCATACTTTTATTTAAAAAATAGGAAACATAAAATGATGATTAATATATAATGTGTTATTAAATAACTTGAAATAATTGGAAATAAAAATGCGACACATAATTTCTCTACTTTTTCTCTATCTTGGTAAATATCTGCGGAATTAAACAAAGTAGGCTATTATTTCATTATTTTCATTTATATTATATTATAAATATTATAATGCAGAAAATTATAATATAATAAATATATAATTGGATTTGAATAAATTCAAAAAAGTCTCGAATGAAAAACCTAATTTTTGATAACCTTTTTTACTACATTTCTTAAATCAGTCTGTATTTTTGGTAGATCCTCGTGATTGGCTATTTCATTGCAAAAATCAATGATTTAAATTAAGAACCCGAAGATATTTTAATTGAATTAGTTAATGGCAGCTTAAAGTATAAATTACTAGTATAAAAAATAATTACTGGCATAATTATTGGATTAATTGTTGCGTTTATATCAAAACGAAATTTTACCACCCACTCAAATAAGGATGTTCATACTTACCACAGCCTTAAGCAAATTAAATTTTGTTAATAATTATAATTATGTTTATCAATAAAATATCTTATGTCAGTCGTTATATGGTATATGGTTTTAATTTTTATTGATAACAATCGATATTATAAATAAATCTTAATTATGATTACTACTATCAATGTTTTGTGAAAGATAATTCGAACCTCTTTTTCTAATGGAATATTTAATTTTAAAATCTATTGCTTAATTCTTGTAAGTTACAAATTAAATCAGTTTCTACCGGTTAAGTTGAAATGTGCTTATTTTGCCGAAATACATATAAATTAGTTATATATATGAAGATAAGATCTTTCACCTTAGTTTTTGCGACCAATGAAAAGTATTCTCTTCCTCCTGTATTCACAATCGATCTTGGTAAAGGCGACCTATTTCTGAACTTCCAGTATTGAGCTCTATAACCAAGTTTTAGAACCAGGATGTCATCTCTATGGTGCTACAATACATTGGTTTACAAGGCTCTCGATAAAGTATAATGGCTTGCGATTAACTGAGTATTTCTCGTCAACTTGGCTTAGATGTTTACTAGTAGAGAAACTTAGGCTTGTTATGTATATCGTAATAATTCCCTATCATCTAAACCATTTCAATAAAAGTGTAAAGTTGGTTTTAAAATAATATTATTTGTATTGTTATACTCGTATTTTAATATGGTCTGTTTTACTAGTTTATCGATACTAACAAACGTAAAATAGGATAGATTCTACTCATAAATTACCTCTCTTTTAAAGTGAAAGTTGCAAACTTTGACAAAGGCAATATTAAACGAAATCCTCGATCAGTCCGATATCCGAAACCGTGGCATCCAATTCTCTATTAATCTGTATCCAACCCTTTACCGGCATTAAAATTACCAATATCTGGTACAGCTTTTATTGCGTTATTCATCGTAACTTTATTTAGAAGTTTGTAAAATTCGTTCACCCCTTTATCGAATATGGAAGCCTAAGTACATTTTTGTGACTATGTGAGTTTTATTTGGTATCACGTTGAATTTAAACATAATAACTCTTTTAAAATATACAATAATCGCCATAATTTTAAGTTTTCTGTTTAATTGATACATTACACTTTCCTCGACAATCATTCCATTCTCAACCCTCTTCAACAACAACAGGTTTCCGTGCAGGTCATAGCATGGTCTCAGCTCTGGTTAAGGTTACCGATGACATTTGTGTAGCCATGAATAACAAACAACTCACAATTTTGATTCCTTTGGATTTTAGCAACGCATTTAACTTCGTTGATCATGACATTCCTTTAAGTTTGTTAGGTTCTATTAACATATCTTCATCAGTCATAGATTAATTCTATCACTTTATGCATTTCTTCTGCCTACCATGTATATGCAGACGATGTCCAGATTTATCGCCATCCAACATTTAAAGATATTCCTGCAGCAATTGATGCTATTAATGACAATCTTGTTTTAATCTCTGAGTGGAGTAAGCGATATGGACTTAATCAACCCAAGTAAATCGCAGGTTATAATAATTGGTAGTCCAGACATGATTTTGAAGATCGATTTATTAAATTTACCACCGGTTGAATACAGAGATACTAAAATACTCAACTGCTCCACCGTTAAAGATCTTGGTGTGAATTTAGACCAGACATTAAAAGAAGTCCTTAAGAAAATTTTTTACTGCGATGAGCTTATTACGGCGTCTCCTATCTGTACATCCAATTCCTACAACGATGCTAGCAGACTCTTCTGTTAAATATTTAGACGACTTAAATTATTTTCCTTGAATTAACAGTTTATTATCTTAAAATATTTATTGGTGTCTAATAGTCATATATAATATATTTATATATGTAATAGGTATAAGTATTAGTGTGTAAATATTTGTATGTAAGTTTATGGCTGCACCGTCTACCCAGATGTTTTTAAAAAATCTATCTCAGATTGAGTTGTCTGGAAGTTATGGCTAATTAGCCATAAATTCGCCCGTTGTACAACACGTCAAATATTTGTTTATATTTTTAGTATTGGTTTTTTTTTTTGTATTCAGCCCTAAGATTTCTAAGATTTATGTGGGGAACAATAAAGTATATTAACATTAACTTAATACGTATCATATTTAAATTTTATTGTGGTCTACAAATGTATCGTTTAACTCGTTAATATCATAAAATAATAATACTAAGAATTAAGGTTTCAAGATTTGTTTTACCTGACACACGAAATGTAATCTGATTAATATTAAATTTTGACATTAGTAGTTTATATATTATTGAAGGAAACTGAATATATATTATGCTTATATAATGTTGAATATTTTATTATGTCAAAGTAGTCGTCGAGAAAATTGTAGTTCCTTTGCAAGCGAACGTTGGCAAAACTTCATTTGATAAGGAAAAATATTGTATGTAAGATTTATGTATCTTTATGTCTACGATGACATCTTGCTGGAAGTGTTTTAATAGATAAATCATCCTAAGATTTAAAAAAATCGGAAGTTCGAAGTCTCGACTTGATTATTGATATGATAAAACGCCTTCATTGATCATAAAAGTATTTCGTTATAGTCGTCAGTGAGTTTCGTTATAGAGTAAATTTTAAGACTGAATATTAGTCGGTACAGATAGAAAAGTAAGTATGCAGAATGATTTTAAAGTGAAGTGCATGTTTACAGTTGAATAGGCAAAGTGTACCAAATCTCTGTCACCAAATAACGTAAATGTAAATGCACAATTGCCTTTGTTATATCTTTGTATCAAAAACACACATTATTTAAAGATAAATATGACTTTTCTATTAACAACTTTAATGATAAGTCTTAATTCTCTTATACCAGCATATACCCAGAATGTATCCGATTCGAGATGTATGTAAAATTATGATTTCATTAGTCACGCCAATCTTCGTTGTATGAGTTTAGTAATTGAAATTAATAGTATATAGTTAAATATTTGAAGGGTATATATTGATATTAACATAATAATTATGAACACACATATACAGCCTGTAAATTTAATTTAATATTTAATAATTAGCATATTCTACCACGCTGCTCCAATGCGGGTTGGTATTTGTTTGAAATTAGAGACATGCAGGTTTCCTCATAATGTTTTTCTTCACCACCGAGCACGAGATGAATTATAAACACAAATGAAATTCAGTTGTGTAGATCTTAATCACCGGTTGAGATGTACGCGTTCTAACCACTGGGCTATCTCGGTTTACCATTATTGCTATGGACTTATATGGATAATCGATAAAACAATCAGAGTACTCATTCATAATAATTACAAAAAAAAAGTGAAAAAAAGATCGGTAGAAAGTCTTAATATTAAAGAATATTATTATAACATTTCTCAGCGTAAGGTTAAGGTAGAGAATTTTCACACTTTTAGGGGTAAAAGTCAATTAATAACAAAAACTAGTAGTAGTAGTAATGGTAGTACTATATCGCGAAATTTCCAAATAATAAAAAAAAAACAAAATATCAATAAACTTGAACATAAATAAGTTTGCAAATCATAGCTCATTCAAGTGCTGTATCATCTATACAGCTGTTTTAGATACGATCTGTGCCAATTCATACAGAAAAAAATACTAACATTAACCCAGAGCAGCAGTTACGTGTAAAAAAATGGGCAGTAGTAACTTTGCTAAGCTCACAGACCTTGTAGGTATATACCCATAAAACCAAACTAATTTAGATCTAAATGTATCTGAGATCTCATTCGATACTCCGGGGAGCTATACGACTCTGAATACTGGTCCCGGATTCGCTTTGTATTTACGAGAATATTTTTCAGATATATGAAAACATTTGTTAAATATATTTTTATGCTTTTCCACCAGAAATATAGATAAACGAGATAAGTAGATCGATAATATTAAGAATAACCCTAAATTATAGCTTATTACTACTTTTTAATATGCTTTATTGAAAAAAAATACGTTGCAATACCGTGGAAATGCGGAAATGAAACACATACCACGAAGATTGGCGTGATTGATGAAATCATAATTTAACAGTCATACAATGTAATTACGTAGCAGGTAATAATAAATGTCTTAAGAATCGGACATATTCTGGGAATTTGCTGGCATTCATAAGAAATTTAAGTGTAAAAATCATATTTATCAATAAATAGTATGTGTGTGTTTTTTTTTTTCTGGCAGGAGCTGGATGCGAGTTGCCGAAGAAAGACCACAGTGGCGTGCATTTGGAGAGGCCTATGTCCAGCAGTGGACGAATGCGGGCTGATGTGTGTGTGTGTGTATGTGTTTTTGACGCAGTATGTAATTTTCACAATTTTTTTTTAAATTGAGTAATTCTGTTAATATTCTAGTCGGTTATTATATATTCAAAATATATTCAAAAATATTCAAAAAATTTTGGAACAGCCTCTATGAAGTATATTTAGATTTATGCATATCTGTTATTATAAGAAATAAAAGTTTGTAATTATTTTGTAATTACTGTATCACGATTCCACTGATTAACAGAATAAGGAAATTCTTATCTTAACGAAAGGCATAGCTACGTGTCCGGAAAAAGAGCGTTAATTATTTAACTTAAGATAATCTATAAGAAATAAAAAAATCTTAATTGAATTAGAATTTTATAGTTATATATTAACAAAGCGCACAAAACTTATTAACATAGGCACTGAAATATGAGTCGAGATGGCCCAGTGGTTAGAACGCGTGCATCTTAACCGATGATTTCGGGTTCAAACCCAGGCAGGCACCACTGAAATTTCATGTGCTTAATTTGTGTTTATAATTCATCTCGTGCTCGGCGGTGAAGGAAAACATCGTGAGGAAACCTGCATGTGTCTAATTTTCAACGAAATTCTGCCACATGTGTATTCCGCCAACCCGCATTGGAGCAGCGTGGTGGAATATGCTCCAAACCTTCTCCTCAAAGGAGAGGAGGCCTTTATCCCAGCAGTGGGACATTTACGGGCTGCTAATGCTAATAATGAAATAGTTATCGTATACATTTTAATTCCTTTTAAATTTTCATTTTATCTTACGCATATATTTTTCTATCTGTGCAATAATAATAAGTGATTGACAACTAAATAAATTTGTTTAAGTATTTACATGAAAACACACTCGCAACTGTACATATTATACACACTCAATCCCTTTGTACTATAAGAACAACATAACTTCAATGTCTAACCCTTGCGAAGATAAAACAAAGTGATATAGTCGTTGAAGGTCCGCCATCATTATCTCCAAGCGTAGTAAAGACGAAAAAATATACACGAACGGAGTTTTCGAGGTTCGAGTGATATAAGGTTTAAGGGACTGAAATCGACGGAGGGTTTACGAAGGTTTTTGTGGCTTTAGTGAGGGAATAGAGACAACTTCGATGTGTTCAACTGATTTAGACAGTTTGATGCGTGCATGTTTTAAGAAAGTGTATTAGGTATTCAGCAGTTGTATTACTAAAGTAAGATCATTTTATTTAGATAATTCATATATATTAAAACTACTCCATTATTCAATTATACTAAGAAGATGAAATGGATTTTAAAAAGCAAAATTAATCTTAGTCTACTTTCATGAACGATTTATTATGCATTTCAATGTAATTATTAGTATGTATAACAAATATTTATTAAAGATTACCTACCTACTGAGGTCTGTTGCACATGCCCATGGACGGTGGTAATCATTTCTATCAGGTGATCCTCCTGCTCGTTTGTCACCAATAACATAAAAAAAGTTTATTTGTCATGTTCTTGGTAAAATCCAAACTTCAAAGCGGTGTTAGTTTATAGCTTTGTGTTTTTAAAATTTAAAACGTTCTTTTTCTAGGAAATATCGGTACAACGTATATCCAGTAAAATAGTAGGATGTTTTGCAAGGAAATTCTCCAATGCTGACATAGAAATTCTATGAGTGGTCACGTATGCCAACAAAATGCAACAAGAGAATTCTATTATACAGTTGAAAACTATCTTTTAGGTCCTTATAAAACTCACATGAGTGAACGAATGAACGTATAGATGAATGTAATGTACTTTTACATTCTCATTTCAGTATATGTACATATTATCCAGACATCGTGTTTGATTAGATATAATGGCTTTTAAAGTTATCACGTAATTCTTATTCTTCTACTAATTGAAATAAGAGTGATAATTGTGTGTGAATTGGTCAGAATGTGACCTATAAAAAAAACTCTTAAAACCAAGGAGCCGTCGAGAGGTTTCTGTGTCCCTCGCAAAACTCGAGTGTCCTTCAATCGAGAGGATACCCAAACCCACAGTCAGCAAACCTTTGTGATGAAATAAGCGTTTACAATTATATATATATTGCTCTTACTGGGATTGGGGCTATAACATATGGTTTTTAATCAAAAGTCGGAGAAATTAATCTAGCAACCACCACTGAGTTTGAGAGAGAGTTTGTATTGAATCTGTGTTTATTGTTATTTTAATGAGGAGCATACGCTGAATGAAACACCGAGTAGTGCTTATTTACGAATCTACAGTGTGTGCCTAAGATTTTTTAAAATTTGTGGAGACTGGAGACTATTATAGTGGGCTATTACCATTTTAATATCTCTGCATATTATATATGTCCTTAGTGCAAGCTAGTATAACTAGTAATGCCTTGCTGCTTTGTGATCGTCGAAAAATTGATCTTTGCGACTGCTTATTCTTTAATTTGTCGCCCCAAATTTGGCTCAGTAGTTTGGTCGTAAAAGTCTAACAGACGGACAGACAGATATACAGACAGATAGAGTTATTTTCTCATGTATAGTATTAGTATAGATGAATCTGCAATTATTTTAACATATTATATAGAAATCTTACGTCACAATGAGTGTAGATAGTGCGAAGTTTCATACATTAAACGAAAAATATAAGCAAAAATCATAGCAATTTCAAAGGTACCATCTTGTAAATCAATTCTACTAAACTATTCTACTAGCTAGGTATAACTTGACCTTAAAATGACAAGATCTTCAAGTAATGAAAGTACGAAAGATAGTTCTTCAAGTGATGAATTTATTATAAGTTTCATAACAAGATGACGCAAGAGATAAAACAGCCTTGATCATTTTAAGCAATTTTGGATGTGATATTTAAGTTTTAGAATGTTTGATACAGCTTAATTTTTAATTTATAGTGTGTTTCTTTAGATTTAGCTGTATAAAACAATGGCAATGGCAATATTTTGTCAATACATTTACTTGGTGGTAGGGCTTTGTGCAAGCCCGTCTGGGTAGGTACCACGCACTCATCAGATATTCTACCGCCAAATAACAGTACACTGTATTGTTATGTTCCGGTTAGAAAGGTGAGTGAGCCAGTGTAATCACAGGCACAAGGGACATAACATCTTAGTTCCCAAGGTTGGTGGCGCATAGGTGATGTAAGGAAAGGTTAATAATTCTTACACCGCCTTTGTCTATGGGCGGTGGTGACCACTTACCATCAGGTAGCCCATATGCTCGTCCGCCAACCAATGCCATAAAAAAAAAATGTCGGAGAAGACACGAAAACAAAGAAGGCGGTAGGTATTAAAGTTCCACTGAAGGACAGGACAAGAATCTTCTCGCAATTTTACTCAAAAATAAAATGGAAAATGAAAACAAGAATTGACTGTGAAACAGTAAATAAATTGATTAGATAAGCATTACAATATTATCATTTCATATGAAAATTGGAAAAATCACTAATGTTTTCATTTTAAATTATACATTCACATACTCACTTCTTATACAGCACACAGCGCTTAATGATAAATATTTACATAACTAGGTAGGATAGCTCTTAATATTTGTTTTTGTCACATATTTGTAAAATAATAATACAATCCGTATTTAATTCGAACAAATCCAGATTGGAATTCCATATAGAAGTATAACACACGGTGTCGCAAAAGAAACTCGCGGTATCACGATCAGCCACGTATGTGAAAACGCGTGCAATAAATAAATACAAAAAACTAATTTACATTATATTTTAACAAGCTTTTGTATCGTTTAAAATTTTTTTAATGTACGAAATGATGAGTTTCATATAGTTCGACGTTTATATCCTTCTTTTTTGATAATAAACTGCGTGAAAAAAAAAACACAATTTTACTTTATTTGATTTACTCGGTTTTTAGTTTTCATTCGACATGTTTCTAAGTTCAATTAAATTAATTTATTAGGACATAATATTCTCTGATTATATTCTTATTACAAAAACATTTACTTTACAAAAATTTTGTTCTTCAATAAAGCCAAAAAGTTATGCCCGACTAAGATGGTCCTTCATAATTGAATTCGAAACAAAATGTCGTACCCGTGCTGTTGATCATTAAGCAGTTCTTTTGACAGGAAGCAACCCTGTTGGCAATAGCTATATCGGGGTAGAACTTATAGAAGGCTATCACAACCGAATGCTTATATAAAATTTTTGGGTCTGTGGCTATTGAACAGTTCCCTCATCAGACGCCAACTCTGAGTGCAGCGGCTATATCATGGCAGCCTTTAGAAGTGCTATCATAATTGAATGTGTATACGAAATTTTTTGTCTGGGATATTAATTTCTGAAGAGTTCGTGCGTCTTGATGATGAACTAAGATCGAGCTATCTATCACATTTGACTGTACATAAGAAATTTCAATGAGTGCTGTTAATTGTTGAGTGATTTGCCAACCGTGAAGCAGCATGTATCAATACAGCAGTCTTGTGTACAGCTTAGAACGCGTTGTTATAATTAAATATTAATGTAACATTTAATGTCTTTATTTTCAACCATTAGACAGTTCTTTCCTCTGAAGCCAATTCTCATCATCCAAATAATTGTAGTAAATATTTTGTAGCTATCCAAAATGCTTCTAGTATTTTCGCTACCAACTATATCTTAAATTTTAATTTCATTACCTTAAACCTATAAAAAGTAAAGAATATAATTAGAGAATATTTTGTTTCTATTCTAAATAAAAGGATTATCTGTATAAAATCAGGAACTAAAGCTAGCCATCCATAAAATAAGCTATAAAATACATCAAGGGAGCGATAAAATCGTGAAAGAATTGAACCTTCCGAGTAACAAGAAATGTAGGAGCGACTTTTAAAGTTTCAAGCACTAAGAAAAGGCGATTCAAGCATAAATCAGCTGAAGTTAAATGCTGAATAATACGGGAAGCGAGTTAATTCCCGGCAGAACTTCATCGCGGCTTGTAACTTGGCTTGTAACTTGTGCATGCTTCTAGCGAATATGAGCGGTCTGGTTCAGTCGTGTCATTTAAACTTACGAGACTCGAATCGTATGAAACTAATGTTGGTAAAGCCTATTACAACCATCGGAGCAAAGAGAAATGAATAATTTTACCATTGAATTTACGCAGTATCATTGGTCAAGATCTTGAATAATCTATGGTATCCAGTAATGGATTCAAGAAAAAAGTTGCAAATTTCAGCGATATTTTTATCGAAACTGTATATGAATCGATAAATATTTGGTGTGCACAATATGGTAGAACTATTCGTAAATGGCATCGAATATATATAAATCTAAAGTTTCTTTATCTTAGATCCTCCTTTAATGGGAGTAGGATGTGTTTTTTATAGACCAAGAAATATGACGCTAAATGTGAGAGTGTTCAGGAAATTCCTAAATGTAAATCCAAGTTTGGGAGGGGACGAGGTTCGATTGCCACAGTGAGAGACCTTCATTCTCGTCAATATTTTTCTCAGGACATTATCTGTAACTTGTATATCTTATCTGTTGCCAATATTTTTTCTATTTATAGTCAATGGAATATTTTCAATTTAGTAAATAACTTGAGAATGTTTGTAGATACAAAAATCTGAAAACACTTACTTTAATCTGGAAATGTTTTTAGGTTACAACTTTTTACCTCAAGGTATATAAAAAGGTTTGTTTTAAGATGTAATATTAACTATAATTTTCTAAAAAAATTTTTAATTTGATTATGTGATTTCTATAAAACCGTTTTTCAAGATGGCGTCTCATGCTCTCTTCTTGTCGTCACGAAATTTCTACAGCTTAAACTAATACTGTATTTTACTTGTTTGACGGTGTCAATATAGAGCATGAAAAAAATATATTTGGAGCTGCCATATATATTGTGTATATTTTTCAATAATATATAATAATATGTGTATTATTAAACTTCACCAATTCAAAGTAATATAGACCGCCTACCGTAGTCGTGGGAGCTTCTGATCCCCTCGGCTATTGTTATACCCACTCCTAGCACAAGATGACGGAATTTTAATAACTTAAAAACAGGCGTCGTGTTTATTATTTTCTTTTAAGAAAAAGGGTAAGCCATAATTAAGTCTTTTTTTTATTTTACAAGAAAAATAAGATTTTCATAGTCTATATGTAGCTGAAGTATTTTAATATACATATATATTATTTAAAAATAATAATTCTAGATTGATTTAATTTGTTTAAAGTATGGAATGAAACGTAGTACACATATTTGACATGTATCGTCATTTATAGAAGAGAAATCAAAAGACTGCCGCTATCAAAAGTTATTGGTATACATTTTATCGCTGCTAGCGTTAGTACGAAGCGTATACAACGCTATAAAGAGTAATTGCTTGAACGTAACTCAAGACATATCACGTGAAACGATGTCATGTCGACGATTTCGTTAGGACTCGCCTTCAAGATGATTGAAACACATCGTTTATGATGATGACTTTCATCAATTTTGACTACGACATAATATATATCAAAACGAGAAAAATTATTTATTAATAAGTATTTAAAAAATATGTGACAGTGTTTATTGTTAAAAACATTTTAAACTCCTGTGCTATGAGTTTTAACGATATATTTACACATGTTTATATTTTATTCTACATTACATGAATTACTTTTTTATTTTACGAGCTTACGTGACTACGTAGATGCAGTAGTGCAGCTTTGTTTGGTCGGGTAATAAAATTGGTATGATCGCGTTTGAAACTCGAGTAATACCTAAATGTGTTACATATTTTAGTACGTAATAAATAATAGTCACGTAACATTACATAACAACCCGTAACTTTTTCCGCAACTGACAAGTGGCCTTCTGTTGAGTTGATTGAAATAATTTGTCAGAATTTACTACTAGCACCTGCTGCATTAGAACGTTCTATCTGACCGTCGAAAATGAGATCAATCATTATTATGATTATAAATACAATTAGGTTAATAAAATTCAAAGTCAAGATAGTTCTGTTATGTATGATAAGGCCCAATAGCTAGAACAGGTGAACGGAAGTATTTAAGTATTAGGATTGCCCATTCTAGCCAAGTTACTTAAGATTTTGATTTGTGTTCATTATTTATAAATAAATACGTTTGTGTTGGATGAAATTATGAGACACATATATGTATTTTCTAAATCACATTGGAGCAGCGTGGTTAGTGAAGTCGTAAACTTCCAAAATATTATCCTAACGAGGAGATAGATCCGTCTACAGGCTTGTTTGTTACTCTTGTTCAGATATTCTTTTGATTTAATAGTTGTGGTCCAAGTAACTCTTGCATCACAATTCCAATTATTAAGATTTTTATAAAGTATATTATGCTCAAAATTACCATTATAATCCAATTAATGTTTTGTTTGTTAACTTTACTTACGTAAACTATACTTTGACAACCTACAGTCATTAAGTAAATTAAACTAATTTTAAGTAGTACACTAAATACCAATGAAAAATGAAGTAAGTTCGAAGTGTCTATAAACATCTCAATTATGAGTATTATTTTGTAAAAAAAAGTCATTATTTAATTATTATGTATACCGGTTCATTTGTCGCTTAGAGATCCTAAGCTGATTGTTTTTTCTATTATTATGTCTGTTACATACTTTTTCCCGTACACGCGTTGGTGACACGAGGATAAGCCTCATAAAGTGTAATTGCTCGCACATTACCCGAAGGATATAATAGAAGCGATGACAAAGGATTTTCCTGAAGTCTTCTACTTACATAGAGATAAACGATACACCCCAAGATAATGGTGGAGAATAATGTTTTACTGTTAAATTATTTTTCAAAATAATAATGACCTATGTTCTTCATTAATTTGGTTGCAATTTAATGAAAATTGACCCTTTTGCTAAGTTAACATAAGGAGATAAAATACAATTTTCTGTAATGCTGTGTTCTTTATTGAATTATGTGAAAGTATGTACATGCGCAAGGAATTGAAATCTTAATTGCGAAGATTATTGGTACATTGACATTTGATAGCTGAATTGTATGTGCAAATACAATTGCATACTCAAAGGACTAAAAGTCTCCAGACGCAAAACCAATGGCTTTACGGGCTTTCCGAAATTCAGCTATGTTTACACTGTCAACTTCCACGCTCAGAGCAGCTCCCTTGAATAACCTGGTTTTAAAGAATAAATAACGCAATAATATTTTTACATTGATTTTGAACTTACGACCGCAAAGTCGACTGGACCATTTACTATCTGGTAGAATAAAGGTTTTCGAAAATTCTTTTGCGACTATGTCGAAAAGCTTGGGTGCGAGAGATTGGCATGAATACGTTCTAATTTCAACATGTTGAAGTTGGACGTTCGTCATACGTCATACATAGACTAAAAGAGACGCTCTGTGAATTCAATTATTAGGATTGTAAAACGTCACCTTTTTCTTAAATAACGCTCTCCCTCTAAAAATAGATTTTTGAAGCTAAATTTTGCAGGACTTTCATTACGTATTGTGAAATTTATATTTGCATTTTATTTATTTTTTAGTTTTATATGATATATGATGATACATATTTTGTATGGTAATAATATATGATATAACCACTTGTTTTTCCTTTTATTTAATAGTCGTATCAATTAAATCTAAGAAATGTCCATTGTATAACATCTCTACTCCTGAGATGTTCAAACGGAACTATCCAAGTAACTTCGATATTGACCTGCTTCGAAATGCTTACGCGTTGAATCGTGTTCATAGCGCAACACTGATTTTCAAAGCTTACCAACTTTTTTTCATTCTTCTCACAATCTTTAATCTGTGATCAACATTTTAGCTGTATGTTTTTAATGCTTTTCGTTTTGAATATATTTGTATGCTTTTTTAAAATGGATACAGTCACATTTATGCACATCTGGATAAAGCAGCCACCGGAAACTGCCGTCAGGTTATCATCATCAAATCGATCTGAATGGGAGCCATTTTGTCACACTGCATTGAAATTTGTAGCGTTAAACCATCCTTAAAGTTTTTATTATAGAATTGTTTGTTCTAATAATATCTTTTGTTTTTTCATATCATATCGTATGGCTTTTTTATCTTTTGTATTTTAAATTATTTTTTATTTATACCTTTATTAAAATAATAATCCATGATAGATTTCTTTGTTCCTTAATAAGTCAAAATACTTAATACCCCGTAATACTTTTTACTTGATGATGAGTAGGTGTCACCAACTCAAAAAATATTTTGCCAAATATTGCCAACTTATGTAGGGTATGCCATATATTTTTTACAGCGCAAATTTCTATGAGAGGTGGTGACTACTTATCATCAGTCCTTTATAAATATATAATATACAAAAATTGTTACTCATCGGGTCAAGCCCTACTGAGTTAGCATTCTTAATTGGTGTTCACATTTCATCTCTTGTCGGATCTTCGGCCGCATGCATGAACACCAAGCCACAGAGTAATGGTAAAATTAAGTTTGAAACCTTTTACTTAAGAGGTTTCAAACAGTTCTCTTTCAAAAGCGGATTTAATACAGATTAAGTTAGAAGGTTAATAACTAAACCTTTATTTATAAAATATATATTAAGATACATTTTTGATAAAGATCAATATACAACAGTTTGTTTTATTAGTCATTATGATTGAGCTGATTATTATTTATTTATTTTATTATACCTTTTCCAGAAATTATACTGGTTTACTCACTCGATAGTGACATTTACATATAATTTGTTAGATAGTTTAGAGATATATTATATGAAATTGTATGTACTAAAGTTACATTACTATTGTTAAACATTTAAAAGGTTTTTAAAAACGAAGACTTGAATTGAATTTTGAATAAAGTTCGTTTTAAATAAGTTTGTGACAAAAAACTCTGTAAAAATAAAATATCGGTCTTTCTTATTTATTTTTAAAGGTCATGTATAATAAATTAACAAAAAACAACTTTTGGCGCTCATAGATACTCAACAAACCGCTGAGCGCCATTGAAGGTTTTTGTCGAGTTCTTAACCTTTCATCTCAACATTAAACCAGCACTATAAATTAACAAAAATTTTCACGAAAAAGTAAAAATCGGATCGGTTAAGAGAAATGTCAATGTATTACATTTAACATATTATTACTTGTGCTTTGTGCTTTCTTGAAAGTACTGTTAATTGTCATTAATACAGAAATTGTAAAGCGTTTTCTATATTTTATCATCGAAAGAGAAACATAATTGCCACCAGGTGGCGCTGTGAACACTAGCTAGTGGCAAGAGATCGGCCTGCTCTCTATATAATCGTTGGCCAAGACGTTATCTGCTTAGGAACTTTTCAGTGTTAACGTTAAACATTATGACTATTTGAAACTTCAGTGATTTTGGCAAATCGTTTGCTCATTTTGCATAATACCCACGTATCCGTGTCGTCCGAAAACGAAGACTTCAACTTTCTTATAAAAAATCTTACATAACGTCCGTTGGATGCCTCTGTTTTTGCACTTGGCAATTTTCGTAATTTTTTCTACATATAAAGTAATTAGTAGTTTATTTGTACGGAGAAAAATAGTTATGTATTTTTTAAATAGTTTTATCGGACTTTTGCGTCTACATGTTTGATCGCTTGCTATTCCTAAATTACACGATTAATTTCAGTGAAATGTTTATCTTATGTAATATAATGTCTTGCAAAAGATTTCAAATGTAATATATATTTGTAATTATATATGATAGTAGTGGAGAACTTTTAATGTTCAGTCATAAAATCTTTAAAAGATACTTTTAGGGCACCAACATTACCTACTAACGCTGAAATAATAATACTAGCTAAAGATAATAGAACACTGATTTTATTATATTAATAATAATTATTAATTTATGTAAGTCTCACTTTTCCGGCTCGTATTGCCAGAAGCTAGGACGGGCAACTATTATTTAAAATATCCAGGCCGATTATTTATATTGGGATTACTTGGAATAAATCGAGTCGAAAATATCATTTTGATGAATACCAACAGAGTTCTATTTCGGCAATTATGTTTTTATAAGACAGTGTTTAATTATAAGATAAAAAAATCTTACTAATTGTTGTTGCGCGCGTCACCTCTCGCGCTTTAGGGTATGGTCGTCAGGTATTAAGCATAAGCTTGCTTCATGCCAAATTTCATTAAATCGGTTCAGTAGTTTATCCTTGAATGAGCAACAGACTTTATTTTGCAACTTTGATCTGAAATATCTCCTCTTTGGTTAAGAAATCTTTTGGTTGGAAATTTCGACCTTCAGAACCAAGCCCGTGGACGGCCGGAGACCAAAGTGGAACATGAAGAATTAAAGGCTATTTGGAAGCGGATCCATCACAAAGCATTTCAGTTCTAGTTCAATACGGCAGTCCAAACCGCCATCAAAGAGTTTATTGATTCTCGCCACCATGATTTTTTTAGTGAAGGGATCAATCAAACAACCTATGAAATAGCAAAAGTACATAGATAATAATGGTGCATACTTTGATTAATTAAATATATTTTACAAAAAAAAGACATATTTCTCCCGTGAAAAACGCCAATTTAATTTGTAAGGACCTAATTTTATTATAGATATTGTGATCCGTATACACGATATGGTATAATTGCGAATAGTAAACAAAAAACGTTGCTTTCTTTCGGTATAACGTCTATTATCGAACTGCTATCCTCATTTGCTACGGTTCCTTAAATGTTTCCTATCCTCCGTGAGCTTCACCAACTAACCGCGCTTGACGTTGAATAAGGTCAGGTCTCACTATGATATCGTCTTACTATATTTAATATAACAGATGTACTTTGAGAATACATATTATACCATCAAAATGTGACCATTGCAATAGTGAGTGTATTTTAAGTAGTAAATTCACTATTTCAAATATATTTTCAATCGGAGAGAAATGTAGTCAAGGTATAATTTACTTCTAAGAATTCAGAGTCAAGATCAAGTCCACGCGATCTTATCTGTTCGCAGTGCTCTTTTACCAGTATTTTACTTGTCTATTAAAAGTTTAGAATCGATTGCGTTTGAAACGCTACCTCTTCAGAAGGCGGTCAGATTAATCGCGTGTAGATAACTTTTATCTAAATAGGGTAAGGGTGATATCTTTGTAGGTTTATCGAGGTCATGACCCGGTTATATAAGTGTCATTTTTACAATTATATCAAAAGTTGACATCATAAGTCATATAACACTATTTTAACACATCTGTAATCGGGTACTGGTTAAGGTGCTAGATTAATAGAGATTATTAGTTTTAAATAAACTTATCTCCGATAAAATTTTCAGCACAATTAATTAAATATCAATGGTATTACGCACAAGTGGTGCGCTAGCTCAAGGTCACTCTTATCGCAAGACAGGGTATTACGGGCTTTTCAAACTGCTTCGAGAAATTCTTGATAGCTCAAGTATGAGCATAGTACTTGTAGTGACGAAGAGGATTGGCATTGTCAGCACTGGATTTGAAACGCACACGTTGCACTAAATTACGCTACGCTACACTGCGCTTCGATATGCACTGGCTACAATATCCCAAGAATATGCTATTAGTTTTATGTTGACATAGTCATTTCGGACATGATACGATATTAACATATTTTGGTTACCTTTAGATCTTTTACTTGGTATCTATTTATACCTACTTTAACTGCTCGTGTATTCTAACCATTTACAAAATATTTATAATCTTTTAAAAAGTTGAAACAACTAATGTAATTGTTGGTCAACCTATTATTACAGTTGTAATTAAACAACATTCTTGGTCACTTAAACGAACTCCGCGTATTTTAAGTGGAACCAATAATAACTATGCACGATTTTCTTATCGACATAGTGGACGAAATAAATGAATTTTCAACGAAAAAATTGATAAAATGCTGGGCAAGTATTACTGAGTTTTCATGTGCATAATTTATGTTTATTATTCATCGAATAATTGGCGGTTATGAAAAACATCGTGAAGAGCACATTTACAAACTCTTACTTTTAATTCAAAAATCTACAAATGATAAGACCTTATTTCTAACCTAACTGAAAGAAACCTACTAAATATTTTGTAGGAGCTTTTAATAGCTTATATTATTATTTAAGCAGCTGCGCTTCTTAATTTTTTTATTAAATAAAAAAAAAAACGATGTGGCGTGTGATTTTAATGTTCTTGTTATTTTCGCTCTATATGACTCACTATTTTTAAAAAAACTAAACACGTTACAATAAAAGAAATAGCTGTTGATAAATGGATAAAACAAAGGTTGAAATAATTGATGTGAATGATGGAGCGTTCGTGTTACATGCGAGATCAAGTACATATATAGTTAAAGCGTAATTTATACTTTATTCGTATTAGTATTAAAAGAACTTACCAATACAATTTTCACCAATTTATCAACATATTATATATATAATCACATAGTCATAGTCATTCTCATTATTCGATTGAGTAAAACTATGACGCGAAAGAAAACAGATCGTAAAAACAATGACTGCGTGCTCTCCGACGCATGGGAATAAAACACTATCGTCTGCCAAAAACCAGTACTTAGCACTTCATTTAATAAATTTACTTGGGTAGTCCAACTAAAAGAATTAAAAATTTCTTATTAAGATCAAGTAGTAACTTATAAAAAGGTAAGTCTAATTTGTGTATATTATAATATTCATTAAAACCAATACTCATTCAAGAAGGTTCAAGCACTTGAATCCTCATATTACAAAACTATAACAAGTGCTTGCCTGGGTTTGAACTGGCAATCATCGGTGATGCGCGAGTTCTAATGGCCGTCTCGGTACATTTACTCACTATCATATATATATATATATATATATATATATATCCTTGTTAAATTGGCCAAGTGTTATATATATATATATATATAACACTTGGCCGTCTCGGTACATTTACTCACTATCATATATATATATATATATATATATATAACTTATAATAAGATAGAGAATACATATATTTTGGGCAATGCGATGAATTTTCAAATAAGAAATAAAATATACATGTAAGTACAATGCACGATCGATCGACCGAAACATAAAAACCGAACTATGATACTTATTCACAATCATGATAATTAAACTGGGCGTGCTCTATAAAAAATTGCCTACAGTGATGTTTTGTACAAAATAATAATCAATTACTTTCTGTAATTTCGATCAATTGTGACAATGATTACCCAAATTGGTATAAATTTTCTAAAATAACGATGATAAGGGTTGTAAAAGGAACCGTATGAATAATGTTTATTTTAAGATAATTTGTGATAACAAATAAAAATTTCTACTAAATAAATGTTCGTAGGAAGAATGGCTGACTATAATTGTGTCTTATAATCATGTTTCGCGCGAAAATGTTTTAAGTTGTATAGTCTTGAAATTTTAATCATCGTCAAATTTCCTCTCCTTTGCTAATTAAGCGGCGACTTTGACTAATTAATTGGATGTGAAAAAACCGCGACTGCATAATTTTCTTACGTCGTGAAGTCTAGATTTTTAGTTTTTAATATAAATATTACTTTAGCTCGCCGTTCTCGCTGTAAATAGCGTATGAGCTTAAATAACTTTATGGCTTATATAAACACGTTACTAACTATAAAGCTACATCTTCCATTAGCATTAGCAGCCCGTAAATGTCCCACTGCTGGGATAAAGGCCTCCTCTCCCTTTGAGGAGAAGGTTGGGAGCATGATGTAACGGACTATACTATTATACTATTTACATAAATACGTGAGAATGAATTATTGTTATTTTAATACATTTTTATATATATAAAACATAACATCGATCGCAGCGCCACCTACCGGGTTCAATATAAGCCGTCCGTAGACTCAGTTAAGCACATATTAAAATTTAATCAAAATTGGTCAAGTTGTTTTGGAGAGTTTACATACATGCATGCATACATACATATATAGAATTATATGGCATATATAGAAACATAAAAACATACATACAAATAAATTCATGAGATTGCATAGTAAATGTATACATATACATGGAATAATAAATTAATGACATTATATTAAGCTTACCTTTTTTCATACGTTTTTGGTGAAATCGTTCGTGTATTCATGGATATGTTCGTGTATTGGCGAAGAAAATGACGTGCCACTTTTTTAAGGAAAAATCTCGGCACCGGCCTTTTTCCATACAAAATTCTATAGATTTAAGGCTGACCTGCGCCGAATGTCATACTCTCGTGAAAGCATATATAGGGGTATGATGCTTGGCAGCTCGGTTCAAATTGGACGCATGGAGTGATGCGCTCGCCGCATCGGCCGCGTGCAATAATGCATATCAAATTACATAATAAGAAATGATACTAGGCGGTGCAGCTGTGCGGGTTATACTGCGAGGCTGCTAGCTATGGTTGATTATTCTGAAATATAGGAGTGGCGCAGATCCGTGTGTCGGTGTAGTGCCTACTCATATATCAATGGTGGATGCATGGCAAAATATAATTATAATGAGAATGTGCTTCGTGCACTTTACCTATAAATAATACAAATGATTATTACAAATGACGGTATGGCAGGCCGTCATATGAATGAGTGTTCTTAATGAGACATTATATTTATTATATAAAAGCGATATAAAGAAGGTCGGGGTTAACCTCGAATAAAATATAATAATGAAATTAATATGATATAGAAACGGTTTGATGGTAGCCGTCTTGCGATAATATCTAATTGCAAAAAAGTATGTACTGGGCGATGCATACTGATAGTAGAGAGTTACCTCGGTGACTATTAATTATGAAATTTAAATCAAGTATATTAACAAATAGCAATAAGGCTATAAATAATGATTGAACTTCTTTCAATAATAATTAATTTGTAAAATAACTAAACATATTGCTTGTCAACTTTGTCTTCCATGTTGCAGATTCTTGTAAACCGTAAGCGGAGCAAGTTGTAGCGATATTATATTGTAAAACTGTGACGATCGACGGATGTAAGTTCGTATAGCGGTCGAAATCAATAATCTTCATGTAAAACTGTGACGATCGACGGATGTAAGTTCGTATAGCGGTCGAAATCAATAATCTTCATGTAAAACTGTGTCGATCGACGGACGTAAGTTCGTAAACCGGTCGTTCTAAAACTCCACAATTATTATCAGTAAACAGATCCAAGTTTGGTATAACTGTTTGATACGATCACGACGACAACGATCTAATGATGTTGATGTTTTAAGATTTTTATTGTTAAATAACAAAACCTTTATAATATATTTGTACTATGCACATGCAAAATGATCGCGCACGAGTACTGTACTGAATATACTCTGGTGGATTCTTGATGATTCGACGCGTGGTCTGAGGCTGTGTGGCTCGACCGAGAGTCGCTGCATTAGTGTCCCTCGTGGCGATGTCGTCTTGAATTTGCTTAGGTGATGCAGTTGCGAGGTGTGAGGTTACTGTATAACGTCTTCGGCGATACGGTAGTGTCCCTCCTTCTGTTACCAATGAGGCTGCCTACGTGAGATAGTTTCGGGGTTTGAGGTTACTGTATAACGTCTTTGGCGATACGGTAATGTCCCTCACTCTGTCTTACCGGGTTACTAGAGTAGTGTATGTGCTATGTGGTACTGAGCTATGGCTGGTTGACGTTACGATGTCGTTATTGATGTCTCTCATCAATCGGTAGTACCAGAATCACGACCGAATGTTGCAGGGCGTTGCGGAGGCTGTAATAATGCTGAAGTGATACGTTCATGCAGTGAAGGACCCAAATAATGGATTTCATCCAGGCTGGCATCACTATACATATATGGCGCACTAATCGCTTTATACGAGAAGTGTCGTTTGTAGCAAAATGTTCGTCCTTTTAGGGACGCCTCCTTAGCCCAGTGTTAAGGATATTATAAGAAATATTGTAGTAGGACACCTAGTTTAGTAATAAGACTGCGTATATCTCTTTGAAGTTGATTATCACATGCAAATAATGATCTGAGTTCAAAGCTGGTTTAAGTAATCGATTGTCGGGTGTGTGCCTGTTGTAGAGTTAAGTATATCCACTGTATAGTTATAGATTTAAGTAAAACGTGATACGCGAAGCGTTTATAAGGTTTATAAGCTAGTTAAGAAAACGTTCGATTTAGTTTTAAGTCTTAGATGTAAGTCTTAGTTATAAGAAAGAATACGATTATACGTATATCATTTATATATTCATATTTTATAACCTACTACGGCAGAAAATATGACAAATTATGTTAAATCCACTTAAATGATTCCTACGCGGTAATCTATGAGTTTAATTGAATATTATTCCACTATGTTTGGAATTAATACGTATTATCTTACGATAAAACGACACTCTGCGACAGTGGATATAGCAACGAATAACGTTGTGCTTGCATTAGGCCGCCTGATGGTCGTGCACTTGAACTGGTATGAGAAACAGTGATTTAATGCAATGATAATCCAGGGTTAAACCCATTGACTACAGATTTCCTCAGCTATGACTGATTGACTATTTATGGGACTTTGATCCTTATTTTTATTATTATTGTTGTAGCATTGGCTACTTTATAAACACCGCAGTTACGACTGTGAAACCCACTGGACCACGGTCTAGTTTGTTGATTTATTTTTAAGTCTAATCGTCGATTTGAATAACATAGTTATTACTGTGCTATCCGCTAGACTACGGTCTTGATTTATTTATAAGACTATTAGTCTTTTATACACCTCAGCTACGGCTGTGATACCTGCTGGACTTTAGTTCTAGTTCATATATTATTTAACAAATTGTTTGCACACTATAAAATCGCACTTCCCATGTTCGAGGAAGGTTCACCGATCTATGGTTGGAATCTACAGTTGATGGCGGGCGCGGGGCCATTTCAACCTCCTCCCCCTTTTATATTTTTCAAAAGAGTTAAATATATAAAGATGGGTAGGAGCGACATCCTTCAGCTACTCGTAAGAGGTGTTAAAGGAAATGGGACCGGTATCTCATACTTTCGATTATTATTATTCAAATTAATTAAACAAAATATTTATATTAAAAACGCATTTAAAAGATAAACCTGGTTTTATTTGACTCCTCTATAGTCGATTGAACTTATAATCTCTGACGCTCTAAAAGAACACGGTTATTACACAAAGTCAACGTTATATGGATCCTAACTAACTAGACGAAATCACGAGCTAAACCGATATTTAAATATAAGAAATTTAAATGTAAAATTATATTTTAAGTAAGATAGGCAGGGAATAGTCACAATATTCCACCACGCTGCTCCAATGCGGGTTGGCGGAATACACATGTGGCTGAATTTCGTTGAAATTAGACACATGCAGGTTTCCTCACGATGTTTTCCTTCACCGCCGAGCACGAGATGAATTATAAACACAAATTAAGCACATGAAATTTCAGTGGTGCCTGCCTGGGTTTGAACCCGAAATCATCGGTTAAGATGCACGCGTTCTAACCACTGGGCCATCTCGATACATTTACTCACCATCATCATATATATATATAAGCTGTACTAAGCTACATCTTGTTAACACCAAACGTAAAAAATATATTTTTTGATTTGTATTAAAAGTTTTTGTAGTCTCGATATCAATAACGGTGATGTGTCCTTGCCAAAACATATAACAATCATTCATTATATCACGATACGCTTCAATAAATCCGAACAATCTACACTAGAGTGATTTCAAACATGAAATATTATTGATAATAAATGTGTGTTTTGGTAGATATAAATTTACAATTGTAACATAATTTTTGTTTTAGTTAAATATACTTCACCTTTGATCACCTTGGCCTAGCACTAGTTAAATATACCCATAAACAGACCCATACGCCGCTTCATGCAGCTTCGACTTTAGCCTCTAGGTTATTGATACAGAGGCACTTGTAAAATAGCGCAAATTTCGTGATTAAAATCTTTTTATAATTTTTCATGGACCGCATAGATACAACGATGGTGGTAGTGTGACTATTTTGTAGTACCCTAAGGACTTAATCCTTTTTTGGTCATTTTGGTCAAAATAAAAGACAGACAAAAAATGCAAACCAAACGTCTCTAGAAGCTTCAAAGAAAATCAAATTACATCTGTAACTCCTGTAAGAAAAATGTTTGTCTGCAGTGTGCCAACCAAATATGCACGGAATCTAAGGGATTTTAGTGATGTTTGTGGAATTTTCACAATATTTGTTACAATCTATTCCTTTAGGATATGTAGTTTAGCAAGTTTTTAAGATTTTTGAAAAGTAGATAATACTGTTTATATAAAGATGGTAGCAAATGAGGCTGATTAACAAACTCAAGTAATTTAATCGAAAAATTACTATAAAAAAATATAGAGAGCTCAGAATTTCTTAGTATTTCAATAGATATTGATCGAGCAAATATATTTCTTTTGTTGCAAATTATCCAATTAACTACACCAACCCTTAGTAACTATAGTATTTAAGCATTATGATTCTTTGTTGACACATTTGAACGCACGGGCTTGTCAGGCCCCATGTCGGTATTTACGCGAAGAAAAAGTTACATCGATGGTTCAAGGTTAAGAAAACGATTCGTATATAAATGATAAAATAAAAATATAGTATATAAATCTACACTATCTAAATACTCTTAAACAATGCATCAATACTATGATAATTATGTTAGATTATTGCTGAGAATGTGTATTGTTGTGGTTCGGTATAAATTGCGAATTAGTTAGTATTCATTACAATCACGAGAGATATAATACAGCGCGTGATTGGATCAGTAACTTTGGGGAAAGTAGTTTGTTCTTCTTAACCTATCAGTGGATATAAGGATGTTATAAGGTGACTGACCACTCAATAGCCTATTACGACATTTCTGAAATAAATAAAAAAATATATAGTTTACGTACTTAGAGTATAAATAATGCCATAACACACAGTTATAAAATTATTTTTATTCTTATAATCACTAATTTAACAAGAGTGTGTCATAAGTAGAAGTGATTGTTATTGATTAGTCCATTAATACGCTCGCTTAATGCCATAACAAAGGTTAATCAACTTAATTCTAAATAAAACGAAACTTGACTTGTTGTTGATAAATTCAGTTATCCCCTAAAACTTAATATCCACTTAAACCCTTATCGGGAGACACGATTCAGGGTGAAAATTATTTATTCCAAATCCCGCCTCGCTAAAAATGGAAAACTTATTCGATTATTCTTAAACCAAATTTAGATTTTATAAATTCTGATATCATCCGACAACCAACCCTTTTTTTCTATTAAATTTTGTAGAACATTTTTTAAAATATAACAAAGAAAAGAGAGATAAGTCATTGCCTCCATCAAATCGAGCACTTTCAATATCAAAGTCATTCTTTTTACATAACAAACAATATTGTTCCAATTTTAAAAACATGACACACTATGTTTTTTTCATTCTCAATGTAAACTTATGTAACTATATACAGCCTAGCCTTATAATCCAATCTTAAATTTATATCAGCTGTATATTTGATACACCTTTAATATTATCGAACAATAAACTAAAACGACACAGAATGATAACAAAAAATGCTAATGAATATATCAAATCCATTGTATTGTAACGTTTGTGTAATAAATATAGAACTAGTTTCACATTCATGCAGGTTTTATGTAAAGTACTAAGCCCTGCATTGTATCACTACAAAGTTATCGTAAGCCCTGTATATAAACCAATGGATTCCTTTTACATAAACAATGTAAACACACAAAGTATCACAACAGAATGTGACACTGGCAACATATTAGTAAATGTTATGATACATTCATATACACAGTAATTCACACAAATAAAGCTCGTGTCAAAAGGGATGAGTCGGTAATTCGATATACATAAAGTTAGGCACCAACAAGTTCAGTGGGCGGCGGCCTTGACCTTTAGTGAATCGAAAACCGATAAGGGATAGCGTACACAGTAGGATTTTCATGGCGAAACTCCGATAAAGAATATATTACACGATAAAAATCGAATAATCTCTAATCGAAAAATCATTTTTATTTACATGCTTAATATTTAGTTAACACAATAATTAGCTGTTATACGAGTTTAAACAGAATATAATACTGCGAGTTTAACTTCATTTAAAAATATTTTTTGTAATGATGATTCAATTGTAATAAATATTTGTATTAAAGAGTAACTAACAACATTCTTACTTTATAAATTCATGAAATAACCTCAAACGTTCTTGTTGTTGTTTTTATTATATATATAAAGGCGAGAGATCACCTTTGTCAGGATTAGCCATGATTTATGACTTCTAGATGCAATTGGATAACAAGATAAAACGTCAAAATCAATTGTTTAATCAATTTGCTTCTTCAAATATAATTAAAATCAGTGTTTAGTCCAAAAATCTAATTAATAGTCTCAATATTCACTTTATATCACAAATGAATCGAAATTAACAAAAACTATCGTAGATTATAAGAAACAATAGCGATTCGTCATATTAGTGGTGCATTTACGATGACGGTTTCTCTTCCCAGTTGAATGCCGCCATTATGTGTGTGTTAACCATCCACACGACGCTCCGCTAGATTTTGACAGTGACGAGTAGTTGTCAAATCTAGTTCCGACGTAATTCAACATATGGCGCTACGCATGCTCCTTCATATATAATACTAAAAATGTAAGGTAAGCATTGTATCCCAATCTAAAACTGCGGGATTTTAGTATTACGGGAGTTTGATGATAATCATTATTATCAAACAATAATGGTTATTATCAAAATCTCATACAGACAGAACAAATATTAAGGATATGTTACAATAAAGATACAGACGTGCATCTTAACCGATAATTGCTGATTCATATCCAGATGAGCACCACTGAATTTTCAAGTGCTTAATTCGTATTTATAATTCATTTCGTGTTCAGCGATGAAGGAAATCAGGAGTCGTCAGGAATAAGTTCCAAATCTTCTCCTCAAAGTCAGAGGAGGCCCCACCTCAGCAATGGGATACTTACAGACTGTTATTTTATGACAAATTAATGTAAAAAAAGAAACAATTAGAATTTATTGGATACAATTTAAGAATGTTTACAAGCGAGTTTTATTTTTAAGAAGGTAAAGTTACGTGAGATGGTTGTTTAAAAATATTTTAAAATGAATGTGAAATAAAAATACGACTTGTGTGGAAATTACGTTGAGACAAAAACTGACAGGTTTTACAAAATGGCGACGATCGACTGCCATACTTTTTGCTTGCTGTCATATTTATGATTCCATAAATTCCTCTTCCAATATCTCATTTGTGAATATTGAGTGAGTGAGGTGTTACGCGGTTGTATAATCAAAATTATTATTATTGAATCTTCCGGTTGTAGCGGAATTGACGCATCCGCTTCACGATGATGGGGACCGCAATTTCCTGAAACATGTCAAGCATTATCATAAATAGCATATCTATAAATAACTGACTTAATACGAAACAGTAAATAATAATAATGTGAATACTTTAGACTGCTTCAATAGTAACAGATCATAATAAATATTTACTATTGATTGGGTAATTGAATGAACTAACAATAAAAAATTATGTAGAAGCATAAAAGGTTTATTTTCATATTAAATTAAAAGTATTTTTCTAGTATCGTCGTGAACAATCGGATGTGTCTTAGTAAACCGCCGGAACTTGCCGGTTCTCCTCGGTAGAATCTACATTCCGAACCGGTGGTAGCTTAACTTAAAATAGTTTGTAAATGACGATTCTAAAGTGCTTGTAAAAGCCTACTTGAATAAAGTATATTTTGATTTGATTTGATTTGTAACTTCGACTAGACTAAAATAACTGTGTTTGTTTGGTCATCCTCCTTCATCTTTATTTCGGGGAAGGCGCTTCATCAATAACTTATTATTACAAATTACATTCCAGGAATATATTAAGAACTGATATAATATATAGTCGTCCAAATAATATTTATCCCTTGTAACTATTATTGATATAAGTTTGTACGTGCTATAACGGTATGTCTGATGTTCAAACACGTTAAAACCGCTGAATTTATTTAAATGGGCATAGCGATGTATTTAGAGAGTTCTCGACAAAATTAAAAAATATAAAATGTTGTACTGTAATGTGAAACTTCATCGATTGATTGACCAAGAATTTGGAACTTGACCAAGAACGGATAAATTTAGATCACACGCGAATCCAAATCCAATTATGATTATCAAGGGTTTTACTATAACTTTAATCAGACTTAAACTCTCTCCTGTTATCTCAAACGATGTGCTTGAACAGTAATGACGAAACTAACAAAAACTAAGCTACATTATTTGACGCCTGGACTAGACTTTAATAAACATAGTCTATACAAAATTAATTGATGAGAATTCCCAGGCTATAAAACTAGAGTATAAAGTTAATAATTAAATAAACGCTTCGCTACTGAGAAAATACCTTCTTAGTCCTTGAAAGGTTGATTCAACTGCTATTCTAATTATGTTGTAATACATTGTATCCAATATATCTTAGTTTTTTTTTTTTTATTACAGCAAGCATAAGCGTGAGATAATATCTTAGTGTCACAGCTGTAACTTTAAGACATACATTAAATAATATAATTGATTATTATATAATACAGTATTATTCAATAGCTTGGCAGCATTGTTCAAATGCACTATGTATTCCAACCTTAAAATCGTGTGTACCAACTAGAAAGATTGACAAAATGAAATAGTTTTTTTGTCAATGTGCTTTATATGCTATGAATAAAGGACTCGACAGATACAAAGGAGATTTTACTCAATTCAATGACGTTTGTTATTATTAAAAACCTGCCTATCATTATTTAAATAAATATACATCATTATTATAATAAGATATCAGTTTGAGGCGTGATTACATATTTTTAGATAGTGGATGGATTCATGTAATGTTACTTTCGTAATAAACATGTTTCGTACAGCATAAGACAAAGTTCAATCAACTATAAAAGAGTTAAAAAAATTTGAATAAGGTAATACACAGTGTTATATTTATAACGACAATAAATGCAAATAGATTAATCAAAGGCTTAAGAGCAGTAAGCACTTTAAATAATTGAATAGTGAGGGTTTTGCTAAGCTGAAAGAGGACACTCGTTCGCATATAAATTATTTAAGGGAAAAGAGTTTTTTTGTGTACGATTTCGTGGATTTGACTCTGAACCTGTACGAGTAGTACATTGGAAATGTAATTTCATAAGCCTGCACGTGATTAATTATATAATCGTAGTACTAAAGTTCAGTAAGTAACACAGCTGCGGTGTTGAAATAGACTGACGTCTCATCAATAAATCAATAAACTAGACCGTAGTCCAGTGGGTATTTCAGCCGTAGCTGCCATGAATATAAGGTAGCAGTTGTCACATCAATTACCTTAATAAAGATCAACGTTAAAAATATCCAAAGGGACAGACGTATGACATTATAATAAATAATGAAATAACTTATAGTAGTTCAAACATATCTTTAGAAGAATAGACAACTTTATCAGCTTATGTCTACATTAGCATTAGCAGCCCGTAAATGTCCCACTGCTGGGATAAAGGCCTCCTCTCCCTTTGAGGAGAAGGTTTGGAGCATATTCCACCACGCTGCTCCAATGCGGGTTGGCGGAATACACATGTGGCAGAATTTCTTTGAAATTAGACACATGCAGGTTTCCTCACGATGTTTTCCTTCACCGCCGAGCACGAGATGAATTATAAACACAAATTAAGCACATGAAATTTCAGTGGTGCCTGCCTGGTTTGAACCCGATATCATCGGTTAAGATGCACGCGTTCGAACCACTGGGCCATCTCGGCTTATGTCTACAGATTATCAGTAATGATTCCAAACATATTCAAATTAAATTGAATCAAATAATTATCATAATTAAAATATTCTGCGGTATGCCGCACGTACCACTCCAGTGGATTCAATGTAATTTGTTATAAGGACTACACGGTAGTCATTATAACTTTACATTAGAGTCACTTGTTCTTTGTGATACTGATTTTCAAAAAGTATTTATATATTATTTCATTATTAAACTCTGTATTTCACTTATAACTAAGTCTTATTACTATGTAAAACATTTCCTTGTTATTATTATTTAATTTATACTAAAACTCTATTATGATCATAAACCTTAACGTAAGCGGAAGTTCACAATCAAATGGATGGTATTGTTTAAAACAACACTTCTCGTGTAAAATTATCCTTTCACGAAGATTTGGAATGTTACAAACGCAATATTACAGCCCCCACAACTCTCTTCAAAATTCGGTTCGATTGATGAAAGACATGGATTCAAAAACGTCAACTAGTCATAGCTCAGTACGAAACACTTATACAATTCCAGCATCCCGGTAAATATAAAATGAATGTATTATATATGTATCTGCAAAGTTTATACAACTACATACAAATGCAATAACTTCTAACCCCAAAATCATTCCACATCGATTGCACATCAATAACCGAAGGAGGCACCACGAAAGATACTAATGCAGCGACCATATCAAGCTATCAGAGATAACTTTATTCAGTCTAGCGCTCGCACAGTACCTACCTTTTCACTAAATAATATTAAGATGTTTTTTTTTTTTTTATGTTATAGGGGGCAAACGAGAAGGAGGCTCACCTGATGGAAAGTGACTACCACCGCCCATGGACATCTGCAACACCAGGGGGGTTACAGGTGCGTTGCCGGCCTTTAAGAAATAAGTACGCTCTTTTCTTGAAGGTTCCCAAGTCATATCGGTTCGGAAAAACCGCCGGCGAAAGCTGGTTCCACAGAGTGGTCGTGCGAGGCAGAAAATGCCTTAAAAATCGCGCTGTTGTGGATTTAAGAGTTATAATTCTCTTAATGAGATCATTTAGCGTATATAAAATAATTGTATTTTGTTGTTTTAAAAAAGTAAACGTATAGTTAGTCCTGGATTTAGTATTTTATTACCAAATACTTTACATAGGCTTAAAGATTATTTATTCTCATATAGGCAATTACATCACTTACATGAGAACACAATTGAAAAAAATAAAAACAATTTACAAAAATAAAACACAATCATCAAACACAAAGCTATCCATTCTACATACTCAGACAAATATTTTTGTAATAATATGAGACAGTCGGTTTTTGAATATATCGAATGAATCAATATTTTTAATGGCTGAGCGTATCTTGTTATAAAGACGCGCACCATCATATGTTATTGCGGTTTGAACTAACTTTATACGAGTTTTAGGCAAAACAATGAGAGTCGCGCGTCGAGTGCAGGGTCGACCAAATTTTTTTTTAATTAAATTTTAGTTCGGAATGGACATCTTTATTAATAGTTTTACGTATGAATGTGCAGTTGCTGTAATTTATTCATTTTATGCTCATTAATTTAGTTTTGCGATAAAATTGTTTAGATGACATCCAAATCAGTTTTCGAATATTTACTGAACTTGCGACCGTAAATCGTCTTTATTATATATATAAAGGCGAGAGATCACCTTTGTCAGGATTAGCCATGATTTATGACTTCTAGATGCAATTGGATAACAAGATAAAACGTCAAAATCAATTGTTTAATCAATTTGCTTCTTCAAATATAATTAAAATCAGTGTTTAGTCCAAAAATCTAATTAATAGTCTCAATATTCACTTTATATCACAAATGAATCGAAATTAACAAAAACTATCGTAGATTATAAGAAACAATAGCGATTCGTCATATTAGTGGTGCATTTACGATGACGGTTTCTCTTCCCAGTTGAATGCCGCCATTATGTGTGTGTTAACCATCCACACGACGCTCCGCTAGATTTTGACAGTGACGAGTAGTTGTCAAATCTAGTTCCGACGTAATTCAACATATGGCGCTACGCATGCTCCTTCATATATAATACTAAAAATGTAAGGTAAGCATTGTATCCCAATCTAAAACTGCGGGATTTTAGTATTACGGGAGTTTGATGATAATCATTATTATCAAACAATAATGGTTATTATCAAAATCTCATACAGACAGAACAAATATTAAGGATATGTTACAATAAAGATACAGACGTGCATCTTAACCGATAATTGCTGATTCATATCCAGATGAGCACCACTGAATTTTCAAGTGCTTAATTCGTATTTATAATTCATTTCGTGTTCAGCGATGAAGGAAATCAGGAGTCGTCAGGAATAAGTTCCAAATCTTCTCCTCAAAGTCAGAGGAGGCCCCACCTCAGCAATGGGATACTTACAGACTGTTATTTTATGACAAATTAATGTAAAAAAAGAAACAATTAGAATTTATTGGATACAATTTAAGAATGTTTACAAGCGAGTTTTATTTTTAAGAAGGTAAAGTTACGTGAGATGGTTGTTTAAAAATATTTTAAAATGAATGTGAAATAAAAATACGACTTGTGTGGAAATTACGTTGAGACAAAAACTGACAGGTTTTACAAAATGGCGACGATCGACTGCCATACTTTTTGCTTGCTGTCATATTTATGATTCCATAAATTCCTCTTCCAATATCTCATTTGTGAATATTGAGTGAGTGAGGTGTTACGCGGTTGTATAATCAAAATTATTATTATTGAATCTTCCGGTTGTAGCGGAATTGACGCATCCGCTTCACGATGATGGGGACCGCAATTTCCTGAAACATGTCAAGCATTATCATAAATAGCATATCTATAAATAACTGACTTAATACGAAACAGTAAATAATAATAATGTGAATACTTTAGACTGCTTCAATAGTAACAGATCATAATAAATATTTACTATTGATTGGGTAATTGAATGAACTAACAATAAAAAATTATGTAGAAGCATAAAAGGTTTATTTTCATATTAAATTAAAAGTATTTTTCTAGTATCGTCGTGAACAATCGGATGTGTCTTAGTAAACCGCCGGAACTTGCCGGTTCTCCTCGGTAGAATCTACATTCCGAACCGGTGGTAGCTTAACTTAAAATAGTTTGTAAATGACGATTCTAAAGTGCTTGTAAAAGCCTACTTGAATAAAGTATATTTTGATTTGATTTGATTTGTAACTTCGACTAGACTAAAATAACTGTGTTTGTTTGGTCTTCCTCCTTCATCTTTATTTCGGGGAAGGCGCTTCATCAATAACTTATTATTACAAATTACATTCCAGGAATATATTAAGAACTGATATAATATATAGTCGTCCAAATAATATTTATCCCTTGTAACTATTATTGATATAAGTTTGTACGTGCTATAACGGTATGTCTGATGTTCAAACACGTTAAAACCGCTGAATTTATTTAAATGGGCATAGCGATGTATTTAGAGAGTTCTCGACAAAATTAAAAAATATAAAATGTTGTACTGTAATGTGAAACTTCATCGATTGATTGACCAAGAATTTGGAACTTGACCAAGAACGGATAAATTTAGATCACACGCGAATCCAAATCCAATTATGATTATCAAGGGTTTTACTATAACTTTAATCAGACTTAAACTCTCTCCTGTTATCTCAAACGATGTGCTTGAACAGTAATGACGAAACTAACAAAAACTAAGCTACATTATTTGACGCCTGGACTAGACTTTAATAAACATAGTCTATACAAAATTAATTGATGAGAATTCCCAGGCTATAAAACTAGAGTATAAAGTTAATAATTAAATAAACGCTTCGCTACTGAGAAAATACCTTCTTAGTCCTTGAAAGGTTGATTCAACTGCTATTCTAATTATGTTGTAATACATTGTATCCAATATATCTTAGTTTTTTTTTTTTTATTACAGCAAGCATAAGCGTGAGATAATATCTTAGTGTCACAGCTGTAACTTTAAGACATACATTAAATAATATAATTGATTATTATATAATACAGTATTATTCAATAGCTTGGCAGCATTGTTCAAATGCACTATGTATTCCAACCTTAAAATCGTGTGTACCAACTAGAAAGATTGACAAAATGAAATAGTTTTTTTGTCAATGTGCTTTATATGCTATGAATAAAGGACTCGACAGATACAAAGGAGATTTTACTCAATTCAATGACGTTTGTTATTATTAAAAACCTGCCTATCATTATTTAAATAAATATACATCATTATTATAATAAGATATCAGTTTGAGGCGTGATTACATATTTTTAGATAGTGGATGGATTCATGTAATGTTACTTTCGTAATAAACATGTTTCGTACAGCATAAGACAAAGTTCAATCAACTATAAAAGAGTTAAAAAAATTTGAATAAGGTAATACACAGTGTTATATTTATAACGACAATAAATGCAAATAGATTAATCAAAGGCTTAAGAGCAGTAAGCACTTTAAATAATTGAATAGTGAGGGTTTTGCTAAGCTGAAAGAGGACACTCGTTCGCATATAAATTATTTAAGGGAAAAGAGTTTTTTTGTGTACGATTTCGTGGATTTGACTCTGAACCTGTACGAGTAGTACATTGGAAATGTAATTTCATAAGCCTGCACGTGATTAATTATATAATCGTAGTACTAAAGTTCAGTAAGTAACACAGCTGCGGTGTTGAAATAGACTGACGTCTCATCAATAAATCAATAAACTAGACCGTAGTCCAGTGGGTATTTCAGCCGTAGCTGCCATGAATATAAGGTAGCAGTTGTCACATCAATTACCTTAATAAAGATCAACGTTAAAAATATCCAAAGGGACAGACGTATGACATTATAATAAATAATGAAATAACTTATAGTAGTTCAAACATATCTTTAGAAGAATAGACAACTTTATCAGCTTATGTCTACATTAGCATTAGCAGCCCGTAAATGTCCCACTGCTGGGATAAAGGCCTCCTCTCCCTTTGAGGAGAAGGTTTGGAGCATATTCCACCACGCTGCTCCAATGCGGGTTGGCGGAATACACATGTGGCAGAATTTCTTTGAAATTAGACACATGCAGGTTTCCTCACGATGTTTTCCTTCACCGCCGAGCACGAGATGAATTATAAACACAAATTAAGCACATGAAATTTCAGTGGTGCCTGCCTGGTTTGAACCCGATATCATCGGTTAAGATGCACGCGTTCGAACCACTGGGCCATCTCGGCTTATGTCTACAGATTATCAGTAATGATTCCAAACATATTCAAATTAAATTGAATCAAATAATTATCATAATTAAAATATTCTGCGGTATGCCGCACGTACCACTCCAGTGGATTCAATGTAATTTGTTATAAGGACTACACGGTAGTCATTATAACTTTACATTAGAGTCACTTGTTCTTTGTGATACTGATTTTCAAAAAGTATTTATATATTATTTCATTATTAAACTCTGTATTTCACTTATAACTAAGTCTTATTACTATGTAAAACATTTCCTTGTTATTATTATTTAATTTATACTAAAACTCTATTATGATCATAAACCTTAACGTAAGCGGAAGTTCACAATCAAATGGATGGTATTGTTTAAAACAACACTTCTCGTGTAAAATTATCCTTTCACGAAGATTTGGAATGTTACAAACGCAATATTACAGCCCCCACAACTCTCTTCAAAATTCGGTTCGATTGATGAAAGACATGGATTCAAAAACGTCAACTAGTCATAGCTCAGTACGAAACACTTATACAATTCCAGCATCCCGGTAAATATAAAATGAATGTATTATATATGTATCTGCAAAGTTTATACAACTACATACAAATGCAATAACTTCTAACCCCAAAATCATTCCACATCGATTGCACATCAATAACCGAAGGAGGCACCACGAAAGATACTAATGCAGCGACCATATCAAGCTATCAGAGATAACTTTATTCAGTCTAGCGCTCGCACAGTACCTACCTTTTCACTAAATAATATTAAGATGTTTTTTTTTTTTTTATGTTATAGGGGGCAAACGAGAAGGAGGCTCACCTGATGGAAAGTGACTACCACCGCCCATGGACATCTGCAACACCAGGGGGGTTACAGGTGCGTTGCCGGCCTTTAAGAAATAAGTACGCTCTTTTCTTGAAGGTTCCCAAGTCATATCGGTTCGGAAAAACCGCCGGCGAAAGCTGGTTCCACAGAGTGGTCGTGCGAGGCAGAAAATGCCTTAAAAATCGCGCTGTTGTGGATTTAAGAGTTATAATTCTCTTAATGAGATCATTTAGCGTATATAAAATAATTGTATTTTGTTGTTTTAAAAAAGTAAACGTATAGTTAGTCCTGGATTTAGTATTTTATTACCAAATACTTTACATAGGCTTAAAGATTATTTATTCTCATATAGGCAATTACATCACTTACATGAGAACACAATTGAAAAAAATAAAAACAATTTACAAAAATAAAACACAATCATCAAACACAAAGCTATCCATTCTACATACTCAGACAAATATTTTTGTAATAATATGAGACAGTCGGTTTTTGAATATATCGAATGAATCAATATTTTTAATGGCTGAGCGTATCTTGTTATAAAGACGCGCACCATCATATGTTATTGCGGTTTGAACTAACTTTATACGAGTTTTAGGCAAAACAATGAGAGTCGCGCGTCGAGTGCAGGGTCGACCAAATTTTTTTTTAATTAAATTTTAGTTCGGAATGGACATCTTTATTAATAGTTTTACGTATGAATGTGCAGTTGCTGTAATTTATTCATTTTATGCTCATTAATTTAGTTTTGCGATAAAATTGTTTAGATGACATCCAAATCAGTTTTCGAATATTTACTGAACTTGCGACCGTAAATCGTCTTTATTATATATATAAAGGCGAGAGATCACCTTTGTCAGGATTAGCCATGATTTATGACTTCTAGATGCAATTGGATAACAAGATAAAACGTCAAAATCAATTGTTTAATCAATTTGCTTCTTCAAATATAATTAAAATCAGTGTTTAGTCCAAAAATCTAATTAATAGTCTCAATATTCACTTTATATCACAAATGAATCGAAATTAACAAAAACTATCGTAGATTATAAGAAACAATAGCGATTCGTCATATTAGTGGTGCATTTACGATGACGGTTTCTCTTCCCAGTTGAATGCCGCCATTATGTGTGTGTTAACCATCCACACGACGCTCCGCTAGATTTTGACAGTGACGAGTAGTTGTCAAATCTAGTTCCGACGTAATTCAACATATGGCGCTACGCATGCTCCTTCATATATAATACTAAAAATGTAAGGTAAGCATTGTATCCCAATCTAAAACTGCGGGATTTTAGTATTACGGGAGTTTGATGATAATCATTATTATCAAACAATAATGGTTATTATCAAAATCTCATACAGACAGAACAAATATTAAGGATATGTTACAATAAAGATACAGACGTGCATCTTAACCGATAATTGCTGATTCATATCCAGATGAGCACCACTGAATTTTCAAGTGCTTAATTCGTATTTATAATTCATTTCGTGTTCAGCGATGAAGGAAATCAGGAGTCGTCAGGAATAAGTTCCAAATCTTCTCCTCAAAGTCAGAGGAGGCCCCACCTCAGCAATGGGATACTTACAGACTGTTATTTTATGACAAATTAATGTAAAAAAAGAAACAATTAGAATTTATTGGATACAATTTAAGAATGTTTACAAGCGAGTTTTATTTTTAAGAAGGTAAAGTTACGTGAGATGGTTGTTTAAAAATATTTTAAAATGAATGTGAAATAAAAATACGACTTGTGTGGAAATTACGTTGAGACAAAAACTGACAGGTTTTACAAAATGGCGACGATCGACTGCCATACTTTTTGCTTGCTGTCATATTTATGATTCCATAAATTCCTCTTCCAATATCTCATTTGTGAATATTGAGTGAGTGAGGTGTTACGCGGTTGTATAATCAAAATTATTATTATTGAATCTTCCGGTTGTAGCGGAATTGACGCATCCGCTTCACGATGATGGGGACCGCAATTTCCTGAAACATGTCAAGCATTATCATAAATAGCATATCTATAAATAACTGACTTAATACGAAACAGTAAATAATAATAATGTGAATACTTTAGACTGCTTCAATAGTAACAGATCATAATAAATATTTACTATTGATTGGGTAATTGAATGAACTAACAATAAAAAATTATGTAGAAGCATAAAAGGTTTATTTTCATATTAAATTAAAAGTATTTTTCTAGTATCGTCGTGAACAATCGGATGTGTCTTAGTAAACCGCCGGAACTTGCCGGTTCTCCTCGGTAGAATCTACATTCCGAACCGGTGGTAGCTTAACTTAAAATAGTTTGTAAATGACGATTCTAAAGTGCTTGTAAAAGCCTACTTGAATAAAGTATATTTTGATTTGATTTGATTTGTAACTTCGACTAGACTAAAATAACTGTGTTTGTTTGGTCATCCTCCTTCATCTTTATTTCGGGGAAGGCGCTTCATCAATAACTTATTATTACAAATTACATTCCAGGAATATATTAAGAACTGATATAATATATAGTCGTCCAAATAATATTTATCCCTTGTAACTATTATTGATATAAGTTTGTACGTGCTATAACGGTATGTCTGATGTTCAAACACGTTAAAACCGCTGAATTTATTTAAATGGGCATAGCGATGTATTTAGAGAGTTCTCGACAAAATTAAAAAATATAAAATGTTGTACTGTAATGTGAAACTTCATCGATTGATTGACCAAGAATTTGGAACTTGACCAAGAACGGATAAATTTAGATCACACGCGAATCCAAATCCAATTATGATTATCAAGGGTTTTACTATAACTTTAATCAGACTTAAACTCTCTCCTGTTATCTCAAACGATGTGCTTGAACAGTAATGACGAAACTAACAAAAACTAAGCTACATTATTTGACGCCTGGACTAGACTTTAATAAACATAGTCTATACAAAATTAATTGATGAGAATTCCCAGGCTATAAAACTAGAGTATAAAGTTAATAATTAAATAAACGCTTCGCTACTGAGAAAATACCTTCTTAGTCCTTGAAAGGTTGATTCAACTGCTATTCTAATTATGTTGTAATACATTGTATCCAATATATCTTAGTTTTTTTTTTTTTATTACAGCAAGCATAAGCGTGAGATAATATCTTAGTGTCACAGCTGTAACTTTAAGACATACATTAAATAATATAATTGATTATTATATAATACAGTATTATTCAATAGCTTGGCAGCATTGTTCAAATGCACTATGTATTCCAACCTTAAAATCGTGTGTACCAACTAGAAAGATTGACAAAATGAAATAGTTTTTTTGTCAATGTGCTTTATATGCTATGAATAAAGGACTCGACAGATACAAAGGAGATTTTACTCAATTCAATGACGTTTGTTATTATTAAAAACCTGCCTATCATTATTTAAATAAATATACATCATTATTATAATAAGATATCAGTTTGAGGCGTGATTACATATTTTTAGATAGTGGATGGATTCATGTAATGTTACTTTCGTAATAAACATGTTTCGTACAGCATAAGACAAAGTTCAATCAACTATAAAAGAGTTAAAAAAATTTGAATAAGGTAATACACAGTGTTATATTTATAACGACAATAAATGCAAATAGATTAATCAAAGGCTTAAGAGCAGTAAGCACTTTAAATAATTGAATAGTGAGGGTTTTGCTAAGCTGAAAGAGGACACTCGTTCGCATATAAATTATTTAAGGGAAAAGAGTTTTTTTGTGTACGATTTCGTGGATTTGACTCTGAACCTGTACGAGTAGTACATTGGAAATGTAATTTCATAAGCCTGCACGTGATTAATTATATAATCGTAGTACTAAAGTTCAGTAAGTAACACAGCTGCGGTGTTGAAATAGACTGACGTCTCATCAATAAATCAATAAACTAGACCGTAGTCCAGTGGGTATTTCAGCCGTAGCTGCCATGAATATAAGGTAGCAGTTGTCACATCAATTACCTTAATAAAGATCAACGTTAAAAATATCCAAAGGGACAGACGTATGACATTATAATAAATAATGAAATAACTTATAGTAGTTCAAACATATCTTTAGAAGAATAGACAACTTTATCAGCTTATGTCTACATTAGCATTAGCAGCCCGTAAATGTCCCACTGCTGGGATAAAGGCCTCCTCTCCCTTTGAGGAGAAGGTTTGGAGCATATTCCACCACGCTGCTCCAATGCGGGTTGGCGGAATACACATGTGGCAGAATTTCTTTGAAATTAGACACATGCAGGTTTCCTCACGATGTTTTCCTTCACCGCCGAGCACGAGATGAATTATAAACACAAATTAAGCACATGAAATTTCAGTGGTGCCTGCCTGGTTTGAACCCGATATCATCGGTTAAGATGCACGCGTTCGAACCACTGGGCCATCTCGGCTTATGTCTACAGATTATCAGTAATGATTCCAAACATATTCAAATTAAATTGAATCAAATAATTATCATAATTAAAATATTCTGCGGTATGCCGCACGTACCACTCCAGTGGATTCAATGTAATTTGTTATAAGGACTACACGGTAGTCATTATAACTTTACATTAGAGTCACTTGTTCTTTGTGATACTGATTTTCAAAAAGTATTTATATATTATTTCATTATTAAACTCTGTATTTCACTTATAACTAAGTCTTATTACTATGTAAAACATTTCCTTGTTATTATTATTTAATTTATACTAAAACTCTATTATGATCATAAACCTTAACGTAAGCGGAAGTTCACAATCAAATGGATGGTATTGTTTAAAACAACACTTCTCGTGTAAAATTATCCTTTCACGAAGATTTGGAATGTTACAAACGCAATATTACAGCCCCCACAACTCTCTTCAAAATTCGGTTCGATTGATGAAAGACATGGATTCAAAAACGTCAACTAGTCATAGCTCAGTACGAAACACTTATACAATTCCAGCATCCCGGTAAATATAAAATGAATGTATTATATATGTATCTGCAAAGTTTATACAACTACATACAAATGCAATAACTTCTAACCCCAAAATCATTCCACATCGATTGCACATCAATAACCGAAGGAGGCACCACGAAAGATACTAATGCAGCGACCATATCAAGCTATCAGAGATAACTTTATTCAGTCTAGCGCTCGCACAGTACCTACCTTTTCACTAAATAATATTAAGATGTTTTTTTTTTTTTTATGTTATAGGGGGCAAACGAGAAGGAGGCTCACCTGATGGAAAGTGACTACCACCGCCCATGGACATCTGCAACACCAGGGGGGTTACAGGTGCGTTGCCGGCCTTTAAGAAATAAGTACGCTCTTTTCTTGAAGGTTCCCAAGTCATATCGGTTCGGAAAAACCGCCGGCGAAAGCTGGTTCCACAGAGTGGTCGTGCGAGGCAGAAAATGCCTTAAAAATCGCGCTGTTGTGGATTTAAGAGTTATAATTCTCTTAATGAGATCATTTAGCGTATATAAAATAATTGTATTTTGTTGTTTTAAAAAAGTAAACGTATAGTTAGTCCTGGATTTAGTATTTTATTACCAAATACTTTACATAGGCTTAAAGATTATTTATTCTCATATAGGCAATTACATCACTTACATGAGAACACAATTGAAAAAAATAAAAACAATTTACAAAAATAAAACACAATCATCAAACACAAAGCTATCCATTCTACATACTCAGACAAATATTTTTGTAATAATATGAGACAGTCGGTTTTTGAATATATCGAATGAATCAATATTTTTAATGGCTGAGCGTATCTTGTTATAAAGACGCGCACCATCATATGTTATTGCGGTTTGAACTAACTTTATACGAGTTTTAGGCAAAACAATGAGAGTCGCGCGTCGAGTGCAGGGTCGACCAAATTTTTTTTTAATTAAATTTTAGTTCGGAATGGACATCTTTATTAATAGTTTTACGTATGAATGTGCAGTTGCTGTAATTTATTCATTTTATGCTCATTAATTTAGTTTTGCGATAAAATTGTTTAGATGACATCCAAATCAGTTTTCGAATATTTACTGAACTTGCGACCGTAAATCGTCTTTATTATATATATAAAGGCGAGAGATCACCTTTGTCAGGATTAGCCATGATTTATGACTTCTAGATGCAATTGGATAACAAGATAAAACGTCAAAATCAATTGTTTAATCAATTTGCTTCTTCAAATATAATTAAAATCAGTGTTTAGTCCAAAAATCTAATTAATAGTCTCAATATTCACTTTATATCACAAATGAATCGAAATTAACAAAAACTATCGTAGATTATAAGAAACAATAGCGATTCGTCATATTAGTGGTGCATTTACGATGACGGTTTCTCTTCCCAGTTGAATGCCGCCATTATGTGTGTGTTAACCATCCACACGACGCTCCGCTAGATTTTGACAGTGACGAGTAGTTGTCAAATCTAGTTCCGACGTAATTCAACATATGGCGCTACGCATGCTCCTTCATATATAATACTAAAAATGTAAGGTAAGCATTGTATCCCAATCTAAAACTGCGGGATTTTAGTATTACGGGAGTTTGATGATAATCATTATTATCAAACAATAATGGTTATTATCAAAATCTCATACAGACAGAACAAATATTAAGGATATGTTACAATAAAGATACAGACGTGCATCTTAACCGATAATTGCTGATTCATATCCAGATGAGCACCACTGAATTTTCAAGTGCTTAATTCGTATTTATAATTCATTTCGTGTTCAGCGATGAAGGAAATCAGGAGTCGTCAGGAATAAGTTCCAAATCTTCTCCTCAAAGTCAGAGGAGGCCCCACCTCAGCAATGGGATACTTACAGACTGTTATTTTATGACAAATTAATGTAAAAAAAGAAACAATTAGAATTTATTGGATACAATTTAAGAATGTTTACAAGCGAGTTTTATTTTTAAGAAGGTAAAGTTACGTGAGATGGTTGTTTAAAAATATTTTAAAATGAATGTGAAATAAAAATACGACTTGTGTGGAAATTACGTTGAGACAAAAACTGACAGGTTTTACAAAATGGCGACGATCGACTGCCATACTTTTTGCTTGCTGTCATATTTATGATTCCATAAATTCCTCTTCCAATATCTCATTTGTGAATATTGAGTGAGTGAGGTGTTACGCGGTTGTATAATCAAAATTATTATTATTGAATCTTCCGGTTGTAGCGGAATTGACGCATCCGCTTCACGATGATGGGGACCGCAATTTCCTGAAACATGTCAAGCATTATCATAAATAGCATATCTATAAATAACTGACTTAATACGAAACAGTAAATAATAATAATGTGAATACTTTAGACTGCTTCAATAGTAACAGATCATAATAAATATTTACTATTGATTGGGTAATTGAATGAACTGACAATAAAAAATTATGTAGAAGCATAAAAGGTTTATTTTCATATTAAATTAAAAGTATTTTTCTAGTATCGTCGTGAACAATCGGATGTGTCTTAGTAAACCGCCGGAACTTGCCGGTTCTCCTCGGTAGAATCTACATTCCGAACCGGTGGTAGCTTAACTTAAAATAGTTTGTAAATGACGATTCTAAAGTGCTTGTAAAAGCCTACTTGAATAAAGTATATTTTGATTTGATTTGATTTGTAACTTCGACTAGACTAAAATAACTGTGTTTGTTTGGTCATCCTCCTTCATCTTTATTTCGGGGAAGGCGCTTCATCAATAACTTATTATTACAAATTACATTCCAGGAATATATTAAGAACTGATATAATATATAGTCGTCCAAATAATATTTATCCCTTGTAACTATTATTGATATAAGTTTGTACGTGCTATAACGGTATGTCTGATGTTCAAACACGTTAAAACCGCTGAATTTATTTAAATGGGCATAGCGATGTATTTAGAGAGTTCTCGACAAAATTAAAAAATATAAAATGTTGTACTGTAATGTGAAACTTCATCGATTGATTGACCAAGAATTTGGAACTTGACCAAGAACGGATAAATTTAGATCACACGCGAATCCAAATCCAATTATGATTATCAAGGGTTTTACTATAACTTTAATCAGACTTAAACTCTCTCCTGTTATCTCAAACGATGTGCTTGAACAGTAATGACGAAACTAACAAAAACTAAGCTACATTATTTGACGCCTGGACTAGACTTTAATAAACATAGTCTATACAAAATTAATTGATGAGAATTCCCAGGCTATAAAACTAGAGTATAAAGTTAATAATTAAATAAACGCTTCGCTACTGAGAAAATACCTTCTTAGTCCTTGAAAGGTTGATTCAACTGCTATTCTAATTATGTTGTAATACATTGTATCCAATATATCTTAGTTTTTTTTTTTTTATTACAGCAAGCATAAGCGTGAGATAATATCTTAGTGTCACAGCTGTAACTTTAAGACATACATTAAATAATATAATTGATTATTATATAATACAGTATTATTCAATAGCTTGGCAGCATTGTTCAAATGCACTATGTATTCCAACCTTAAAATCGTGTGTACCAACTAGAAAGATTGACAAAATGAAATAGTTTTTTTGTCAATGTGCTTTATATGCTATGAATAAAGGACTCGACAGATACAAAGGAGATTTTACTCAATTCAATGACGTTTGTTATTATTAAAAACCTGCCTATCATTATTTAAATAAATATACATCATTATTATAATAAGATATCAGTTTGAGGCGTGATTACATATTTTTAGATAGTGGATGGATTCATGTAATGTTACTTTCGTAATAAACATGTTTCGTACAGCATAAGACAAAGTTCAATCAACTATAAAAGAGTTAAAAAAATTTGAATAAGGTAATACACAGTGTTATATTTATAACGACAATAAATGCAAATAGATTAATCAAAGGCTTAAGAGCAGTAAGCACTTTAAATAATTGAATAGTGAGGGTTTTGCTAAGCTGAAAGAGGACACTCGTTCGCATATAAATTATTTAAGGGAAAAGAGTTTTTTTGTGTACGATTTCGTGGATTTGACTCTGAACCTGTACGAGTAGTACATTGGAAATGTAATTTCATAAGCCTGCACGTGATTAATTATATAATCGTAGTACTAAAGTTCAGTAAGTAACACAGCTGCGGTGTTGAAATAGACTGACGTCTCATCAATAAATCAATAAACTAGACCGTAGTCCAGTGGGTATTTCAGCCGTAGCTGCCATGAATATAAGGTAGCAGTTGTCACATCAATTACCTTAATAAAGATCAACGTTAAAAATATCCAAAGGGACAGACGTATGACATTATAATAAATAATGAAATAACTTATAGTAGTTCAAACATATCTTTAGAAGAATAGACAACTTTATCAGCTTATGTCTACATTAGCATTAGCAGCCCGTAAATGTCCCACTGCTGGGATAAAGGCCTCCTCTCCCTTTGAGGAGAAGGTTTGGAGCATATTCCACCACGCTGCTCCAATGCGGGTTGGCGGAATACACATGTGGCAGAATTTCTTTGAAATTAGACACATGCAGGTTTCCTCACGATGTTTTCCTTCACCGCCGAGCACGAGATGAATTATAAACACAAATTAAGCACATGAAATTTCAGTGGTGCCTGCCTGGTTTGAACCCGATATCATCGGTTAAGATGCACGCGTTCGAACCACTGGGCCATCTCGGCTTATGTCTACAGATTATCAGTAATGATTCCAAACATATTCAAATTAAATTGAATCAAATAATTATCATAATTAAAATATTCTGCGGTATGCCGCACGTACCACTCCAGTGGATTCAATGTAATTTGTTATAAGGACTACACGGTAGTCATTATAACTTTACATTAGAGTCACTTGTTCTTTGTGATACTGATTTTCAAAAAGTATTTATATATTATTTCATTATTAAACTCTGTATTTCACTTATAACTAAGTCTTATTACTATGTAAAACATTTCCTTGTTATTATTATTTAATTTATACTAAAACTCTATTATGATCATAAACCTTAACGTAAGCGGAAGTTCACAATCAAATGGATGGTATTGTTTAAAACAACACTTCTCGTGTAAAATTATCCTTTCACGAAGATTTGGAATGTTACAAACGCAATATTACAGCCCCCACAACTCTCTTCAAAATTCGGTTCGATTGATGAAAGACATGGATTCAAAAACGTCAACTAGTCATAGCTCAGTACGAAACACTTATACAATTCCAGCATCCCGGTAAATATAAAATGAATGTATTATATATGTATCTGCAAAGTTTATACAACTACATACAAATGCAATAACTTCTAACCCCAAAATCATTCCACATCGATTGCACATCAATAACCGAAGGAGGCACCACGAAAGATACTAATGCAGCGACCATATCAAGCTATCAGAGATAACTTTATTCAGTCTAGCGCTCGCACAGTACCTACCTTTTCACTAAATAATATTAAGATGTTTTTTTTTTTTTTATGTTATAGGGGGCAAACGAGAAGGAGGCTCACCTGATGGAAAGTGACTACCACCGCCCATGGACATCTGCAACACCAGGGGGGTTACAGGTGCGTTGCCGGCCTTTAAGAAATAAGTACGCTCTTTTCTTGAAGGTTCCCAAGTCATATCGGTTCGGAAAAACCGCCGGCGAAAGCTGGTTCCACAGAGTGGTCGTGCGAGGCAGAAAATGCCTTAAAAATCGCGCTGTTGTGGATTTAAGAGTTATAATTCTCTTAATGAGATCATTTAGCGTATATAAAATAATTGTATTTTGTTGTTTTAAAAAAGTAAACGTATAGTTAGTCCTGGATTTAGTATTTTATTACCAAATACTTTACATAGGCTTAAAGATTATTTATTCTCATATAGGCAATTACATCACTTACATGAGAACACAATTGAAAAAAATAAAAACAATTTACAAAAATAAAACACAATCATCAAACACAAAGCTATCCATTCTACATACTCAGACAAATATTTTTGTAATAATATGAGACAGTCGGTTTTTGAATATATCGAATGAATCAATATTTTTAATGGCTGAGCGTATCTTGTTATAAAGACGCGCACCATCATATGTTATTGCGGTTTGAACTAACTTTATACGAGTTTTAGGCAAAACAATGAGAGTCGCGCGTCGAGTGCAGGGTCGACCAAATTTTTTTTTAATTAAATTTTAGTTCGGAATGGACATCTTTATTAATAGTTTTACGTATGAATGTGCAGTTGCTGTAATTTATTCATTTTATGCTCATTAATTTAGTTTTGCGATAAAATTGTTTAGATGACATCCAAATCAGTTTTCGAATATTTACTGAACTTGCGACCGTAAATCGTCTTTCTTCTCCGTATTTTCACATGCAACATGAAAGCTAAAGCTGTCATCTAACTTACCTGTACATGTATATCTTACTTCAATATAACTGAAGGATCTTTAATAAGTATGAATTGTCCCTCATTTTTATTTGATTATTAGGTAGCTATTATATTTTATTATCTTGATATGTCTAAAAGCCATCAATGTAATCCTCAATCATCAGTATCGCCAGAAGGCTACCATTTAACCGTAATTATGACGGTATTTTGCATTTTATTCATTCTTATTTTATGGTATTCGAGGCAATACGCGGCCATTAGTCACATAGCTTTTACGATTTAATTTCACACTTTAATACGATGCCAGATTAAAAATATTCATGTGACCGACATTACGTTGCCACTATACGTCATTGTGAATAATAATTGATATTATTTCAAGATACATTCCAGAACTATGAAAATGTCACCTGGAATCAACGACTTCTTACGCAGACAGACATTTATACACTACATAAATATCATATAACGAAAAAAAAACTCAAACTTATTAATAATTAAATATAAGAAAGCACAAAATAAAAATTACAAATTAAATAAAAGATACGCCAAAGGTACGAACATATCGTGACATATAACTTCAATTCTTAAATTGATATATTCTTAGAGATGTCTGTAAGTAAAGTTATTGTCAAATATATGTTTGTTTATTTACACTATCGCCACGTGTCATTGGTTCTTACTCTGCGTTACCCCATATGTGAGAATAATCATAGTTTGTAGCTGAGACCTAGCCTAGGCTTCAAAGCCTAGCTGTTACATAGTCTCATTCCTATGTGTAAATTATAGCGTTACTGCTTATGGTCAGGCGATGTATACACTAAGTTTTATTTATTCTTTATTTATAGCCAGATTGGGTAAACACTACACTAGTCATCCGGCACTCAAATTTTGTGTTTCCGCTGAAGAGTTTATAGAGGTAATGTACTGGCAGGATTAAGGGAAATGAAATCTTATGATCAGATGGATTATTTGTCCGTTTATTTTACTGTTTAAAAAAAGTTTGTCATAATATTTAAAAACAAACATTCATAGGAGTCCAAACAATAATACGTGACCCTTTGAAAGAAACTATTCTATTTCTTGCCTTATTCGTTTTCAATAATGTTCACGTCTCTACGTATGATTATTTATGAGGTGTTCAGAAGGGCGACTATTGATTATACCTTGACGCGTCTTGACATCGAAGATCTTATTAAATGTCACATTTTTATGAAATATTTTGAACTCAATTCTTTAGCAGGAGATTTCGGTTCGTTCATTAAATTATTGAAATTTTTTTTCTGGGAAGCTTAAATAGTGACGTTTACTAAATCATTCTCGATTTTAATTATTTTAAAATGAACAGCAGAAATGTCTTGAATTTAATTTTTACACCTCATGATTTAACAACTACATAAAAATGTAATTCAACAAGCAATGCGATGTTAAGCGCTTATTTAATAATGTAAAAGATAAAGGTACTCAAAATAAATAACCCATATATTTTTTTTAATACTGACTCAAAATGTATCAAGTAAATATATATGTATGGGTAAGATAATGATAATTAATAACGGACAAACCACTCAGTCACACTCAAACTAATCTTTATTAGTTCAACGACAAATAATTAGAAAATTCCTTCATATTTTAGGTAAATATGTCAAACATGATTTCATCTCAAACAGTCCCCTTCCACTATTTTTAAGCTACTGTGTTTAAGAGAAGAAGAATGATATAAGTAAATCACCTTTTATCCTTGTATATTTTATCCTACAGTTAGTATTCGTACTCATTCACCATGTATCCGCGTAATTTAAAAACAAACTGATATAAGTTATAAAAATTAAAATTTCATCTAATATATAAAACATTGTATATAATACGTGTAACTTCATATAAATTGTTCAATCTGGAAATATGTCTGCGATGTTGAATTTATGGTTCGTTGATTATTCGCTTTCTGTTCCGTCTGAATCTGTAGCGAAATACTTGAAGCGATAAATATACGAGGGCAAATTTATTATGACATCGATATAATAATGTCAGTGAAAGATATTTAACACGTTTATTAAATATAAGTACCTGTATTGATTACACAATCATTGTGAGAGATTTTAATACCTGTTTAATAAAAAGATGTTCAACGTACCAACGATTTAAAAATATAGGTAATAACAGTAAATTTAAGGTGCTTTTAAAGAATGCAACTCCTTTTTTTTCGAATTGGACTTCATGGAGGTTACTTTCTTAGTCGTGTTGATGTTCATGTCTTGCTTCCTGCTGGAGTCTTCCTTTACTATGATTTAGTTCATTTATCTTATTATATTTAGCATCAGGGTTGTAAACCAAAGATAGTCACGGAGCGAAATATCCTATATAAATATGCTACAAAGGTAGTATAGTATATGAAAGAACAATCAATAACCTGGCAAAAAATAACTAGTGCTGTTGAAACTAGTCTCAGTAGTCAGAGATCTCACTAATCGGGGCGTCAATGGGAAAAACCTACAAAGCCCATTCCGTAAAATTAAATTTATAAATAAAAAACAAATCTGTGAATATTTAGTCGTGGTAGAATTGAGTCATGTAACTACGCGAGGGACACGATATTTTAATACCCAAGGTTGGTGGCGCAGTTGGCGATATAAATTTGCGGTTACCATTTCTTACAGTTGTAAAAGTCTATGAACGGGGGAAGACACTTACCATCGAGTGGCCCGTTTATTCCTATATGAAATAATTCCATATATAATAGTTGTATATAACAATTTTGGAATGGTTATTATATTATATTCGTTCTCTCATTACGTCATAAGACTTATACCACTTTAGATATATCTAGGATTGTAATGAAACCTTATTTGTCAATATTGGTTGAGGCACTAACGCTCTAAGTGGGGTAGTCGCAAGTATGCCTCATCTAATATATATATGACAGATCGTTTAATCAACTCGTACGTTAAACACGTATATCGAGTAGGGTTACAAGGACATAAGGACAAGATATCGTATACAAATTACTTGACAACCCTTATCACTTTTGATTAGTTATCTAATTACGTAGTTAACTCTATTAAGCCACTACCCACAAAGGCCCACAGATACGCATAAACATGTTTATCGTGCGGTTGACGAACGGTTAATGACAGTCCTGCATAATTTGTGAATTGACTTAATGCAATGTAAAGCTGACGCGCTGTTGGTAATAACATCTTTAGATGATATTTACAAATATTACTATATAGGTAAAACATAGTACTTTTTACTACATATTCGTATGTAATAATAAAATTGATTCATTAAAATTGAATCTAGTTGAATATTTTTTTTTCTCCTCTATGTACTGATTTTCCTTTTTATACTGTTTGACAGTTACTAAAAAAGTTGGAAATAAGAGTAGATAAAAAAAAATATTCTAAACTTGCAAATTCATAAATATTTTTCTCTACTTTTCAATAATGATCAAGGTCGATGTCATTAGTGCTCTGGGGATAAACTATATTGTTCTTTATAAAGAATTGTGGTAATTCCCCATTATGAGAAATTACTAATACTATTTATCTCTCCAATTAAGCTTAAAGCTTGAAGTAAAGACGGCAACTAGTGGTCGGGATCGATAGTTCGACTTTTTACATACTTACTTTTTTCATACATACATTTCATACAGTTTAAGGGCCGTATGCACCAACCCGCATTGAAGCAGCGTGGTAAAATATGCTACAAACCTTCTCCTCAAAGGAGGCCTTAGCCCAGCTGTGGGAAATTTACAGGCTGTCAATGTTAAGGGCCATAAACTAACTTAACTTCTAATAAACAATTAAAAAAAAAGGCGATGATGACGCGTCCGCTATAGGTATATATATGCATAAGTATATGTCAGCTGGAACATTTAATGTATACAAATTCCTTATGATTTATATTATAAAATAATAGCACAACTTTAAAAAAAAACATTTATTTATTTTTCTTATACAACAAAATCGTGAATTGCATACATACACATATTTAGACATTAAATAAATAAATCAATTACATTGAATACAATAAAAACCACAATGCAATAACTAATACATTAAATTCTCTATATTTTTAATATAATTTAATCTACATTTGAATATAATCTATGGACAATATGGAATATAAATATAAGTACATGACTCCTACTCTGATATTAACAAAACGTTTAGAATATATTAAAATGTATAATTGTATTTCTCCTACATAATTTATTGTATAGTATATTTTATGTACCACTGATTAAAGAGGTAAGTAATCTACTTATAATTTTAAGTACGTTCGAATTATGTCAAGTGAATATTAAAAAATAAAATCTTGTGAATTCTCCATTCACATTTGATAATATCAAATAAAATAAATTTGAATTGTGACAATGATTATTAAATAAATACATAATATATAAAATAATAGATTTCATTATTACAAACGTAAAATTAATTATTTATTTTAAAATTAGCATAACAAAGATATTTGCATATTTGTATACACAAGACGGTCAATCAATATGAGTATTTAATACTCATATTTATGAAAGGCTTTGTATAAAGTATTTGATAGGACGTGTTTAAGGGAGATTATTTGTTGTAGTTAACTCATTTAATTTCATTGTTTATCTTTCAAAGTCGATATTATGTTTTTGAAAATAAATAAAGCACGATGAATGAAATTAAAAAAAAATTCTATCCGATCTATTTGCCGTTTTTAATCGAAATAGTACTGACATAGTTTTAAAGGGATTTTCATCGTGCACTGGAAAAATTTGAATGAACTCCGTTGACATGTGACATTCGAAATTGTATATTTTGTATTTGAAAGACATATTTGGAAAGGTATGTCATCTGTTTTTTTTTAATAATACTTTTAAAGAAAATCTCTGATGTTATTCCTTAATCTGCCAATAATAACTGGGAATCGTTAGAACTAATTCGATATGTCCTGAGCTTATAAGATTAGTCGAAGATAAGTATACCAGCTTTACTCTCAATTTTTTATATTTTCATATATTTTATGACTTTTACGACGATCTTTACAATCTTCCTCAACTTTTCAACAGAATTGCATCTACTGCAATAGTATCTAACTATAACATCACGAAAGTTTTAATGTACATGAAAATAGTATAGTACTGTATATTTTATTGCTAAAAGATTTACAGCACTGTCCAATCTAGAATATTAGTCTAGATAAAACAATACAATATATAGTCAGGTAATTGAATATCTGGTGAGTAGATTAAAGCCTTTAAATCTGGACAAGTCCCAACCAATTTCGTTATTTGGCAATATCAGGAACTGTATTAATATCAATAGTATATAAAATTACTCCAAATTTTTCAAATAAACTCAAATTTCATCCCCTTTTTACAATTTCGAGGATCTGTCTATGCAGTTAGCCATAATCATAATTCAACCCGCGTAGGGGTCACGTCAAATTAAAACTTTGAAACAATCAAAACAATGTCGGAGTTTCTTGTTTTAGATCCGTCTCGTTTAGTAAATTAATTATTTAAATGAATGATGGACAGATTGTTTTTATGAATTTAAATTGGTTACTCTATATATATATATGTGTATATTTATGTAATCAAATTGAACCGTATTTAGTGGCGAGTGAACCACTGTAAGTATAACAATTTGGTTTCCATGGTTGGCACATTGACAGCCAGCGCCAATGTCTACAATTATGCTGACCTTTTACCTTAACGTTAGTATATTTACTTGTCCGCCTACTAATTACAAAATTTAACATAAGTTTTATTGTTCATCTGTAATTTCGAAGCGAACATATTCGACCATATAAGAGAGAGCCGAGATGGCCCAGTGGTTAGAACGCGTACATCGATGATTTCGGTTTCAAGCCCAGGCAGGCACCACTGAATTTTCATGTGCTTAATTTGTATTTATAATTCATCTCATGCTCGGCGGTGAAGGAAAACATCGTGAGGAAATTCTGCCATGTGTGTATTCCACCAACCCGCATTGGAGCAGCGTGGTGGAATATGCTCAAAGCCTTCTCCTCAAAGGGAGATGAGGCCTTACTGGGCCACTACTGGGCGTAGTGGGAAATTGTCATATGGACAAGGTAACAAGAGAGAAAACATATGTTTGTCTGTAAGCGAATTATGAGACAACCAATTTCAATACAAATTAAACATTTAACAAAGTGACGTATTACGCCGCGAGGATAAAGATATAAGAAGAATATAGAAATAAGAAAGTACCTCTTCATTTTACCGCCCAAATTAATAAAATCTAAAACACAAATATTTTTGCATTACTTGGCATGTATTTTTGCAAAGCAGAGCGCAAAATCAATTAAAAAATTATCACTTTATCGCAATCGAACCGAAACGTAGTCGTTGCCGTTCAGCCGTTTTCCATCTCTACTAAGACAACTGCAACTGGAACAGCTTGAACGGAATATAATCGTGATCGTATCAAAAGCGATATAAATCAGTAGAAGCCCTCAGTTATGATAACTCAGTTTAAGAGTTTAAATTTTGTGATGGATTGTCAAAACTTGATCGGAATAGAATCGGGAACCTGTAACCATTATATGTTAGTAGAATAACCAGGCTATGAAATCACCTGTGCCTCTAATGGTACTAGTGAAAACAATCTGTATTAAAGTTTGTGTTATTTTAATTTTATTATATTTATCCATAGAAAAGGAAAACTTGAAGATATTTCGATAAAGAATCGAACACACCTGTGCGACCTAGCGGAGTGAAAGCAAGCCCGACGTCTAATCATCTGTAAAGTTACAGCCACACGGGTGCTGCCAAGCGAGATAACTCACTATACAGAAACGTTGGATTTTGGTTCTTCAGAAACGAAATATTTTCATATTTTTGTTTTTATAAAACTAGCTTCAATTTTTTTCATATTTGAGTTTATATGCTCATTGCAAACAGCAATAATGGTCCCCTTGCAATAGTTCGTGTGTTTAACGCTTATTTAAAATAGTAACCGAATTCAAGTAATCCCTGATTAAAATCAACGTATTTTCTTAACATCTTCAAAAATATTGTAATAAATAGTATATTACAATACGCTTTAAGCGGTTGTTATTATAATGCTGTAATTGTGTTTGTAGGTAATTGTGCAGAATCATCTGGTACTTAGCCACCTATTCATCAGTTAAGATAATATATATTGTATTGTGTTGTTTGAAGGGACAGTGCGCTAGTAATAACAGGTTAAATGGAAACTCAGATCTCGTTGTTAACAGTACGTAGATAATTTAGGTATTCGTACAATACTTACAGATGTGATCACTTACCAGCATGTGACAACTTTTATTCTTAAGATAGGTTCTTACTGATAAAATTATAATAATATAATATGCTTTATTTTAAAAACAAGTCAAGCGGGACAAAAATAATAAACGGTAACATTTAGTTTCTCAAAGCATTATTGTAAATCATTTAAGATAAAACAATTTATTAAAATAAATAGTGGAATGATTTTCAATAACGTATTTCCTCAGTATTTAAACTTTAATTTATTTATGTTATTTTGATATTTATATGTGCTTGCGTTACTTACACATCCTTTGAATCTGTCATAATTTTATACAGTTCATGTTTATTTCGGTCTAAAATATTTTAATGTTAAACATTTTATCTCTTAATCTATATAAAATCCATAACATTTTTAGGACGTATTATTAAGATCCCAGTAATTTTGAAATTAACTCTGTTTAAATAAATAAAAAAATTGTTGCGTTCGACGAATTAGAATTTTTTTTTTTTAATAATCTTTATAAATCAAGTAAACAAAAATAATTCCTGTATTGAATTCAATTTCTATTCAACGATTTTCCAATATTTTATAGCAACAAAATATATTTCAAAACAACGCATATAGTTACCAGAATTGAAAATAAATTGAAATAAATTCCAATTTGTCTAATGGAATTTTGAAAACGAATTTCTAGTTCGTATACTAAAAGCTTTTTTTACGTAAAATAATATATTGTATGTGACAATTCACGTTATATATACTAGGTTGGGTTTTTTCACATTTTTTTTCATCACAATTCCTAAAATTAACAAAGAATTTGTAACTTATATGTAATAGGTATAAGTTTCATCAAACTCTGTCAATTTTTAATTGAAATTAACGAATAATTTTAACAGGTAGGTTATAAACAGTAACAATGTGGAGCGGTGAGGGTTAATTTATTACATCTGCCGCAGCGTATTTCATATTTTATGGAGGTCACGGGTTTGAGGTTACGACCGTAAAATACTATGTTACGCTTCGAAAATGTCACAATATCGGCTTATAAAATACAAACGATCCTCCCTGGCTTGATCGCTAATCAACAATTGAGGTCGTTACACTTTTTTCTATTTAACGAAAAAAAGCCATCTATTTTTACGTAGGTTTTATATTATATCTATTATTTTAGCAAATTTTATATTTTGAATTAAGAACTTACGTCTTTTACTTTTTTTTTAAACCAAATGATTGACAATGAAACAATATTTCGACTATTAATAATTTAAAATAGTATATATGTAGTTGATAAATTAATAAATTTTAACGAAATGTTTGGAAGCAGTAGTAGTAGTACTTTCACTAATTAAATAGGTATTACATCGTACCGCACGACCTTTCCTAATTATGCTTTTAAGCGTCTTTTAATATCTATTAAATTGAGAAAAATAATAAAGTTCAAACGATATTTTTAAAAATGTTATTAATTTAGGAAAAATATTACGTTACGTAAATTAAGCTGAAATCACTTTTAATTATTTGGCTATAGTTTATTTTTTTCTCTTTGCCTTTGTAAATATAAATATAGTTTGTTATGTGTGGATTTTCAATTTGCTTGTGCCCATATCTCGATTATATACCAATATTGTTTTGACAGACGTAAGTGTTTATTATAAACAAAAATGATACTGTTTTTATTCAGTACATAAATTACAAACAATTATAAAAAGTATTGATTCGAATTAAGCCTTCATAAATTGTGTTTTAATTGAAATAATTTTATATAAGTTAAAAAATAAATTTTATTTTTATTAACTTTAAGAATAATATATTTCAATATAAATTAGCATTTTTAATAAGATACTTTGATGTATATTATATTTGGATCTTTAAATGAATGTATATTTTAGCAAAGACTCCGTAAAACTAGCAACCTTAAATTTAAACAGAAGGTAACAAGTTCGGACCGAAAGTACAGAACACTGTGAAGTAACAAGCGTCCATCGAATGACGGTCGAATGATATTATATCAATTGTATATCCATCAATAAGCTTATCCTCAAGAGGGAAGGCCCTTTCCATTTTTTTCTTCTAAATTAACATGCTGTTAGTCATGTATATTTTGAATAATTTCGTATTAGGAAGTAAGAAAAAGTAGTACAATATCCTAAATCCCATTGTCTTTGATGCCAAGGATTAGATCATGGTCTATGCAATTTGACTCTGTCGTAAAAATCACTATATATTGTAAATAGTAATTACAGAAGACTAAGAACTCTTTTGAAATAATTATACATTTAGATATAAATTAATAAAAATGTTCTATGTATGTATGTATGTAATGTATGTATATGTGTGTAAAGTGGGGGATATAATAAAATTATAAGCGAAAGGCTTTTTCACACTATCCTTTAACATTGTATTCAATTCGCGTCGTTGACGTTATTCCCTCTCAAAGAACCTAGAGTCAGTAAGCTAGGTAAGCGGAAACTCTTGAACCAAGAGCGTAGATCATCAGCCTTCTAAAGAGTATATGTTTTGTGTCTTTAGACAACGGTGGAAGATGTAATGTTCGTATTATAATATTTATTCTCACATATATTTAAATCGAATTAATGTTCATTTAGGTGATATATATTGATTGGAAAATAAACCACAAAATCATTTAAAAACACCAATAAAAGTTTTGTGACAGTAAGACATACTTATTTTATTATATATTATCTAATAATTACACAGTGATTATTTATGTTTCATAACTTCGATTTTATCGTATATGGTATAATATTTTTATTTATGTTCATAAAAATACAAGACTAATACTAGTGATTTATAACTACTATTAAATACAATTTATTGTAATGTTAATACTAATAACTCTAACACGAAACAAAATAGCTTAATTCGATTATTAGACGTATTAAAGATATATCAATTTAAATATGTTCAATATGGAGATCAAATTGTTGATCAATGGTACAAGATGGACCATATCAGCTTATGAGTCATCTCTAAAACAGTCTATGCAATTTATAATACATTAGATCAAATATTTATATATAAAAATACTACATAAAACTATGTTCCCATTTCCAGAAATAGTTTTTTTGATAGATTAAATTTTACAAGGAAAAAATGTACGTTAATGATTAACCTTTATGAAGGAATGATTATAATATTTCTTAGTACTAATCACTTAATCTATACTAAGATTATATAATATTTACGGAATATATTTTTATCCAATTAATTACGAAAGCGTTATAGAAAAAAAATGCCGTAACTCAGGCGAATATTTTTTTATAATTACATGGATTTACTTTGAAAATTATCAAAAGCCTGCTTCTAATTCGAATCGTTTATTATCGAGGTACTTACCTACTCTACATTTCATTGATATTAGGAATATTTCTTCAAAGATTTATCATACAGAGTTTAGACACAAGAACGGGGGCGGTTACAGTGCTATTCTGTAAGAACTAACGTTGTATATCGCTTGTGAAATCTTGAAAACCATCTTACGGTGATACGATTTTTTAATATTACAATTGTAATAGACAATATCGCATATCATTTTCTGACATTTGACGATCGTATTCTGCGTTGTTTTTATTCAATTTTCCTTACAAAATAGCTCTTCAGTGTGCTGAAATTTTACATTACATCTTGAAGCTGCACCTATGACTAATAGTAATAAAATATAATTATTACGTATAACTAATAAAATATTACTTCAGTTACACACTACGGAAATCTATACTTTTCCTATATTTTTTTTAGAATTATATATTTTATATATGTATCTACATAGTTATCTATACAGAGATTTCAAATCTAAAGCATTTTGCTAGACATAAATACACTTATATTATATTTAAATAATTAAACACCTATAAATAATAAATTCCATTAAATTGGTACGAATATTGTATAGATAAGAATAGATAAAGATAGATATATATAAAAAGCTTTTTTTCATAAATTGGTCTATTCTGGGACGATTTAAAATTTGTTTGAAGTTTTGTTTTAATCATTTCTATAATTTAATTGCTTAAACATATATAAATAACCAAGATAGCCCTGTGGATTTTAATAAAATATTTCAGATTAAAATCTGGAAAACATCACTGAGTTTTAATCATCTAAATTTGTGCGTATAATGCACCTTGTGCTCGAGAATCACAAGGAAACACATTTGTCTTATAAAATTATTTTACATCGTTCTCTATGCTAAATTAACATTTATGTGTCAATTTAAATTAACATTGATCTTACTAGAAAAAATCAATAGTTCTTTTGTTATATAATAAAGCAATTTGTTTTAAATGTGCAATATAAAATATTTGGTTTATTAGCTTGTGATAATATGATAATTTTATGTTGTTATTAATAAAATTATTTAAAACAAATATTATTAAATTCGTATTTGATATGAAAGAATACTTTTCTTGTATATATCTATTTTAAATATATATCCTGTATTAGTACTACAGTAGTACAGTAGTAATACAAAAGAACAAAAACTCTCATAAATACTATACATATTTGTTGTCGCTCGTAGTTTGTGTTTGTTATCTTACTACTTTGCCATAGAAAATAAATATTCACATGGTAGTCTTTTTTATAATATACTTTTTTTTTTAATTATTTATATTTCGAATTGTCGACAATCAAGTTCTTTCCGACCGACTCGATAAGTAGACTCTGCGCCGAGATATTGGATTACTCTGCTTACTCTGCATCTCTTACCACATTTTTCAGGATCGGACATCCTGTCAAAATTTCAAATTCAATTTAAAAATGTCGGAAAATCCACATATGTGCGATTTTTTCAGGCAATTTTTACCTTGCACAGCAGTATTTCCAAACTGCAAGAACCCTAGAGTTTGCAGATGCGTTGGCTTGCAGATATCCAAGGGTTGTGGCATTTTCCATTAGATTAGAATGAGCCTCCTGCTCATTTGCCAACTATTAAATTCAAAAGTTGATTGATGTCGACTATAAAATGACCGAAACGAGATGAACGAATGCTTTCATTCAAAATGAAATCTTATATAATTTCATTATTAAATATTTCGAGTTTTTATATTGTAAAAGTTTCGTTTCTCACGGAATATTTTCAAAGATTTTTATGTTGCAAATAATATCAATATAAATATATTATTCTAATACTAAAACTATGTAAATAATTTCAAGTTTCGATAAGCACACCAAAACACAATATCCAAATATCACCTATTTATAAAAATATCATGTTACCACGATTTCTATTAAAGCCTGTTCCACGCAGTTACTATGATTCCATTTCTCTGAACCCTGAGATAATTAACCCCAATAGAAACTGAAATAAGCAATAACGTTTGGTGACATTAATATACAGTAAAATGTAACGATATTTTGCCAGTACATAACTTACTTTTCAAATAGATGAATAAAAATGTTGGTATTTGAAGTGAAATAAAATAGGATTTTGTTATGTTTGAAACACCAGTATCAACTATATAGTTACATTTATCATTATCATCGTCATCGCAGCCAGAAGACGTCCACTAGTAGACAAACGTCTCCGCCGAGGACCTCCATAACGGCAATCTTGCGGAAGTTATATTATAATTGTAACTTCCAATAGTTTATTTTTTAAAGCAATCAAAATGTATGAAAAACGCTTAATGAATATAAAAAACCATGAAGATAATGATCTCAAGAGTCAGATTCGAATCACAAATATATAAATTTGGACAACACATAATTTTACAATATTATTAATAATTTGTATATTAAGAATAATCTATTTGTGCTTTTATAATTTTATACAAAATAACATACACTACTACACGCAGTTGTTATAGGATATGTTTACAAAGGTGATTATATCATATTATATTAAAATTGGCCACATATAGTTCTACTATAATTACAGGTATTCGTTGTTACATTCAATTATTCACAGCAAATAATACATCTTACATAGCGCGAAACAATAACTCAAATTGATTATATCACAAAGTTATTATGATCGCTTTGGTAATGAGCACGCACTTATGCACTACTGCAAAAAGCAATGCCAGTTGAATGACGTTCATTTCACGAGCAGTCTTAATTAGAAGTAGTATATTCTGTCTGCCCCTTCGAAGTGCACGTGCTTTTTGCCGTGCGGCGGTAGCACGACCAACAACCATCAGGCTTGACTAACACTATTTCTTCTACTAACATTTTTGATATCATTTTTTGAACCTTCGTCATCACTCTTATCCGGTTCGTTTATTTCTGGAATCTTCATTTTAGTGTCTGGTGCATCTTTATCAGCCTGAGTAAGAACTTCTTGGACGTGGATGGTTAGTTCAGGGCGGACGACTTGGGTGAAAGGTAAGAGTGCGCCAGCTACGTCCATCGTGTTGTTGATATTTCTGTGCCACAGCTCAAGCACGACACTGCGCCGTTGCTACTTGTATCTCGGTGGTCCCAGCCAACCGCAGCCGAATACCTAATTAAAAAAGTTAAAGGTAACCTAGGCAATGGACAAATAACCTTTATACAATATAATTTATTTATTAATTTCTTAATTTATACAATACAATATACAAAATGTATATTATTCATAAATTCGGATTAAAAATAAAAAAGCGATAAATGGATAGAATATCCGTAAAAACAAACCTTCGAAACCGAAGTCTCTACGCAACTTTACTTGATATTCAAATTTATAAAATTATCTTACTTGACAGATCACCAGAGCCGATATTATCATCAGTATCAGAGCGATCACACCCCATACCAAGCCCAGCTGAGTCAACGCAAACACGTACAGAGTGCGGTGGCACCATTTGTTAGGTTCAAATAGAGTTGGTGCAAAATCTGGCCACATGATGTTTAGTATCCAGAAGTTCCCAAAGCCGAACCTGTCGAACAGATAAGTAACTTCAACTCACGCAACATTAATTGGACGTTATTGAAGTAACTTATGAAGATTAATAGTATGTCAATTTATTAGGAAATTTTAAAAAGTGATTTTTTAACTCAAAAAAAAAGCATCTGCCTTTCTTGTAAGCAATATTTGAATGTATTTAATTACAAAAAAAAAACAATGCTATAACTTAAATCAAAACGATTTAAACTTATTTTTAACCGAGTATTGGACTAGAGATTAGAGTAGTAACAAAAATGTAATAAATACATGACTATTAAACTATTCAACAAACTGTCATAAATCTTATTTATTTCTTTTGTATTACTATTATGACGATACTGTTATTTTTAAATTGACTTATTAAAAGATTTAAAGCTCATATAAAAATACATTGAAAAATTTTAAGATATACTTTATAAGACAAAAAGGTTAGGCTTTGTATTTTTTTAATTCAAGGTTATGCATAAATTTAACTTAACTGACATAATTTGTAATAAAAATTATGGATAAGTGTAACTACAGTGTAACTACATCTTGTCGATTGTTCTCGGTTGGTATATTTACATTTAATTCTACACTATAATATGACGATTCAAAAGTGATTTTATGAGCCTACTTGAAAAAGTAATATATTTATTTTAATTGTTCACAGGTTACACAATCATTGATTTCCCGTATAATATCGGCACGTCTATTTGTTTATAGTTAATTACTGTGGCAGCTGCCAGCTGTCATCGCTCGAGGGTCTTCGGCGTGACTGATTTCATTCGCTTCAAATATCGGATTTAGTGATTTAACTAAACAGGTTTAGTTGCCGTGTTGGTTTTAAGGCGATTTCTATTTGATTCGATGATTAAACCTCAGGTAAAGATTATTATTGAACCAATTTATAATTAAAGAACCCTTAATCTCTTGACTATTATTTAGGAGATTGATTGATATGTTATTTTTATGATTTTTATGTCATAATACAAATATTATTTTATCTGAAATTCAATATGAGTTCCAATGAAATTCTCCGATAACTTCCTTTAATATCAGTAATGGGAGAATAAAATATTTATGTTTAGACGTCAATTTGACATATGATTGTACGGTTTCTTATAAATAATCTGTGCCTTTTTGGCACAAATAAAAGCCAAAAGAAAAAAAATATGATAAGAATTGTTACTCTTGCACAGATTCATAATGCCAATCAGTTTTACTACACCATAACTCTAATGTTAAAAACATTTTAGTCTTTTGTAAAATATAATCAATAATCACGTAGAATTGCAATCATAATATCAATTTTTAATATGGAATTATAATTGCATACAATTGCAGTTATAACCAATATACAGAAATATCGAATTACCTATGTATAGTACAAGATACAAATAATAAACACAAGACAGACTATTATAAAGAGTAGCTACAATATTTACACGCAAATTCCAAAGTTGTTGTTGATTTTATCAACTGAAATTGACTAATTAATGTTAAAACAATATAAACATCATTCCCGCAAAATGAATCGCTAACAAACGCGTTCGGATGAGAGCTCCCGAGGGATACCAATTAACATGACACGGTACCGCAAAACAAAAGTATGACTTTGACATGGAACGAATCGGATCCAAAAAGTAACATAGAAAATCAGAAGAAATAATACATGAAAGAGCCGACCTCAAACTTTTCTTGCTTACAATTCATCTTTTTGATGAGTCGGATGAGCTTCTGTCACATGTGTATTAAACCCGCATTGGAGCAATGTTGCGGAGTACGCTCCAAACCTTATCCTCAAGTGGAGAGGAGGCCTAAGCTGAACAGTAAATCATTTAAAGCTGTTACTTTAAGCAAGAAAAAACTTTTACTATTTTATTTATTTAGTACAGTTGTAACTAATAGATTATTACAAAACTCCACTTGGTGATAAGGCTTTGTACAAGCCCGTCTGGGTAGGTACCACTCACTCATCAGATATTCAACCGTCAAACAACAGTACTCAGTATTGTTGTGTTCCAATTTGAAGGGTGAGTGAGCCAGTGTAACTACAGGCATAAGGGACATAACATTTTTGTTCCCAAAGTTGGTGGCGCATTAGCGATGTAAGGAATGGCTATTATTTTTTACAGCGCCATCGTCTATGGGCGGTGGTGACCACTTACCATCAGGTAGCCCATATGCTCGTCCACGAACCTATACCATAAAATATAAATATAAAAAATATAACTTGATAAAACATAAATATTAAAATATTTCTATTATCCTTCATAACATTGCCGAAATATAAGTTTTAAATTTTACATCGAGTTTAAGAAAACCTTCGTATATTTTCAGTCTATTATTTCTCGAAAACTTTTCACGATTTCTATTCACAATAGCCATTAAATTCACTTGAACGTTAAAGGAATATTTTTAAAACTTTGAATGAAATGGTTAAACAGCCTAACTGTACAAAAAAAAAAACTTTAGTTTCAGACTACATTATACCCTCGATTTCGTTTGGAATTAGTAGTTTTGTATGAAAGGGATAATAAAATAGCGAGCTAAACTTCGAATACTAGCTGGCTTACCGGCGAGTAATAATTTTTATAAACATAAGAAACCAACAAATTTACGTAATATGAATCCTATTTCCTACCAAAATTAGTCGAGATGACCCAGTTAATAGGAATCGGCGGGTACGATCTGGATAAGCACCACTAAATTTGCATGTCCCTAAGGAAACCGTATATAGTTTTATCGGATGAAATTATTTCATGCTATTATTCTGATTATCCCGACTGAATGAGACATTTACTGGAGGAAAATAAGAAACCGAGGAGGAGGAGTTAGTATTTATTACTTTAATGTCTGCTTAATGTAAAGTAACCTATACGGATGATTGGCGGGGGTTTCATATTATTTACCTATAGATGAGAAATATAGAAATGAAATAAGAGTAAAAAATGAGGTAGCACTTTTGGTAGTTCTGGGAAAAACTTTACTTTGTTCGGCGGAATAATTTTTCAAGATTATTTTTTATAAATTTGATGACGTATATAATTGTTAATGATCAATTGAGATGAAAAAAATATATGTAAAAACAAGACATGCTCGTAAGTATAATGAACAACTGTTATAAATACAATTATTTATTAATAACCTCTATAAAAATACTTTAATAACAGATAATACTAATAACTAGAAATTTATTTTAAATTCAGATACTTTAAATTCGAAATCTCGTTATTGACGATCGACGGGTTAAAACTACAACAATTACTTAATATTATATGTAATTATTGTAATAAGTTTACTAGCACGAACAAAAGCCATCAATTATTTTTAGATTTAGAGAATAAACTAGAAATTAGACATCCTTTGCAGTTCTAAAAGGAAACTGCTTATATGTAATATTTTGATTTGGATTTTTTATTAAACATACTTATTTTTAGATTTCATATCCCAAACGATTAGTTTACGTGACTATTAAAAATGCGTTGATGGTTGATTTATACCTTTTAATTCCAATAATATAACAAAACTCGTTCTGTAATTACGAATACAATTAAATTTTGTAACTATACCACAAACTCTAAAATCAAAACAAGTAAGATTAATTAAGATATAGAACTATCGACAACTGACGTAGACTTTTACTAAGAAGAACCACGATGAAACCCTATAAAGTTCTATAACTATTGAACCGTATAAGGTACTACTCGTTCCCATTATACACACATTTATTTCATAACTAAACTTACCAACATATAAGAAATATAGTCAGGGTGTAAGCGAGTATCAGCTCGGGGATGCTAGCAGGCGAAGTGGCACTCCTACTAGCAAGCTGAGCCCACAGTAGCCAGAAAATGCCAATACCTCCAGCTGCACCGCCAACAACCATGTACACTGGTATTCGAGGCTCGGCTGGGCAGTCGCGAATGTACTGAACACCTGCATACAAATAAATAAGCTTAAATCACTTTTGCAATTGTTTTTAAAATGTTAAACAGTGCAATAGTAGTAATATCTATTATTATTTTTTTAGTATTAGTAGCCTGTAAATTTCCCACTGCTAGGCTAAAGGCCTCCTCTGCCTTGAGGAGAAGGTTTGGAGCATATTCCACCACGCTGCTCCAATGCGGGTTGGTGGAATACACATGTGGCAGAATTTCGTTGAAATTAGACACATGCAGGTTTCCTCACGATGTTTTCCTTCAGCGAAATCATCGGTTAAGATGAACGCGTTCTAACCACTGGGCCATCTCGGCTCAGTAATATTTATATGAAACAAAATTGAAACGGTGTAACCGACACAAGTTTAATGCCAGTTGATGTCGCTTAGAGAGATTCGAAAAAAGGAAACGATGGCACGGTGTTCCACTTTCACAGTGTCGATGTCCCAATCACAAGTTGTCAAATAGTTTGCAACATGACAATACAAGCATTGAATTTAAAAAAGGAATGCGAATATCATTTAGCGTATCCACAGACGCATAATAGGCGGAGTCGAAATAACAAAAAATTATAAACCAATATTTATATCGTTCTTAACATCTAATAAGATAATATATATTTTATGAGACAATCTTAATTAAATGATCATATCGGTATCTCGGGGAATTATATTGAATTCGACTCGACATATTTACTTGTTCCCAAGATATAATGCGATCAACAAATTTAAAATTATATTGTAATTTAAAATAATAAACGTAAAATATACATAAAATACAAAAAGAAACACCAACAAAAGTCTAATATTCCAAATAGAATTATAAGTGACCACTTTATTTGCTAACATTGTCAAAATATATATTTAAATAGTTTAAATGCTAAAGAATATTATATAGTCCATGTATTTTATTGCATATACAAATGTACATAAATATAGTTATGAATACTTGCATAATACGAGCTTCATTGTGTGATATTTGAGTAGTTTCGTATTCTAGCTGTTCGAAATTTCCATGTATGTAATAATTTTAAGATACCTTTACAAATTAATTCGAGTATTATTTTATATTCAAAATAAATCGAAATATCAGGAAGACAAAAATGTATTGCAATATTCGTTTTTTTCTTCTTTATTTGAAATTTTTATACGAAGGTTCTAGTTCGTAAACAATAGTTTCGGGCCAGACATAGTGTATTATGGTAAGAACTCCTTACGTAAAAACAAATGTACTTCTTAATTGCGAAACATTAAACGTTAGAGATACAACATAGTTCTTAGGCATCATCATAGATGTTAAGCTCAAATAGAGCTTCTATGTTAATAGCTTGGCAAGTAAACTCATCTCAGGAGCAGTCGCAGTAAAAAACTTAAGAATGTTAACTGATGTAGATACGGGCTGCCTGTGTAATTTAGTTGCTTTACATTATAACGACCTCTTAGTTTTCACTGTGAGTTAATGCAGTCGACCTCAATACGTTCATTGTCCTGCGGAATGTCTTTCTAATGACGGAATTTATAATCTGGGCTCTAATCTTTCATCTTTAAAAAAAATACTCAATGTAATTAAAATATTTATTTTATATTAATTCACTATATATTTGATAAAAATAAAAACAAAACAGATTTACCCAAATATAACGTATATTCGATTAACAGAACAAACAGGAACTGACATAATCTTGTAAAGTCTCACTAGAGTCGGCAACTCTTTTGTGCGACAATGTTATGCACTTTTAAATCACCGACAATTACACGCACAAAAGACACAAAAGATGTTTAACCATATGAACTAGAAATTAAGCTGGACTCAGTAGTTAACCCCAATAATGTGTAACAATTCATCATACGTCGTATTGTAGTAAATTGAATAGAACGCGCTTCTCTTTACATCCTGTTACACAACTCGATTCGAATTGTGTGCTGCGAAATTAGTTCAAATGCTGCATACTGATAGCTAAGATGGTACACATCAAAATGAAAGAGACGTACGTGATGAATAAACCCGATACCTTCGGCAGCAGAATATACCTATATTATATTATATATTATTACATATATTATATTGTTTTAAATAATAAACATTACATAAATTATTCAATTACTACCATTTAGATAAATAAAGGAGACGTTTAAACTACGGCTAGTAACAGACAAAAGGTCAATGATATAAATATATATATGTATGCTTTGCGGTATAATAATTAATTAATAAGGTAATAAGGCTTTGTGTACCCGATTATTAATAATTAATAATCGGGTACATAAAGCCTTATTACCCTTGCGTTTATTTCGTAAGAGATCAAATTCTCAATTGACGAAACGTTACGTCTAGAAAAAAAAAAAAAAAATCTTTTTGAGTACAATAAAGCAATCGTACTAAACAATAAAGTATAAATTATAATAAAACTGTCTTTAATTTTACAAAGGATTCGTATAAACAAAATACGGAATATGATATTTAATGTTCTTGTATCATCGAGAGTTAGTTGAGATTTTTCATTAGAAGTAAAATAAAACAGTTTCATTGTCTTGCCAAAATGGAGAGTCGAATTTCAAACGCTTAAAATCCGAGATTGCTAGTGATCTCATTTAAGGTGAACGCAGACTTATAACAATATCTTTTAATATTATTTTTATTTAAGCATTGATATTGTCAAAGTTTAATTTTTAACAAATTATTTGTTTTGAAAATGAAGGTATAGTATATTTGGATTAACTTATTATCAGAAGATGTTTTTTCCATTTGTTTATGAATCATATATTTCAATGTAAATAATAAATAAATGCAATAGTGTTCACACACACACACATACATACATACATACAGTATTCAAATATGTTTATTAAAACAGACACTAACCATTTAGAATCACCAGATGAATTATAACTAATCATATATACTTTAATGTGATACATTTTTTTGTTTGCCTCGAGTTTGAGCTGCTTACAAAATAGCCTTTTCTAACTCAGTTTGCTACAATATTATAAAAGGTAAACTGGTAGGTATTTTAATAAAATCTCTTTCGATTCTTAAAGACAATTAAAATCATGTTACGATGAGTTTTATTATTAAATTCTTTAGTCCTTGAGATTTTTTAATGCAAAATATGTATTAATTTAATATACACTTATTAAATGTATTCTTTGTATAAAAAATAGTAGGTTTACAGGTAGTTTTTTCACTTTTATGATGTTGATATATATTTTAAGTCTTCTTGGTATTCTACGTGGTATATCGAAGTATACATACATTATTACCTTCTAACTTACCATAGTTGTGTTCCTGTTTGAACCAGACACAAGGGACATAACATCTTAGTTTCCAAGGAAGCATTGACGATATTGAGAAACTGAGTTCTAAGTTCAAATTCAGTTAATTCTTTTTTTTTGTTTAATATTTCGAATACAAATACCACCAACGATTATTCACATGCCTTGAATATTAAGAAAATATAATTTATTTTTTAATTTCATAGTACGATTTATATTTTGCGAAATTACTACTTTAAATATGCAAAATCTGACTAAGGGAATGGATTATCATAATTACACTTTCTATTTAAAGTGAGACCTCTACCTTATTATACAAGTCATTAATTTCAAAGGTCTTTTCAATCACAAATCATATATCATGTACTTGGTCCGGAATGTTGATCCTTTTGGTGACTCATCCGTCTTGCCAACTAATTTAATACTACGGGTTTCAAATTATTTTAATATGTATATCAAATTATTATATATATTCGTTTGATAAGTATTTTCATTTAATTTTTTTTTCCTTTATTAGGTCAACATAGAAGCGAGCAAATTGTCGGTGGGTATTTCACAAGCTTGCCCGCTGTCAAAATTATGACAGACGAACTTTGTTTGAACGATTTATAGATGCCTAAAATGTCAACAGAAAAGTCTGTGGGATATGTGCTGCTTTTCGCTGATAAATTACAAATTATATAACTGTATGTCATACTTTAATTTACATATTGATTATTTGGTATTTTTAAATACCTGTTTTTTAAAATGTAACGAAGTAAAAGTTTAAAATATTCCGTCCAATATAAGGGCGCGCAGGTAATTTTTTTTATACATTTTGATCCGTAATACATACGGAGTTAAATGAATTTTAATTACGAGCCCGGATATCGTTAATCTTACATAGCTCATTAATAATTCATTAATTGAAAAAGGACAAGGACGTTTTTCTGAGTTTAAAAAGTAAAATTTTCGTAGTGTTATTTAGCTTGAGATTTTAAAAAAGCATTATATATATGTACGTTGTTCTATGTATAACTTACGTTTAACTTACCATATTTTGATAGATTTGATTATTATAAAATACTACTTTCGCCCACGGCTTTGCCCATATGTATTTATCTTGTGTATGATAATATGAAATGTATGAAATTTCATGATGAACGTTTGAGTTGTTCAGACATCAAAATGTAAAAAACAAATAAACTCAATTATTAATTTATAATATTATTTGCTTCTCCCAATTTTGGTAAATAAAATATATATACACACATCTATTTAATATTAATTTAATATGACTGCGATTTCCAGCTGAGTGAAGGCACATCTCACTCAACCCGTGGGTATCGTAAGCCAACGTACTCGTTGTTAATCAACAAACCGTGCGGTGTCAACCAAACCTAGCTAGCCAACAAAGCTATAAAAAAATCTTGCATTTTTACGAAACAGACTGCCCCGACCTAGGATTAACTGGGATCTTTCTTTCTCTATATTATTGAAATTTTGTCGCAACATAATTAACTAACGTATCGCATACATATAAACGAAATTGATCATTTCTGTAAAATATAATTTGTTAATTTCAGACGATAACTTGGATGTAAACAGATGAAGTTATGTAATAACTGCTACGCGAAACTTGGAACCAACGACTTAACTGTGACTAAGTTATAGATGCAGTATTTAATACAAATATTTAACAATATGTAATATGCTATGTTAAACATAATAACTATTAAGAAAAATGCAGGGCTATTTAAGTTTTAAATCGTTCAAAGCGTACCGTTTTTGACTTCACTACTATGTCACAAGGTTGTAATTAGGAATGATTTATTTATTTATATATTTTGTCTTTGAATTATGTGAATGCATTTAATATTCAAATGTTAAGGAGCTATGGAGAAATGTCAAATAAGAAATAAAAGGAAACAGTGGATAAAGGAAACTGAAATAGCACAAACGTGAGTCTGGTTGAGATGCAAATATATTTCATACTAGCAACCCGACCCGGCTTCGTGCGGATTTAATTTGTTAATACAGAAAATGATATGATATAAAATATTTTTTACCATATAGCACTCGGGAATAATGTAAAAATCTACTAATGACAAAAATATTAGAAATGGATCATTAGTTCCGGAGATTTTTTTTTATTTATTTAAGGTACCCCCTTAAATACAACAAACATATTTTACAGCTTTATAATATTGTTATAGATAATATAATATAATATATGGTAAAAGTAGTAAGGTGTGTAGGACGATGTAAGGATTGGTTAATATTTTTTACAAAGTCAATGTGCATGGTCCACCTAACATCGACAAATAGCAGACCGATCGTCCGGCTACCTATATTTAAAAAAAATAGTAGTAAAAATACTAGCAAAAGTTGAAAATATATCCAAAGCGTTATAATGTAGCTCTATTCGAAAAAAAAAAAAAAAAACATTTTTCCAACAACTTTAAAGATATTCAAATTTAGAATGACGAATATTTGGTTTGCAAAGCATTTCAAAGGCTTAAAGTTTCGACTGTGTAAGATTTATTACAATATAATATTTAAGCTTCGCAAATGTAAGAAGGGTAAGATAATAAGAAACATCAAAGGCTAAGAAAGTAATGCTCTATAAAATGGAGGAAGTGTGTGGAAGGTACAGTATAGATTACAGAAGAGAAAGTGCCAGGAAGTTCCGTTAAAGTAAGCTAAAATATATACCATAAAATCTATTTTAGTACTCTGTTTGAGAATGGTCGAATATATAAAGTCCAAAAGTAAAGCGAATATACAACCTTTTTATAAGTAATAATTCACAATAGCTCGTCCCGATATACTACAACAATGGTAACAATGATTTTGTTCAAACAATTTTAAATGTACTTAATGATTATAAAACCTATCTAATGATCCGCTATGTTTTTATTTGCATCGAAATGATTTTTTATTCTTTTCTCTCATATTTTTAGAAGACCATTGTATAGAAGTTCTTTGAAAACAGTTTTCGGACATGTGGATAAACAAACAGAACTAAATTGTATGATTTCCGTTTATGTCTCTGGCTACGGTACGATGAAAATTAAATTAACTCCCTAATGGGCTTGCAGCGTTAGAGTTAAATTTTCCCGTTCCTAATTATAAATCTTACAAAGTTAAAACTTCATATAATTATTCTTTAGACTACAAAGCAAACACTTTAAATTGGACTCCTAAACATTCATAAGGGATGAATGAAAACAAAGGAAGTAGACATTTTCGAAATTCTTCGTTTTCTGAACTATAAAGCCTCGAACCTTGAAAACCAGGAGTTGTAGGTACGGGCTTGAAAGTTAATTTAACTGTAATGAGCGTTTGCATCACCGACAGGCGTCAAACATCACAGTTCGTCTTAATCAAATACTTATTTTAAATTCTTATACTGATAGGTCTTAGTCAAAAGTTAGTAAGGATTTTTTCTTCGTTACATAGACAACTTTGTAACCTTACAAATATTAACAAACGAAACGGAGTAAAGAGACCGTTAATATTCTACACAAATCAGAAGAAAGAGCAATATACATGTTCACCTTATAAGTACCAATACTTTATAATTCTTTATTACGGTTTCAATGGTGACACTGACTTTCAGGATCCATTCATATTTGTTATAATTTAAATAGTTTATATTAGTTAAACTACCAATATCTATGGGAGAACATGACCAGCTATGGCCCTGCGGCCTGTTTGCTATACAACTTTCCTAAAATAAAAAAAAATACTACATACAATAATTAGAGAAAAACATCACTTTAGGTTGACCCATTATATTTAATTATGTACAAGTTTCAGAATATGTAATTATGTCAAGATTTATATGGTAACTATTTTTAATTTATATTTGTATATATTTAAGCACTTAATATTATGAATTTTTAGAGTTTAGAAATAATAATTATCTAATCAAAAAAAAAAACGTTTCAGCATATCTTACGATATCTTAGTATAAATCCAAAATTTTTATTTTTCCTTTTTATCTGCTTGTAAACCAGACCAATTTTGTTTTTTTTTATCTACTTGTAAACCAGACCAATTTAAAATAATATCACCTCAGTTGAGGCCATCCACTTTTATTTAGATTAAACCAGTAATGTCAATTCCTAATTTAAATAAACGGAAGCTATAATTTTCTTTAGTTATACAAATATTCATACTTACCCATAATTAACATGATCACCGGTAAAGTTGAAAGACAGGCCAGGAATACGGTCATGACAACTGTAACAAAAACAAATTACTTATAATAATTATCCAACTAGAACGAAAAGCATATAATATTATTGCTATTGTTTCTTTTCAGCTTTACATGGACTGTCTTGTAACGAAAGATTATCAACTAACGTCGAAATTTAATATACTTCTATATAAGAACAAAAATGTATATGCCGTATACAAAAATTGATCGTAAATTAAGCAGTCATTCGAATAACTAGAGACTATACCGGCTATTAAATAAAAATACTTATAGTGTATTTATGGTTAATACATAAATTGAAATGTTACTTCTCGTCCATGATGTGATTTTAACGTATGACGAATTTTCCTTGTCATATAAAAGCTATTGTAACGCACTTAAATCCTTCTCCTATTCCACAAAATGTTATTATCGATCACTGGAATCGTGTTCTTCAATCATTAAAACCAAGGAACCGCTCTTCTAAAGAGTGTTGTTCCTTCACGAGTAAGAGCCCGTATTTCAAGGTAACAGCCGTCTTGCACTTTTGAAGATAAATACATAATACAATCCACTGAACTACAATGAATTTAGAAATTATAATGTTTGCTACAGTCTAAAATCCACTCCTAAAAAATGCGTAGAATAAAAAAATGCTTTATTGTTGAACTATTGGTTTTGACTTTCAGATATGCCAAGGTATAATGGCTTAAGTCACGTAATCTCTAGCACACCAGAATCACGATGCGGAGTTTTAGGAAGGCTGGAACTACTTTTATCATGGATAGAACTTATTACTTATTTTGAAGGGATAAGATTTACCTCGGAAGGCAAAATACATTTTTATGGGTACCAAAAATAGCTTTACTTGCACTACTATGAGAAGCCAATTTAATTTTTATACAAGCCTTTTTAAGTACTTTTAGGACTTGACATCAACTTTAAATGCATTTTTTTTTGTTTAGATTTACATCTTTCAAGCACGAACATTGATCAACAAATGCTCGCTGCATATGTCCATATGTAGCCAGAATAAGGAGGGATTATTACAATACTACAATTTTAAAATAAAAAAAGTTTAACCTTTACCATGTAAATTATTATTCATTCATTATGGGGGATAACGGTAAAGTTTAGATAGAAGCAATAAAGGTTGGGAGGAACTATTCAACTTCAAAGCCGTGATTCCAAAGTATTTCCGGTATTCGCGGAAATTAAAACAGACTACCAACCGCTCATATAACGAACACGTGAAGGTTTTAAAAATGTAGATTAGATTTTATATGACAAGTTGTTAGAAACATATATTTTTATTTAGAGTACAGATACAGATTTAGATTTAAGAGTGATTTATTTTTCACGACATGTTTTGTCTTTGGTTCGAAATTAATGTACTGATAATTCTACTTCCATTACTTTTATTATATATGTATGTATGCGGACGTGTATATGACTTATCGTGATTTTTAATGACGTAGCATTGCATAATATAATATAAATAAAACAAGCAAGCAATTACATTAATTTTCTAGAAAGACTACTATTAATTTAATTAGCATAAAGCAATAAAGCGAATTTTATTTTATTTTTTCCGAGAAAACTTGAAAGAATTTGTTTTCAGTAAAATCTAATATGTTGTAATAAAACGGAAATTTAATGATATTATTTAATATATTAACTATTTTTTTTTCCAGACAAGCTAATTTTAAGTTACTGCAGACGACATACGAAACATCGTGATACCATATTCTCAGAATTGACTTTTAAATCAATAGACAGTCCGTGAACTATTGCGAATTAATTAAATTATTTTAGTATGTAAATAACTTACTTGTTCTATTCATAATCTTGGCAGCTCTGCAAATGAAGTCAATTGTACCTGTTGCCTCCATATTTGCATCTTTGAGCTGATAAGCAACAGAACCGTAAGTTGTAAGACCAACTCCCAGGCCCAGACCCAGACCACTTCTTTCGGTGTATTTAGCATGTTCTCCGCATAGTCTTCGTTGCTCATCCCCAGATACCTTTATTGCCAGATAACAAAATATTTGCTGTTAATTATGTAACTTTAAAATTGAATATTTTTTTTTTCTTTTCATTCAATTGATTTAATGTTTCCAGTTCATTAAACATAAAAAATAAAAAATGGAGTTTGTTGTTTTCCTTCAATCAAATAAATAATATAAAGGATATTTTTAAATGTTCATTTTGTCAAGAATTTAAAAAAAGTATACTACATAACATACTTGACTAACAGAACTGGATGCTCGTCGTGAACCAGTGTCAGATAAAGCTGTTGCTCCACTTTGCCGACCACCCATCGATGCTCGATATGGTGACACACTCCGTCCTCTGTTACCTATAATATAAAACGTGTTATTAGAAAGCGAAACTTATCCAGTAATTAGACGACAGACTATTGAACGAGAGATTGTTGGTTCAAATCTGGTGCTAAATTTGAGCTTTTAATTAATCTCGTCTATGTCAACCAGATGAAGCAACGTATTTAAATAAGCTCTAAAGTTTCTGCTTAAGCAGAAGGCTATATTTTGATGGTACAGTTACGGGTTACACTTACTTTTCTTAATTTTATTTAAATAATAAATAAAAAAAACAGACTAAAAGCTTTTTGAATTATTCAGGAAAAACAATGAAATGTGCTTCTTGATGGATTTATAGTACAAGGTAAAATTAATATTAACTCACAGGCACATTGACTATCTTCACTCGCCCGTCGTTCTCTAGACACCAAGGGTTCTTGAAATGTTAGTGTGAGACTTCCTCTGGGGCTGATTCCTCTAGCTGCTTCCACGTCACCAGTAACTAGACTTCCTCTCGCACTCCTCTCTGAAGGAGCAATACTCCCTCTTGGACTTCTTTGTGAATCTGGAATTAAGGAACCCCTTGGACTTCTGTTTAAATCGGGAAGTTCTTTTTTTATCGTATCTGGAATTATACTTCCTCTAGGACTAGTTCGAGGACTTGGTCCTAGTTCTTTTTGAGCCCGAGCAGGGTCAATTTGTATATTGGCAACAGAATGTCGCGGACTACGTCCAACATCTGGAACTAAAGAATTTCTTGGTTGATTCCATGATGTTCCGTCTGGAACTAAGCTTCTTCTAGGACTCCTAGCTGATATATCAGGAGTTAAACTATTTCTTGGACTTCTATTAAAATCTTGAGGATTTAAGCTTAATCTTGATCCGTAAGATTGTTCTACGCTTAAATTATTTCTAGCCGGAGCCAAAGTATTTCTAGTTAATGCTGTTTCTGGCGTAATGGAATTTCTTGCAGATCTTGTCTCTGGTACAAGGGAATGACGGGGGCTTCGATGATATATTTCCAGTGCTGCATCTGGTGCCAAACTCGCTCTAGGGCTTCTTTGAGGTGTTTGTTCTAGTTCATCGTCAGTTTCGGTAGTTGCCAAAGAAGCCCGACGAGAAGATTGAGCTGAAGGTCTTGGAGATCTAGTTTGAGGAGAGGTTGCAGCACTGCGAGACGCTCGGCGTCGACGTGAAGAAGATGTTCTGTGCAACATTGTTTGTAGACTTCAAAAACTTCAAATGTTGCTAAATTTACTTTGTTGGTTATATGCTCTTTGAGGAATCTGTAACAAAACCGTAAATAAATATAAATAAAGCACATAATTTACACAGTAACAGAAACAAAATCATGAAAGTCGATCTCATTTAAACTTGAAAAGAATTTGTATTCAGTTTCGATGTTTACAGATTTATAAGGAAAGTTCTTAAGCCACTTCTAAGGCCTCAATTTAAGTTCTTGGTTTACAAGCGCAACCAATAAATCTAAATTATACTTAAAAACTTCGCTCTTGAGGTAATCGCCCTTAATTTAACGCGAATTCCATCAGGAGCACCTCGAATGTTAGAAGATTTTTTTTATTGCGAACGCTAAACGTGACTTTAATTTTAATACATTTTATAATTAATTTTTGAACAAAATAAAAGTGTGAGTACTAATATTGTTTTTATAAATATATTTTATTTAAGACAGCTTAAGATGAGTAAATAATTAAAAAAACATTTACTGTTTTTTTATTGTCTAGTAGAGAACCTACTAAAAACCGTTAAAAAAGGTATTTATTGAAATGCATTAAAAATCACTAGCATTAATGGCAAAGGCAAAAATATTTCTGTACCTTCTTAACATTATCTTTTAAACAGTATCGACCTAACTTTGAAAATTTATATCTTCATTAACATTCACCAGATACAGAAAAAGCACTACATTTTCGGCCTCACAGTAACAGTTTTTTAATAGCGCACCATAAATCTTTTTCCCCTGATGTTTTAGGGCCGGTACAAATTGAAACGCGACCGCTTTAAGAAAATCTGTATTCCGTTTGTAAAGAAAGATAGAACGGTTAGTTCTGATTAAACTTCCATGTCAGAAGTCGTGGAAAGGTCTCTCGTACTTTTTTCTCTTGCAGAAACAGATTCGCATATAGTTTAGGCATAAACTTAAAGAAATAAGTCTATCGTGCAAAGATAATAAATCTTTCAAAATAACATTTATTTTTATTTCATACTTAAACAATAACTATTATGCTAATCTTATTAATGGTTGTTCTTGGCAAATAGTACATATTCCTCAATATTAAAATGTTGATTCGATTTGATTTCATTTGATTTGATTTGAATAACATGTAACCAATTGTAATTCGTCAAACACTATTCTCAAAAGTAGTTGATTTTACATGCGCAATTGCAACAAAAGTATGTACAGTTACAAAAGTACAGTCGTGAATCATAAAATTCGTTATCAAGCTATTCCTCATTTATTTTAACTGGGTCTGCAAACAGCAGTTACTATTTGGCAGTAGAAGTTTTTTTTTATTATATATCAACTTCGATTCTTACTTAGTCAAATTAATGACATTGAATATTTTAAAATAAACTTCAGGGAACTTGTTCTTTTTAGGAAAGTTTTTTAAGATACATTGATATTAGGCCGTCCGTTTTAGAGCAGCGTCATGGAGGCAAGTCCGTTTAACGTTTTCAAACATTATTATACATGTTAACACTAGATAATTATAGTCTAGTTTATTAAAAACACGTTTACACACGTTAAATATATTAGAGCGCGTGTAGCACAACTATTGTGTACAGAACAGGTGTTTACTAATAACAGATTATTAGACAAAGTCTATCGTGAACTAAATCATATGTTATGTACATATATATATATATATATATATATATATATATATATTTATGTATATAATAAAGTGAAACCAAAACAATGAACAGTCTTTTGTTAGCAGAAGAACAAACAGATTTAAAGTACTTATGTATTTTTAATACATAGAATATTAAAACCATTTTTAATTGGTTCTAACTATTAGTTGTAAGAACATATTTTGATTTAAACTTGAATTTTGTCAATATAATTGCTACACATAATAAAATAAGTCAGAAGATATACTGTAAGTTGTTTTCGAAATATTTCAGTTCCGCGTACATGATATGAGTCCCTTAATATCGATAAAGAGCCTTATCAAGCCCAAACTTAAACAAGATGAATTTCCCTCCAATGTAAAATATATTAAATCGTTCAACATTGTTCTGAGTAGATATTACATTGTTTGAAATTAATCTTACGTACTTTTTTTTCATATATGCAAGCAATGCCGTTGAAATAACTTTACTTTTCAAATGTTGGAAAAGAGTAACTAGAGAGTTTCTTGCTGGTTCTGGTAAAATCTATTTACTTTTCGAACCGGAAACTGAAAATTATGATGATTCTAAAGTGCTTATAAAGACTACTTGAATAAATTATAATACGTTGATTTTAATGAAATAACAAAAGGCTTGAAGTTAATTTCATCGAATTTCCGTTAATTTTTAACGGAAATTTGATTTGAGTTTGTTTATTGTTGAATCATGATGTATTTAATTGGTAATAATAGTAAAGTAGGTTATTATTGTAGAGTCTACGTTTCCTACCGATGCTAGCTTTACGTTTAATTTCTGCAATAATGACGTTCAAATATGTACTTAAACATTTTTGATAAATATTCGATATTTAATTTATTATATAATCCAAGAGTTTCACCAAGATTTCATATAAATAATATGAAATCTGAGTTTAACATTTACATTTTTCATAATTTAATGCGAACGTCACATATGTATTTCTAGTTCAGCATAAAGCTGATCACCATCCAAAAAAAAATCATTTTATCATTATTATCAATGTTCTTTGTAAAATAACAATTTTAATTAAATTTCTTATGTAAATAAGTGAAAAATATAAAGTTATTCGGTTTTATAAGATTAACGAAATAACTGAGTATTTCAACAGATTTCCCAAGTGGATAATTACCTAAAATATCTCCCTGTTGCGCCACGTTGCTCTTTCAGTATTGCTCTAAGTTTATATTGGAAACACCTGATACGATCGTAAACTCCACGTAGGGAAACTATTCTAATAAATTCTATCACTGATTAATTCAAAACTGGTAACGGCACTTAGATTAAAATCTCTTAATATAAAACCTGCAAAAAGAATATATGTATGATATTATGTTCTGCAATAAATTATACAATAAATTAATAAGTCAAATACTACAGAAAGTAAAACAAAAATATATATTTCTATTGAACATTTTTCCCATCCCAAAAAAAGACACAAAAATAATGGGTCTGCCATTCGTCAATAGATCTTTTGGGTGTAATAGATCGTAATAGAAAATAGTGAAAAAAACGCGCCAGCTAGGTCGTTAAAATGGCGCTGGAATATCCTGCTTACGTGATTACGAGGGAAGTGAGACGGAAATTGTGAAACCCGCACGCACTACGCATCCCAGTTTAAATGAGTTTTATGGTAATTCAGTTTGGTCACTACGCCTTCAGGTGATAGTACAGGTATTTAGTAACGCCGATGCCAAAATAGTGACAAATTAGCTAGATTTTTTTAAATTGTAAATCTTCTGTTAGATTATAAAATATTAAATAAATAAAGAAATATTACTTAAATCAAAATTGTGAATTTCAAAATAATAAAATGTTACATTACTATTGCTTCGAAAACTATATTTAGTATCACCAACTTTTCTCACGTGTAATTTTAACTGGACCGGACATAGATTTTGAACATCAGTAAGTGAATGAGCGGTGAGTGAAACCATCATTCTATTCTGTGTTTTAACGATGAATCATTTCAATACCAGCCAAAAATACTTTACGTTTAGGTAATAAATAAAACTGGATTACAATTATTAGAGCATGTACTCTAATGTTTATTACCTCACGTTGAACATGTTATTTTTGTAACTTACAGAAGCAAATACATCCTTTATATATTCCACTGCTGGACAAAGACCTTCTTTCCTTTATAAGGACACGGTTTAAAGCTTACTGGAGTACGTTGGCAAGTGAATACTAAATATTCAGAAAAGTTTCATTTTGAAACCATATTGAAAAGCTAAATAGTCGGTACGGCTTTGTACAAGCCCTTCTGGGAGGGAATCCCATATACTCTTATTAGATATTCTACTCCCAAACAGCAATATTACTATTTCTGTGTTCCGGTTTAAAGGGGCATAACATTTTAGTTCCTTGCAGTAAGAATGTCTGCGGGCGATGGTGACAACTTACTATTATTTGCAAATCTGTTACTTATTTTAAATAAATGAAAAAGTACTAATATAATTATATAGGACAATTGCACACGAAATTTAATCTTCAAACTAAGTAAATGCAGCCTGAAGAGAAAATAGACTTAATTGTAGCACTATATACGTCATTCTTTACTGTTTACATTCGGTGAAATTTTAAGCTGATATTTTGGAATTTATTCTGGATAGCGGAAAAGTTTCCAAAGAGCGTACCAAAACTCTATTTCTCTACTAAAACTTTTCGAAAGTGAAAAGTTTCGGGTCCAACTTGTAATCGAATCGGGTTCGGGAATGTTTCAATAAAAGACAAAAGTCCGAACCCAATCAGATATAATTAATCGAACCTCTCATTAGTTTTCCATTACAAATTGATTACAATTGTAACATAGACAAGTGGAGGGTTTTAGAAAGAAAAGTTCTTAGGGGTACTGTTCGAAATACAAGAACACGAACTATGTTTGTATCGCAGTTATACATAGTAATATATACATATACTAATATTATAAATGCACGCTTTTATCGCTAAACCAATTTAGATAAATTTTTGTATAAAGATGGTTTAGGTCCGGAGAAAAATATAGGCTACTTTTTGTCATTCATTAAAATGAAGTGGCGCTTTGTGCGCTATAGGTATTTTGTTTATAAATTACGGGCGGGTAAAGCCGCAGGTTCAACTATCTATACTAATATTATAAAGAGGAAAACTTTGTTTGTTTAGTTGTAATGAATAGGCCCAAAAACTACTGGACCGATTTAAAAAAATCTTTCAGCATTCGAAAGCTACATTATCCACGAGTAACATAGGCTAAATTTTATTTTGAAAAAAATAGGGTTCCGTAAGATATTTGGGTTTTCGGATTCAAGGTGTAAAAAATCAACCAAAAAAGTTACTTATTTTGCGTGCGTTTAAATGAATAGTTCTAATAGATGATTACAACAATACAGAGGAGTCAGGAATAAATCTTAAATTTTTATATCACTATGTGACCTATATCGTTGCTTAAAATTATTTTCTCCCATATAAATGAATCCAAAATAACCAAGTTCTAAACTATGTAAGACATCATTTGTTTGGTTAGCTGTATAACTCAATCTATGTAAGCCGAACTTAAACTTGCATCTCTAAGTTCGGGAAACAGATAAACTTGAAATGTGTTTAGGAGCAAAAGTTTTACATAAATATTATTCAAAATTCAAGATGCACAATACAGCATTACAAATATTTTGTTTCTACTATTTGAAGTCAATATCAAACTCATAGTAAAATAAAGAACAACACAGATACTATACTATACTTTATGACATTGCTTATTGGTCCTTTTTTATATAAAAAAAATATATCTATAGGCGTTACTTGGGTGTAAATCTACTTACTTCCTTAACTATCATTTATTAACGTAACATATGATTTCATGTGAATCTTTTGGCACGCCTTGGGGGTAAGTCATATGCCGTGACGATAAATGACGTATTAAGGCTTTTATGCCGCCATACATATGCCGTATCTACATAATATATTTTTTTACTAACTATCAATTTTGAAGTTTTGTCAGGCTGCTCGTGACGAACTCATTTTCTTTAAATGGTCTGTTTTTATATGTGCGTACAAGCAAAAAATCGCTAATGAACTTTAAATTAAATACATCGTTTCAAAATCAAAATAGTAGAATACATTTATTTCTATATGTTATAATTTAGAAGACAAAAATTTTAACTCATTGTCGGAGTAAAACAAATTATGTCGCAGATACTGATCTGAAAGAATAGAGATAAACGAGGTTACTTAATTGAGCCTAAAAACTGGAAAGCATTCTATATGAAGTAAGACAAAGACAAATTACGCATCAGTTCTTTCGCTCAGTACTGAAAACTATCAGTTCTTTGAGACATGAAAATCCTTTTTGCGTCGGGAACCGTAACTGACATGACCTTGACTTGACCTTCCTTATGTAACTGGGTAATGTAGTTTCGTATGCAATAGTATGTTATACAATTCAATCAATCCTCATGGACATTATCTGAATTATTTATGATACGTGAATATCGCCCAGTAATTGTCATTAAGAAAGTTTTTAAATAAATAAATATTGGACAACATAACATACATTACACTGATCCCAATGTAAGTAGCTAAAGCACTTGTGTTATGGAAAATCAGAAGTAACGACGGTACCACAAACACCCAGACCCAAGACAACATCGAAAACGAATAAACTTATTCTACGTCGACTCGGCCGGGAATCGAACCCGGGACCTTGGAGTGGCGTACCCATGAAAACCGTTGTACACACTACTCAACCATGGAGATCGTCAATAATCTTGTAATAGTGAAGACGAATAATACATGTATTTTTATAGAAATGTTGACAGAGGAATACCTACCAACTTTTAATAAATTTGCTTGGATGTTTAAAATTCGAATGCAACATTAAAGGATAAGCCGCCTAATTGTATAAATTAGAGTACATCGATTAAATAATGTTAATATCGTTTGTAGGAAATACCAAAATGTTTAAAAATTACAAACACACGTATTTATTATGTTCTGTGAACAAGTGTTACGTAAGTAAGACTATGATATGATAGATAACACTTGGACTAGAATCGAATGCATTTCTACGGATATCTATTATCCAAATATTATCATTAGTGTCCGAATAAATGTATTAAGTCAAAAGCAATGACTAATAAGACGCCATAGTTTAAAAATAACGAATTATTCTTGATTCATATTTTGACTAGTATAAAGCTATACAGCCAAGTGAAGTTTTTTTTCAGACATTAGTTGGCGGACGAGCATATGGACCACCTGATGGTAAATGGTCACCACCGCCCATAGACAAAGGTGCTGTAAGAAATATTAAACATTCCATACATAACCAATGCGCCACCAACCTTGGGAACTAAGATGTGCCTGTAATTACACTGGCTCACTCACCCTTCTAACCCCAACACAACAATACAGTACTGTTATTTGACGGTACAATATCTGATGGGGATTTTTAACTAAATTACATGTGACGTCACTAATAAAGCCTTCTCTTTCAGTCATATTGTAAAATTAATTGTACAAATCGATGCAGTACATCAGATCCGAGTGATTGGATGAATGATTGAATTTCAAATGTGTACACATCGCCTGACCTCCGGAATCCGCAAATAATGACACGAGTTCGTTAACGATCATAATAAATAGCCCTTGTATTTTGAATAATTAACTACCCTTGAATTGAAACATTGATTAATAAGGCGTATTACTAAATAAAATATTATATAAATGATAAAATGTGTGGTATTAGCATTCGTTGATTTTATACAAGTTAATAACAATTAAACTATATTTAAATATTAGTGTAACTTAATAGTGGAACACGGGTAAATATTGAGTTTCTTGTCGGTTCATCTCTGGGAATCTACTTTCCTTAACTATAAATTTAATTTCAGTTCGGATCGTACATTTGTTTAGTGCGGTTGTGTTATTGCGGAGTGTTATCGACGTACTAATTGTTTACTAAGAATCAAGGGCCGTCACGGCGTTATCTACACGTGCGCAGCCGCTGGCGGCTCCCGGCCGTATGGTGCAGTATAATGGAGTTGAATAATAATATTCTAGTCACGGAGAATGTAAACCTTGTTGAAGAGTGCACTATTAGAAACGATAATATTATTATGGATACGGAATTATTACATTCCGATGCTGAATTAACATGTATGGATGATGAGGATAGTAGAAGGGCAAATAAGCGTTTGCGGTCGTCAGACTCAACAAATGAATGGACAACCGTTGATAGGCAAGTAAAAAGAGTACAGACTAGAAAAACAAGATCTCAAACTAATCTTCAAGATGATATTATAGAAATTTGTATATATTCCAAAGAAATATTACCTAAACAATTTCAGATGGCTAAGTTATTGAAAAAAGAAAATATAATGAATATCACTCGAGTTAAATACATTAACCCTTACAAGGTTCTAATTCAATTTAGTAAAGAAGACAGCGCGAATAAACTTATTGATTGCACGACCTTTTTAGAAAGTGGGTGGAGAATTCAAAAGACATATGAAGTAGGATTATCATATGGTATCATTAGGAATGTTGAAATTGAGTTGTCAGAAGATGAGATTAAACAGAATATAAAGACTGAAAATGAGTTAGTATCAGTTAAAAGGCTTATGCGGAGAAATGATAGTGGAACGGGCTGGATTGATAGTGAAACAGTTCGTTTAGGATTTAAAGGTACATTTCTTCCTCAGCACGTATATGTGTATGACATAAGAGTTAAGATAGAACCCTATAAATTTTTTGTTACTCAATGTTCTAAGTGTTGGCGATTTGGTCATAGTAAAAAGATATGTCCAAGTAAGAAAACAGTATGTCCGAAATGTGGTGACAATCATGACAATTGTGAAGCTACAACTTTTAAATGTATTAATTGTTCAGGCCAACATTTAGCTTTGAGTAAATTATGTCCTGTCTATAAAAAAGAAAATAAAATTAGAGAAATTATGTCAGATTTTAATGTCACGTATAAGAAAGCCCTAACAATGTATGTGCCTCCCACTCCACCAGTGAATAAAGTCATTCATCATAAAAGTCCTCTACGAAAATCCAATCTGTCTCCTGCTATTTCGACTGACTCCTTAGCGCCAAGAACCTATGCTGAATGTTTAAAAGTAGGTAATCCCGAATCAACAAAGCCGAGTAATATCTTTAGGAAATCTACGAAAACCAAAAATAAGAAAAGCTACAATAGAGAAAAGGTTAATGATTTTAAGGAAATTGATAGCGAATCGAGTACAGAACATTATCCTCAAGAAAATGAAAAAAACAAAACAGAAGACGTAACCAAATCAAAAATAACATGTTCTGAATTAATTGAAAGGATTGCTGATATTATTTTTATTAAGAAGTATTCGGGAAGAAAGAAGATACAACAAATTTTAACATTAATATTTGAATGGTTTGTAATTATGTTCGGAAGCAAATTATTGAGTTTATCTTTTGTGAAGAACCTACTTTTTAGTAACACAGATGGCTAGTGAAGTTAGAATACAGAGGCTTAACATAATGCAGTGGAATGCGCAAAGCATCAAGAACAAATTGGCAGCAATTAAACAGTTTTTGTATTTAGAGAAAATTCATATTGCTGTTGTTTGCGAAACCTGGTTAGACTGCAATTCAAATTTAAGAATAAGCGGATATAATATTTTTCGAAAAGATAGGGACGATGGTTACGGAGGTATCGCTATTATTACGCATAATTCAGTAAAAGCTAACGTAGTACCAATACTAAATTTCACTAATACGGCCATTGAGTTACTACACTTACAAGTCTATAACTGCTGTGACGTAAAAGATATTATTGCAGTCTATTGTCCTCCCTCTGTCAGAACAAGTCAGAGGGACTGGGAGTTTTTATTTTCATTAGCTAATAAGAATTGTCTTATATTAGGTGATTTCAATGGCCACCACTCGAATTGGTCTAACAGGACGGATATGCGAGGTACTCAAATTTGCGATGCTCTGTTTGATAGTCATTTTGTCACATTGAACAATAAAATGCCGACCCGTTTAAAACTAGTAAATGGCGTATTACAGGAATCTTCCCCAGACTTATCGATAGTTTCTACAGATGTTTCAATAAAATTTGATTGGAATGTTTGTAATGAGACATTGGGAAGCGATCACCTTATTCTGAAAATGTCTATTGGTTTTAATCCATTGTGTAAGCCTATTATACGAAGAAATTTTAAAAAAGCCGATTGGGCTAATTACAAGAACTTTTTAGCTGAAACTTTTTCTAATTGTATACTACCTGAAAATCCTCAGCATGCATACGATCTCTTTATCGCTTGTTTGAATGATTCGGCTGATAAATTTATACCGATGTATAAAATTAATCAAAATCCTAATAATAAATTTACTCTTAAACGCTATTGGAGTGCGGATCTGTCAAAAGTAGTTGCTGAACGTCGTTTAGCTCTCTCGAAATTTCGAAAAAACCCCATTCCAGTTAATTTAGATTTATTACAGGACAAAATAAGGGAATCTCAGAGGTTAATGCGGAGGGCTGAATGTAGATCTTGGCATACTGACTGTGCATCGCTAAACGAAGTTTCAACCTCTAAAGAAATGTGGGATCGTATGCGTTGGTTCAAGGGCTATAAAAGTCAAAAATCACATGTAACTGTAGATTCTGCAAACAAATTTCTCAAAAGTTTTACCCCCGATTATGTTCCTATGCCGGCACCCATATTTGAAATAAATAACCCTCAATTGGAGTGTCCAATCTCAATACAAGAAATATTAAATGTGATGAAGTCTAAAAATACAGCTCCAGGGTGTGATGGCATATCTTATTCTATGATAAGAAATATGCCTAGGAAGGGTTTTCTAATTCTATTACAATTATATAATATGTTTTTATCGCTAAACGTTGTTCCTCATCAATGGCGCAACATAGCTATCGTCCCAATACCAAAACCAGGACGAAATTCGAATTTAAATTCATCCCTAAGACCGATTTCTTTAATATCATGTTTATGTAAAACATTTCACTCTATTTTAAATAAAAGATTGGAATGGTATTTTGAACACAATAAATTATTTTCTGAGTCAACAATTGGATTTCGAAAGACTAGGTCATGCCACGATAATCTTTGTCAATTAGTTTCTAATGTACAAATTGCTTTTTCTAAAAACGAATCAACTATTGCCTGTTTTATAGACCTAACTAATGCGTATAATAATGTCGATATTTATAGTCTCTTAAAACTTCTTCATGATTTTGGTGTTGGAAGTAAAATTTGCAATTACTTGTGGAACTTTTTTAGTGAACGTCGGCTTAAAATTCAAACAAGTGATTGGGAGGTCTCTAGAATGACTTCTTTGGGTTTAGCACAGGGGGACCCTTTGTCACCCCTATTGTTTAATGTGGCAACAATCAATATTTGTCATCAAATTCAAAATGTGAGTATCTCTCAATTTGCTGATGATTTTGTCCTTTATTATTCAAATTCAAACTTAATTTTTGCTCAAAATTTATTACAAACAGCATTAGACTTATTTAAAGATATAGTTAATAGAATTGGTCTTGATATTTCCCCAACTAAAAGTAAAATTTGTTTATTTTCTAAAGGTAAAAGACATGATGTAATAGTTCTCAAAATAGATAATTATAATTTAGAAGTTGTCGAAAATATTAAATATCTCGGGATGTGGCTGAATCGCTCTTTACGATGGACTAAACATATAACGGAAACGACACAAAGGGTTTTACAGTTTCTTAATATATTTAAAGTATTAACAGGATCCAATTGGGGTGTTCATCCTAAACATCTGAGACGTCTGTATATAGCCTTGATTCGAAGCAGGTTAGACTATAGTAGCTTTTTGTATGATAATGCCGCAAAATGTCAACTTAAAAAACTTGATTTAATTCAAAATCGCTCAATGAGAATAATAGGGAACTTTATAAAAACTACTCCTATCCATGTTATGGAGAGTGAGTTATATCTACAACCATTATGCATACGTAGACGTTTCTTAGCAGGAAAATTTTGGCTTAAGTCGAAAGCTCTTAATAACAATTATAATATAAAATTATTAAATGAGTTGTCTCATCTTTGCGAAACTCAACGATATTGGGCAAATAAACGTAAACCGCTTTTAGTTTTGATTCATCAAGAATTAAATTCCTTTCCTATACATCGTAGTAATTTACTTGATATGTTCTCTCTGCAGACGTGGGTAAGTAATGTGAATGTTACCAAGTTTATTAAAAGCGGTATTTCGACAGTTCACGAGGCTAAAAAGAAATACAGCACACAGCAATTAAAATCTTTGGTCGAACATTTTATGAGAAACACCTATAATAATTGTTACGAAATTTTTACTGATGGCTCTAAGGAAAATAATGAGTCGGGAGCTGCATTTTATGATGCACAGAATAATTGTCATATGAAACTTAAAATAGATCAAAATATTTGCATAATGGTTGTAGAATTTGTGGCTATCTTAGAAGCTTTAGCATATATTGATTCTATCGACAGTAATGAATTTGTAGTATTCACCGATTCAAAAAGTGCCCTGCAACATTTGGCTCGTTGTACCTCGACTTATCGAGGCACACCGATAGCTTATAATATTTTAAACCAATTGTTAAAACTAAATTCAGGTGGAAAATCTGTGTATTTACAATGGATTCCATCACATGTTGGTGTTAGGGGCAATGAAACGGTTGATTACTTGGCTAAACAAGCTTGCTTCGAAGGTGAACACATATCTATAACGCCATTTTTTACGGATCTTATTTGGCATATAAAAGTTAAGTGTAATTCTATGTGGACTGAGTATTTTGACAAGCGATCTAAGGAGAAGGGTATTTGGTACAAGACGATGCAGCCTCATCCACTAAAGATATGCTGGTTTGACAACCATAGACTTAGTCGCAGAGATGTAATAACGGCTCTAAGGCTTCGCGCCGGGCACATTCCAACTAATAAATTAGCCTTTCTTATAAAGAAATCGGAAACACAGAATTGCATCCCCTGCGGAGTAGTAGAGGATATTTACCACGTTTTGTTGGAATGTGTTCGGAACGAGGGTCTTAGGATGACTATAGCTACTCAATTTAATATTAATGATTTGAATATAATTGATTGCATGACTTTTTTGGCGTTTCCATTAAGTGCTGAAGCTAGAGCATTGTATAAGTTAGCTAACAAATATTTTAGGTTAAGGAAATAAATATGTAATTTTAAATAACAGAGCGACATAGTCACACATGGTGACAAAGCTCTTTAAATAAAGAAAAAAAAAAAAAAAAAAAAAAAAATAAATTTAATTTAATCTTGTAAAACGACCGCTAAAAAGCTACTCCAAGAGCGTACTTGAATAAAGAATACTTCACTTGGTGGTAGGCCTTTGTGCCCGTCTCGGTAGGTACCACCCCCTCATCAGATATTCCACCGCTAAACAATAGTACTCAGTATTGTTGTGTTCCGGTTAGAATGGTGAGTGAGCCAGTGTACAGGCACAAGGGACATAACATCTTAGTTCCCAAGGATGATGCCGTATTGACGATGTAAGGAGTGGTTAATATTTCTTACGGCGCCATTGTCTATTGACGGTGGTGACCACTAACCGTTCTGTTCAGACAGACTTGTCTTGGTTTTTGCTAAACAAATTGATTGAAAAAAACAAATGCAGTACACATTACTCAAATGACTTTTTGGAGTTATTTTTAAATCGTACAATACAAAGTACATACACAATATAGATTTAGCGAATACATATATTGCTAGTAACGCTTATAATATTAATGTTTTATGTATTAACACATATTCAAGAAATACAACTTCAATGTTATCGATACCAATAATTATTAAACATATAAATAACAATTACCGTTAACATTCTAAAGGAAAACACTTCTTGTTTGTTGTTCTTTGAAATTTTATTGAATTTTGAAAACTTTCCGCCATTAATCAAAGCGAGCTGAATTAATTTGCCACTTCGGATCATTAGCTGCTTTCATTCGGTTTTAAATATAATCCATTATATTATACTCAAGAGTGATAAGGGTTTTGTTTTTGTTTCTTAAATATTATAAAGTATTATATAAATGTTCAAACATTAATAGTACAATTTTGTAAACAGATTTTACCAACATGTACAAATATTGTATATACCTATCTGTATCACAAGAGGAGAAAAGACAATTAATCAACTTTGTCATTGAATTGAGGCATTTGATCGATCTTAAATAACGTAGACTTTTCAATGATTACGATTTCATCTAAAAATAGCATTTTGAATATCGACGAAGTTACTATCCGAACTATGGAGTTAAAATTGTAGGGAATATGAATGATGAAGAAGAAACGTATGGTACTTTAAATAGATTTAAATTAATCAAGAACTATTTGTACCTATTAATCTAGTAGAGTATTAAATTCTGGGGATATACGAGTATACCTTTTCCTTACACAGCTCAGGCTCCACCAACCTTGGGAGCTAAGATGTAATCTCCCTTGTGTCTGTAGTTTTTTGGCTTACTTAACCTTCAAACCGGAACACAAGAATACTAAGTATTGCTGCTTGGCGTTAGAATATCAGTGAGGAGTTCCTCCCATTGGAGTCATTCGAGCTTGCATAGAGCCCTACCACCAAGTAAAGAAACAAATGTTATTTATATTTACTTCCTTTTCGTATATGTATATCCATAGTGCCACGATTATACCTTCATAATCTCAATTATCTGGTTATTCATTGCAACGCGTATTTTTTATTCGATTCCAAGCGTTTTATTCCTTTAAACTTTATTTTAAAAGTATCAGTGTGAACAAAAGCCCGAGCGAGCTCAATAAGACCATTTGAGCGTTCGGAAACTCGTGATAAAGTGAAAAAAAAAGCTTTAGTTGATCAGGGATTTTGTAATTGTTGAAACTACATCGTACATTGTATTGTATCTACCAAATCGACACTTAAATTTTCTGCTGTGAAATTTTATTTTCTGTTATTTTCACTTTCATAATATATCGATAACATTGAAGTTGTATTTCTTTTTATTGAGGTTTTTTGGAAATTGAGATCAATTTATGTAATACATTAATTTATTCCGATGCTGACATTAATATACAGTTACTATATGATAATATTTCTTTGATATAGTATAATAAAAATCAAGTTAAAGCTATCAAATTCACTCATTTTACTATTTCTTAAAAGACACGAATAGTAATTGCATCTTTTATAAATCTGGTTAAATTACTTTTAAGACGAAGTATCCTCGTACTTTTTACAAAGTTTCGGTGTAACTGAATTAATTTTACACGACCTAATTATATTAATACGATGTTCAGTTATACCTAAGTCTGGAGCTGTAGAGGGTTTTTAGAAACTTATATAAATATGAATTACTTATGACCTTACTTTTTTCCTGAATTTGTATCCAAGTTATTCTACCGCAAAACCGCAAAAGCTAAATACCACTGGCTGACTCATGACGAGATCTCCAAAACTATAAAGGTCGGATAACATAGAAAATTTAGCATAGTTACTTATTTCGTGATATAGAGGACGAGGGGTAACTTTGTATAAATTTTACCCATACGAAGTCGAGACGGAAAAGTAGTACTCTATAATGATGTAGTCTTGTTTAAAATTAAAGTGAGCCGTTATCTTACAGGTACAAGAGACATAGCTTCGTGGATTCCGTAATGTAAAGTGAAAGTTAAATACGATGGTGGGCCATTTGGCAATTTATCTTCCTGCCTTCCTGAAAATGACGTACTATAATGAACCCGAGTTTTCTGTAACTAATCGATGAATAAATAACACTCTACCTTTTCCAGCTGTGGCGGATAATTTAATGCTCTAAGTTTATTTCCCAATAACGAAACCGATAAACATTTGTGGGTGAAACTAGATTAGGTAATAAAGGCAAGTCGCCGTTAGAAACAATCCAATCCTTTTCAAGCGAAATGGTATCATAAAATTCGTTTCATTACATCAATCTATATTGTCGCCGTTTTTTTCGTTTTTATTTATCTTACGGTATAATAAAATAGGTATTGAGTTTTTATTTACATTCGAGATTTGTTTTGTAAACAATAGAACTTAGATGGGATCTCTATGTGAACAATTATAATCCCACGAAAATTTTGTACGTATTTTGACCTGCAATCAAAATCTTATATTTTCAAGCAAGCTCTTTGAGCACTTTTGAAAAGTCTTGATACAGAATTAATTGCTAGCTAGTATAATCAATGTTAAATTGAGTTTGTTCTGTTGAAATCTTAACTGCTCTTCCATGCGTGTCTATTATATTAAACACAAAAAAATTGCACGAACACGACTTGTTACTGCGCATAACACTTATTGCTCAATATTAACTATCTCTCTCTCTCTCTCTCTCTTTCTCAGCCGAAGGACGTCCACTGCTGGACATAGGCCTCCTCCAAAGTTCGCCACAAAGACCGATCTTGTGCAGCCCGCTACCAGCGGCTTCCCGCGACCTTCACCAGGTAGTAATATCAATATCAATATGAACTGCAATAACATATTGAGAATCTTTCAATCATGTTTACAATAGAATTATTAAAAAATACTATACATACGCTAGTTTTTATTCGATCCATGTATGTATATGTATTCGTATTATCAAAACGAATTAAAATTTAATTCTAAGATTACATTGTCGTCGGCTTCCTAATTTCGTTCAATATTTTATTTTAATTGTTTGAAAGAATTAGCTTAAAAAAATTGACAAACGATATACTAACTAAATAAACATTTGTAGAAACAAGTAAATGGTCACAAAGTTGAATATCAGCACTGCCCAAATACATTGTACAAAGAATAAATCTTATATTGTTAACGGACATGTCTATAAAAGGATATAAAATGTCCTCTGCACTTGTAATTACACTTTCTTCCTTAAGCTACACCATTGTTTCTATCGGGCTCAATTGGGCATGGCTTTGTATTTGCTAAATTGCTGTAGTAAGACACCAACCTATTATCTAGACACGCGGTAGCGTGTCAAGCCAAGTTCAAGTAAAAGAACTGGCGAGCAGCACTGTGTGTAATATTACACGAACCATTTGGAGCCACTTTTGACCCCCTCAAACTCAAAAACTATTTCACATAAACGTGTCAAATTTGTATTCTCATATATTTAGACTCGCGAGATACATATGTACTTCAAATTTTGGGATTCAAGGATTCTCTCGACAACAATTTTGAAGCATCTTTTTTTATCCCGAGTACAGGAAAGTTTTTGCTGAAAAATAACTAATCAACGTGTGGGTGTGTATCAACCTTCACGCGTCGATATGTAGGAAGTGCACACACCTACATGTTTGTAGTAGGATGTATGTCACATATTCTTATATATTGATAATTCCTAAATATAGTTGTGGGTTTATTTTCATACTGAATATTTTTATTATTATATTTTTAACTTTTAAATACTAAGTATTGTCATTTAAGGTATGTTCATATAATATTCATCTTAGATGATTGTATAGGTACATTATATCATAATATATTTCGTTATATAATTCTATTTTTAACCAACTTGCCAAGATAAAAAGTGAATTCACACTTCACACTGCATAAAATTCACTTCAGAAAATTCACACTGCATGCAATACATAGTCGAGTATCTAAGCGGAACAAGCTTAATAGGAAATGTACTTTTTTCAGATGCAAAGGTATGATAATATAATTTTTTTTTTTTTTTATGGTATAGTTGGCGGATGATCAAATGGGCCACCTGATGGTAAGTTGTCCCCACTGCCCATAGACAATGGCGCTGTAAGAAAAATTAATCATTCCTTACATCTCCAATGCGCCACCAACATTGGGAACTAAGATGTTATATCCCTTATGCCTGTAGTTACACTGGCTAACTCACCCTTTAAACCGAAATACAACAATACTGACTATTGCTTTTGATGGCAGAATATGTAATGTAGTGAGTAGTACCTACTCAGACGGGCTTGCAAAAATCCCTACCACCACCTTAAGTAACCTTACCACCAAGTTTAATTAGGTTGCTAATATGTTTATCGTATAGAAAACAAGCATGAAATTCTAATAAAACAGGCTTCAAAATTTTACAACATATTTGTTTTTACAGCAAAGGTTTAACGTGAAAAGTAATAAACTACGCAAATTATATGGAGATCGGTTTAGTAGTTGGAGAAAGTTAAACAACCTTTCACATCAACGCTGTATACAATAGTAATCAGTTTAAAATAATAATATATAAATTTAGTATTACGTAATATATATAGACAGAAATACGCATATTTGATAACTAAATTAATTAAAAATATAAATACATAATAGCAAATAGAATGAAACTCGACAGATCACGTAATTAGTAAAGACGAAAATTAATTTGGCAAAAAACGTAGCGTTACAAAAGACATAAAAAATAATTAAGCATTCTTATTATGTAGATGAAGACTTCATGTAAATAAATATTATTTACAGTTACTAATTCTTTGAATACGATATTAATAAACAATCGAGAGAATTTGCCACTGCTTCGATTCCCTTATCGATGTAATTTTCGATGGACAATGGACCTTTAAGATAAATATTCCTAAACATAATTACCGCTAGCAAAATAATCAGCTGAAACGCTTTCATTTTTAAATTTAGGTATAAAAATTCTATTAGAATATTTAGCATGTTGGCTCAAAGTAAAACGGTGCTGTTATAATAAAATTAATAAAATGGGCCATTATACACACGCTGAAATATTTTACAGTAATGACCTTTAGCGTACAGTATTTTTATATTACAACGAAATAGCCCACTTAAGAGTAATTGGCCATCTTATTGCTATCTGGCTTATTTGTAATTTGTTTTTTTTTTTAAATCCCTGATCAAAGATATTGTCAATCACACAGACATTTGCAGTATCATACAACTCATATTAGTTTACATAATCATATTAAGCATTAGCACAACCAGAGCCTCTAACGCATACACTTATAAATAACATTCGTACGTATATATATATTTGTTAGTGTGAGTGTCTTTTTTATAGTATAGGTTAACGAACGAGCATATGAGACAACTGATGGTAAGTGGTCACTACCGTCCATAGATAATGGCACTGAAAGAAATATTAACTATTCCTTACATCGCCAATGCGCCCCCAACCTTGGGTACTAAGATGTTATGTCCCTTGTTCCTGTTGTTACTGGCTCACTCACCCTTCAAACCGAAACGCAACAATACTGAGTACTGTTGTTTGGCGGTAGAATATCCGATAAGTGGGTGGTATCTACCCAGACGGGCTTGCACAAAGCCCTACCGAGTGGAGTTGTCTGTTTAAGTTCAAACATCAAAATGGGTTGTAAAATATTTTACAAACAAAATTTAGAACAGTAATATCATCTAAACATTTTCATGAACGTTAATTAAATATTTTTGTGGCTTTCAGGCCACAATAAAAAATATTAACAAGCAAAGTTATAATAACAAAAGCACTGCGCAATGGAAATTATCGTTGTAATTTAGATGTTGTTATACACGCCCCGGTTTACAACGGGTGTAATTTATTAATAAAGAAAATAATACGTTATATATATAATTTATAACCTAAAGAATTTACGAATTATTAATACGAAGTTTTCAATTATTTACCTTGAATCGTTACTGTTAAAATTGGATGAGTTTTGAAAATTTGTCATTTTCATGTCATGAACAGATAACTTTGAAGATATTCAAAACAGAAGTTTTCCTGGCCGATTTTCAGCTATACTGATATCTTAAAACTAAGTTAGTTTACACATGATATAATTTATTTATTAGCATTTGTTTATGATAGATGGATTTGTAGTGTACAACAGGGTGAGTGCGTGAATGTCTCAATAGAGTGTCGACAAGAGTGCGATAATAATCTCTCCAGTGAAAGATGGAACGATAATCCGATAAGATTGAAATTTTAAGATGATTTACGTTTCTTTTTTAATGCATGTAAGCGTAACGCAGCCAATATCCTAATTCTGCAAGCTGAAAATGTCCAGTAAAATCTTCTATTACAATAAAATTAGATACTTATATCACAGTCTGCCTTTATAAAACAGTTTCTAATTTAATAATACAATCATGAGGAAATACTTCTTTGCAAGAAGATAATTGTGTTATATGTTATTAAATATTGAAGTACTTACTGCTTTTCTTGTGAATAAAAATGTATATTGTTATTACTATTCGATTAACTGTGATAATCTCAACATTAAGTCGAGTCGAGAGAAAATTCTTAATTTATATAGTGAGACAGACAGACATGGAAAACTAGAATATTTTTATAAAATCGAGTTTAATGGATATAACTAAATAAATAAAAAGCCAGATAATATTTACAATGATTCCATTTATAAGACTAAGTTTATGTAAAGATCATTAAACATAAATTTCACTTATAAGCATAACATATTACAATATAAATAAATATTACTCATAGCATCAAAGCTAAGTACGTATGATCTGAGTTCCTCTTCTATTTTTAAAATAAAGAAACACTATTACAGGTACTTATATGTTTTTCATTATCTTCATAATCACGGGACGCTTAGAGGAAGACGAAAGACATAATCAAAAGGTTGGATTTCAGACAAACAAAAATGTTTGACAGACATTTTTTTTATAAGAAAATTCGATCTTTTTTTTATTATAACTATTTTTATATCGCAAATAGAGTATGCAAACTAAACATTAAAAATGTTTTTTTTAACTCTGAACTTAAAAGTCGTCAGACGCGTAATACTAGTAGCGAGGGTAGTCCAATAAATCGATACGGAAGGCCATTAGCCTAGAAAACGTTTGTCTTGTAAACATACCGGTAATTACTGTCCTTTAAATATATTGGCTATTATAAAAGAAACACCACCGTATGTTAACAAAAGTTCATATAGCTTTATATAATCAGTGTAACTTAAATAATATAAATCGTTACCTAGTTATTAAATATTTGATAAAATGTGGCAACTCTATCTTAGTTACATCACCGGCTACTTAATAGATTATTATATTTATTGAGAAACAGAAACACTTTTATATTGTATTGAATTGTAAAAAATGTAAATATTTTCATGTCTGGGATAATTATAGCATACCAAAATGTTATAATTATAGCATTGCATCGCATTAAGACACATTACACCACAAGGCTTAAGACAGGAAAATAGAAAAGTAAGTATCAGATATCTTTATTTTTATATACAATTACAGATAACTACTAAAATGACAAAGGAAGTTCACAGATCCAAGGTACTAACCCCAAATCGAGTAAAGCGATTCTAGACCAATAAATTCTCAGTAGTAACCTAAACTTTGGAAGTAGCAGTGTTTACACTCCCTCGCTTAGAAATCACATAATAATAGTTAGTCTCATACAAGGGTCAAGTTAAGTTTGCCAACCCATCAGATTATAGGAGTGAATGAATGAATACAATAATTATAGTGAGTGAATGACTACAGATGTGTTTCAGCACAAAGATGCTGTACTCGTTTGAGCCACAGCCATAACCTCCGTGGCTAAAATCGATCAGGAGGTGATGCCCTCCTATATTTATAACCCTTAACAAAACATTTAACCGTACTAACTCCTGCAATTTTCTCATTACGCTGACACTAAACAAATTCGTTTTGAGAAAATAATACGAATTAGGTTATGTTGAGGAAAATTAACATAATTTTACCTGTCTTTGTGAAGTAAAGGTGGACGAAGTTTTTACGAAGACATTTACTTGAATTACTTAGGGTCAGAACTCAGCAGTCTTTTACCACAACTTCTTAACAAACAGTCTACCAGTAAGTAATTATACTTTATTATCCTGTTATCTGGTGTTCCGTTTTGTGTGGCATGAAATTTTATACTTAAAATTCTTAAGGAAACGTTATTTAGAGAAAACCTAATCGCATTACAGAATAATAGGTAGAAAATATATGAAAAATTGATCATGTAATATTTTGTACTATAAAAGTAAAAAGTAACAGTCTCAAAATGCCCCACAACTGATCTTCAAACTCATTTTCCTTATGGAGAAGGTTATGTGCTTAAACCAACACGCTGCTCCATTGCGGGTTGATGGATACTCATGTGGCTTGTTATTAAAATTAGACATGCAGATTTCCTCACCATGTTTTCCTTCACCGCCGAGCACGACATGAATAATAATCACATAATTAAGCACATAAAAATTCAGTGGGTTTGAATCCGCAATCCGCGTTTAAGATGCACGCATTCTAACCACTGGGCCGTATCCTATAATAGTTTCCAATTTGAATTGACAAAGTTAAAAAAAAAATCAATTATATTGTAAACGACAACAGGAGTCATCTCTTCTTTATATCTTCGATTTACTTTAACCGCAGTACATAAGTTCCGCGGTAGAACCCATTAGCGGTATAAACAAAACAATTATAGCAACGCATCGCAGTGCAAATTGCGAGCATAGTTTCCCGTACATTATCTTAATTGCACTCCCACCACCAGTAAATCCACAGCCGCAACTAATTGAATCGCATTATATATATACGAATTCATACTCGCGACATATTCATGATTTTTTTTAAAGAATTGTACATAATAATTATTAACAATAAGTCTAACTTAAATATATAGAAATATGTAATTAAAAAAATATTATAATAAAAACATCTTTTTATTCTAAGATAAGCCATCATCATCATCGTCATTAATAAACTTCTCTCATTTAAATCTTCTGCCAGATTGTGTTAGTCTAATCCATGGACAACCCACGACTATATTGTGGACCTGTTTTGCTAGACCATATCGTCTTACATTCGTTTAAATACATCCATAGTTCATCACTAAACATTTTCTGTCATCCATATTGGCAATATTGACGTTTAGGTACCTCGTACCTAATAAGTTTTTATAATATGACTCTACGGTGCTTTATATAACTAATGCAGATAGCTTAGAAATAAATTACATGACATAACAAAATTTGGCAAATAATAACTCATAATAATTCAGTACATTTTACGTTCAAATCTACTAACTAATTTAGGCCGCATGAATTACGTTTTAAAATTTTACTACACGCTGTTTCGACTGTAGGTCAACTTTACTGACACTTACTCGACGGCTGTTTTGACCGACAAAAACTTTAGTCCTTTAGTCAAAACCGAATTATGTTTAATACCAATTTGTTAAGCCGTTATTTTAAGCAATATATATTATACATATAAACAACACAGGTTCGTAATCTCTGATGAACATATTTTATTATCCTTTTTGTAACCAATTTTAAAAAGAATTATACAAACCTAGCGACCCGCCCTGGCTTCGAACGGGGCAATTCTGCAACTAAATATACTACAGATTGTCTTACAACGTTCAGAGTTTTTCAGTCGTTAGACAATACACGCCGCTATATCCCTGTGATTTAAATCTAGAATATCTTCGAAAATATTCAATTAAATAATATGCTGTAAAGGGCCATATTGATCTATATTAAATGCATAATGTATTTAAGGTACTTAATTGGATTAGGGTTAATACAGTATTGTTTAAAATCGCTTCGTAAATAATCCATTATTTCTCGTAAAAAGTAAAGGATAAAAAGTAGTTATTGTGGGTTATCCCTAAAAGATAGATATGTACCATCGCGGACTTTTTTGAAAACCTTTTTAAGGTCTACAATACTGTAGTATATTATTTTCATCTATTTCGTAAGGTTCAGCTAGCGTTTGCAATGTAAGCGCAAAGAATAAGTTTATTTACGATACACTTTAGAAACCTCTCAAATTATCAGTGTTTCTCTACTATATTGTGCGTGTATTATACATATAAACCTTCCTCTTGAATCAATCTATCTATTCAAAAAACCGCCTCAGAATGTTGTGTAATTTTAAATATCTAAGCATACATAGGGACAGACAGCGGTAATCGACTTTGTTTTATACTATGTAATGATATTGTCTTAATTAATAATGTGGACCGACTTTTATGATATTTTCAAATTGAACAAGTTATAATAGCTTACAAGAACGTTTGAGCTAGAGGTTTCTTTACAGGATAGGCTTTACGATGAGGGCGGTCTGATTTAAAATGTTAACTACCCGTATTAAGATTTCGTAACTTCTTCTTGTGAATGACATGTCATTTGATCAAAGTGCTTAAAAGATTTTTCTTGCAATAGAAGTAACAAATTAATAATGATTTTATATATTGCCAGTATAAATTGTAAAAAATTAATAATGATTTTATATATTGCCAGTATAAGTTGTAAAAAATTAATAATGATTTTATATATTGCCAGTATAAATTGTAAAAAATTAATAATGATTTTTATATATTGCCAGTATAAATTGTTCTTTAACTTAATTAAAAGTAAAATGAATTCGAAGTTTAAATACACTAGGTGGCAATGTTGTTATTTTTTTCTTAAGATAAATTCCTATTGGTAGAGCCTTAAGAAGCTTAGCCCTTATTCGATAGAAACCATAATCAGTTAATCTGCTGTCCAAATATTAATTATTCAGATCAGTGAGATGGATAAATGAACTGTAAACCACAAAGTATATTTATATTAAATTTTGACTTTAATTAGGGACCTAGTTCCAATTTCTAGGAAAATTATTTAGGTAGAGGAGTTTAATATCTTAGATCTCGTATCTAATAGCGTATTAATAATGGTATTAATTATTTATACCTCTTATAAAACCACTGTGAATGGACAGAGACTTTGCGCCTGAACTCTTTCCAGTCGCGTCGGATATACCGTTCCATGGAATAATGGTAGTGGGGGAATATACAAGTAGGAAGACAATGGAAGGCAAATGTGTGTGCGCACACACTTGTGTGCTATAAATCTGTATACTATTTTTTTTAAATGGTCGTCCTTGCTGAAATTATTATTTAACACTATACATTTCAGTGAGCAAAATAAACTTTTTTTTATTTAACTTCTATTAAGATAAATATTACATAAATAAAATGTAAGATAAATCGAATAAATTGAAGGGGAAGCCTAACGAAGCATAACTGTCAAAAACAGTAAACGTCACAGGAGATATTGCAATGTGTATGATCCAGGGATGTGCTAGGTGTTGTGGAATTGACGACTCGGAATGTTAAGGTTTAAATAGTTAATTTATTTAATAATTAACAATTATAGGTTTGAATACTATTCTGCGTCTTGTCTCGGCCAACCCGATATTCTTTGCGCTGACGGTAATATTTGTAAAAATGTTGTAGGTTAACCGTACACAATGCACAAATGGATGCAAACACCGATGGACTCTCTATTCTACTACAACTCTAAGATGCTATAATAATATATTTAATGCTATTGTTTGATATAGATTAATAGATATTTTTTAAACTAATGAACTTTAATGTAAACTTATAATTAAAACTCTCATGACATATTCTAACGAGATGGAAATCTGATGCGTACAAAAAGTAAACGAAACGTAAATCCTTACGTGCTTCTCGAAACACGGAAGTGTAACAATGTTAACTATATAACTCTAAAATGCTGCTGAAAAATTCCAGACGAAATAAACCCAATTACTTAAATTGGTTATTGTAACTTTGGACCTCTGTAGTCCGAAAATCTAACCACTGACCTACAAAACGGCAAAATCAAGTATGTACTCGTTAAAAATAACAAGCACTGACATTTATCAGCTATATTACTTATTAATATTCTTTTAAAAAGACTTATAACGCGATTCATAGCAATGCAAATTTAATGTGAAGTGCGCATTATCTTAATAGCACTTCGCGTCTGTAAGCCTCATGCTCCGCGGAGCACGGTTGATTGGATTACACTGAAATGTTACGTCATTTATACGGCAACATTTTTTAAAACGTTTAAACTTGACCATTAATGTTGTCAGACACACACTCAATGTACATTTTTATGCGCTAAGAATGTTAACCTCTTTATAATACTGTCGTTGAGATGCTCTACAAAGTGCATGCACTCTTACGTCAAATAAATCTTACAAAATCAATTCAAAGAAAAAGATTTCTAGAATAATGCTTTTTTGAGGAATCCTTTGGCCCAATAGAATTAATATTTCAAGAATCATGTGTTGCGTACTAACGTAGGCACTGTCAATAACAAGTCTCCCAAAATCAATAATTTAAAAAAGATCATCAATCATTTACAGACACGACAGTGTTCCATTTTGTATAAGATATTATTCTATATACCGAAATGAATCATTAATGTTATGTATAAAATTTGTTGAATAAATAGATAATAAATATATTATTATATATTATAATAGAATTAAATTAATTCAAAATAAATCTGTTAAGAACATGTCGAACAGTATGGAACAATGGAAGATTTTATTTTTACTATTTTCGCAATCTCAGTAGCTCAGCCGTACACTCGACCACTTGGACTATTATTGTGGTACCCATTTCTCCTCAATCTTTTCCTCCACAAGTTTTAGGCTTAGCTGAAGGGTAAAATAGAAATAATAATATTATTAATAATACTAATATTATTCTTACCCTCCCTCTCTATACTCTTCAAAATAGTAATGAAATATTTCAAAATTAGAAAATAACTAATTATACACAAAATATTTATTTTAGTTTAAAATATTATATATGTTAATAATATAATAGACGTTTCTAGTATTATACTGAGAATTAGTTCTACTAGTATTTGTATCTAAAGAAAATCATACATTTAGCAAGAATAAATACGTCTTGCTATTATATTAAATGCTAAACAGAGACATCCTAAATACTCTATACATAAGGAAATTTATGATGAAACAATCTTTATTTGTTAAATTGCTTGCAACATCTTAAAATGACGTTTGTGACAGGTTCTAATAAGTAACAGCTGGTAAATGTTCCCTTGCTAGACTTCTTATCTATGTGATTGAGTCTAGAGTTCATTGTCACGTTACTCTAATTCTGGTTGGTGATGGTATTTTACACATGTGACATGAATTATGGCACAAGATTATATGCACAAATTAAGCAAATCAAAATAGATTTGAACCTAAAATCGTCGGTTATGATTCACGTGTTCTCACTACTGGCTGACTTGGTCTTTTTAGTTTTGCGCTATAAAGAACGCTATGTTTTCATTCAATTGGAGTAAGTTGTTAATTATAAAATTTAATTAAGTTTTGATGCATGAAACATATTATGTTTGAAAAATAAAGAAAAACTATTTCAGTGCTTCCTCGCCAACAGGCTTTAAAAACATATTATATTTATACATCACATTAGTTGCATTTTTATATAAAAACACTACAGATGTTGTTACCCTTAATTTTAATTCACTGGCAATAATTTATATTTTTATAGAACAAATTATATCTAATAGAATTAATCATTTAAAACTCTAAATACGATAAGCGTTTACAGATTGTAAAATCGTGTCAGATTTTAGAATAAATTTTATAGTACTAAACAGCTTATATAAATGCACTTGTATGTATTATATATCTAGAGAAATATTTGTTCTGAATCAAACATACTTAGATAATAATAACCCCTAAGCTCATTAATGAAAACGTTAATGATATTAATGTGTCAGAATCTCGTTTTACTTCTACACGTATTATTATGTAGCTAATGATTGTACATAGTTACGTGTTAATGTGTCTGGACAAACAAATGAAATTGTTATTAGTAAAAGAAAGATGTTACAGGTTCCGTCAGATCGCAAATTGGATACGAAGCGCGTTGCTCATTATCATAATTACTTAACGTTACAAGATTATTCAGTTTTTATGATAGAACTCTGTATCAAGTGGAGTTGACTTACTGGAAATAAAATGAGTCCAAACTCTAAAAAGTTACAATTAGAATTAATAGTTTTTTTTTTGTTTTGTTATTCTACTGGCTCACTAGCTCATCAAATTCGAACAGATCTAAATATAGCCTTATTGTGAAGTCACACCGTCTAAGTTAACAAACAATTTCATAAATAAAGTGATGTTGAAAACATTCTGATAACAAATAAAAAATTAATTAGATGACGTAATCTCAAACAATATTACGAGATTTGAAATAGAATTCCAATACTAATATTCCGAGAATTTGAAAATGATTGACCAATCCGACTAGCGGAAAATATTTTACAGTTGGCAGCGTATTGACGATGTCAAAGGCTCAGCCAATGAGCTGGAGTTGCAATTTAAATCGGCAGACGTCAACATTATTCACAGTATCCTCTATTTGATCTTTCTACGGAAAATTGAAGTTAAAATAGATATGACGATTGAGACTCATTGCAAGCAGAGTTTCAGATAGAACGAAAGTAGTATTCTCTTTGTAAAGAAGATGAGAAGTTAGATACGTTCAATACTTTACAAATGTTTGTCATATTTTGCTTTAACGTTTTATCTTCTCCGTACAGCGCAAGTACCTAATGCTGAAAATGACCATTTTGAGTAAGTAATAAATATCATATAACTAGCAAATGTTTTCATGATTTTATATCTTATTACTATTTCAATAAGGTTCTTTGTTCTTCAATCAGATCGTAAGAAGAAGCAATAATACGATACATTAAATTCTCAAATCGAAAATTAAAATCGCTCAGCTTACCTAGCTAGTTGAATTACGAAACAATTAAAACAAACGAAAAGATATAACTTCAAAAATGAAATATAAATAGACCGTCAGAAGACGCCCAGATATGAAACATCGAAATTTATGTTTATTGAAATAAATTGAACAAAACCAATAAATATTGAAGAGAATAATTAAAAAAATCAACTGTCATTACTAAATGAAATATATTTTTCATATTATAATAATATTTAGAAATGAATATACAACATTCTGAGTCGAAACTCAGGCATTACTGCATTGAGTGCTTAATTTGTGCATACAAATTGGTTCTCGTAGTAGTAAAGGAATATATCATGAGGAAATCTGCATACGGCGAATATTTACGAGAGTCCACTAATTTTTATGAGACGAGCGATTGTATTGGACGAGTAAGCTCCGAACCTTCGCCTTGAATAAAACAGGAGGCCTTAGCCCATTAATGTGACTTTATACAGTATATTACAGTACATGCGCAACGCTCAACACGCACGGAGTAGAAATCCCAATAAGAAAGCGTTAAGCTATTTGGTGACACGGCGTACTGTCAAGGATCTCAAGATGTGTCTTAACAAAAATATGTAAGTTCTATCTTACATTGCTCTTTTTCGAATCATTTTGAGTTTATTCGGCTATGACTATTGAAAACATTTTTTTAATAGTGAGTATGTAGATACATAATTTAATATTATCATAGCCTACACACAAAGAAGAGGAACTTCACGACAAATACAGTAATTAAATCATTCAAAACTCTCAACCGCGAATGTATTAGTATAATCGACTTTAAAGCAAAGCCGTGTAAATTACGCACCCCTTATTAAATCTAACTTTGCAATCTCAGTTGAATGTAATTAAGATCCTAGTCAATTTATTATATTACCCTGAGAAATTCTATGTGATCAGAATTATATTATGAATTTGACACTATTACAAGATAAAAGAAATCTATTACATTATTATTATTATTTTTATATTGGACAACATCATATACATTATTCTGATCCCAATGTAAGTAGCTAAACCACTTGTGTTCTAAAAGATCAGGTGTAACGACGGTACCACAAACATCCAGACCCAAGACAACATAGAAAACTAATGAACTTTTTCTAAGTTGACTCGGCTGGGAATCGAACCCGTGACCTGGGAGTGGCGTACCCATGAAAACCGGTCCACACATTACTCGACCACGGACGTCGTCAATATATAGGAACTTTAATAATTAAGGAAATTATTAATACTAATAATAATAGTTAATACTTTAATAAATAAGGAAATTTAATATGTTTGTTATTACGGTAATAATCTATAAAGTTCTGTTTATTCTCTCTTTTAAGGACAAGGATTCAAACATAAGAAGTATTAAGCATCAAATATGAATTAAAAATAGTAACAGTATAAATCTTGACCGCATGGAAAGGTGGAAAATGCCGCAGCATTTCCCCGTTCGAAATTCCGATCCACTGGGCAAAAAACTTCATGGCCTGACTGTTGATACTAAATTGCAATAAGAGATATTAATATTAATTGGCGAGAAGACAGACGATGAATACTGCGGCATTTTAAATTAAAAAGATAAAACTATTAACCGATATTGATACGACTCGCTTAGTATATATATACACAATCTTACTGCAGCATCTGTTCAAGCGATATTTATGCTGCAGACTCTTCTGCTAGTCGCTAATCAAGGAGCGCATTTGAATAGTACTTGCCCAGAGCCGCAACTTTCGGTTAAGTTCCACGTCTAGTTCCTAGTCTAGGTAGACTAACGATTTTTACTTATACCTACTAGTGATACAAAATATCATGATCAAAGTTAGTGAACCTAAAGTAACTCAAAGAGCTAAAATTGTGCGGGCGGATCTATAATACCGAGAAGAAAACTTTTGTTTATTGATTAAAAATTTAAAATGCTCAAGTGGATTCTACTAAACTTTAGAATCGAGGATTTAGAAGATTAATAAACTACCCGTTCGGGATATAGAATCTACCGTTATAAGCCGTCAGGAATCTTTCTAGTTACTATTTAATATATGTGTAGATAATCGTAATTAAATACACTATCACATAAGTTTAAAAAAAAATCATAAGTAATATAAATATACCGTCATTTTAAATTATATTCTCAAAACAACTGTGATAATTTAAGATTTATTCGATCTATGCAAAAAATCTCAGCTGTTACTTTGTGAAAATAGAAAAAAAAAAACATTTAATGATACTAATAATATTTATTTTAATAAAGTCAGAATTTTCTTATCATTTAATTGGTCTTATTCAAAAGGTCAAAGTTCTAATTACTGGCAATCTCATATTCCACAAATAGGCATTCCCACAAGTATTCAAGCTAATAAATAACAATGATATTAAAGAAATATTACAAGATTAATTACAAATAAACCCACCTCTATTATATTACACGTAAGAGTAATAAATATTGTTTTCCGTGCACGTAGAATGCTCGTACATTACCAATGGTATCGCGTCGGACCTCTCGACGAACATTACAAATATGAGCGTCTACTGCGAACATATTTATATCAGGAATTTTTCGAATTAACCCATTAGCAGACGCATATTTGACATATTTCATTATATGCTTTCGGTTAAGATGATACTGTAATTGCATATTTGAAAACCTTATATAGTTTTTTTGTGTAATATGATAACGCATGGTAAATACCTGTAAGTAGTAGAACTTTTGCCTTGATAATTTTGAAATGTAATTTTTTATTTTTTCTTTTGGATGTGACATTGTATCTACTCTTGGTTGTTCTAATGAAAATAAAATAAAATAATGGGTGCCATTATTTTTAATTAAGAAATCGAACTTTACAAAATTAATATATATTTGTAGCGTTGGATTCTGTTGTCAAGCTAGATAAAAACCAATCATATTACCTTGCTATAACAAGGAAAACTCTCTAACTGACGGTATAACCATTTTTAAGCTACTTACTATTAACTTTTTTGTAGATACTTTTCCAATACACTAAATCTATACCAAGTACTTTAACCATATTTTGTAGTTCAGCCTGAGTTTTCCGAAACAGCGGACTGGGGACTGCGACTGTGTTAACATTAATGAGCTCTCATGAAATATACAACGGATAAACACACTACATATAAAACGTTAGTCCGTAATGTAAAAGTTTTATATCGATTGCTTAAAAAATATGAAAATTCAGTTAAAAGATTATTTTTATCGGATTTTGATGAGCGATCAATCTATAAGGTAATCGCTTAAATCATCCTTATGAAGAAACGTTAATTTAATAATTGTAGGAAAATTATGATGACGATAACTTGTAAAACTTTTTCATCAACCTCAAAAATTCGTTCATTTTAATTATTAAAAGATTTTCATTTTCACAAACAGTATTTATCGATCGCAAGGCGTAGTATTTAGCCAATGATTACTAATAAATTGTTTTGAATATTCACTAATAATTTCTAAAATGTTTTTTATTTTACTTAAAAAACTTCGTTCTATTTTAAATTTCATGATTTAATCCTCAAATAATCCTCGTAACGACGTAAGCAATAGATATATATCCTAAAAAAACGGAGGTATAATTTGAATTCGCATTTCTGGAGTATCGTACACGAGGAGTCAATTAAACTTCTCGTCTAATTGTAATTGAATTAAATTTAATTGCCTGTCGTGACAAAACTCGATAATAACGGAACATGCCGTTGGACTTTATTTTTTCATATATTCCCATCCCTAAAGTACGACAGAATTTCTAACTTATCTGCGCCATACAATCCGATTATGAGTTCAAACTATTTACTAACACATACAAATACTAATAAATTATTATTGAATTAGTGGATTCGTCTGTTTGTTCTGCTTACAGGCTTATTATATTATTAGACACGATAAATATACGTATTTTCTCGTAAGATCGAACCGGAAACTTTAGCTTAATTTTTTTATGGAATAGGTAGATGAGCGGGAGAATAGGTCAGCTGATGATAAGTGGTCACCACCGCCCATAGACATTGAGGCTGCAAGAAATAATAACCATTCCTTACATTACACTAATGCTCCACCTTGGGAGCTAAAATGTTATGTCCTATGAGCCTGTAGTTATACTGGCTCGCTCAGCCTTCAAAATAGAACACAACAATACTAAGTATTACTATTTGGCAGTAGAATATCTGATAGGTACCACCCACCTACCCAGACGGGATTGCACAAAGCCATGCCACCAAGTGGTCATAGCCAGCACAGAGTTTATTTTAGACATATTAAAGTCGACGTGACCGATTTCGGAGTAGACTGAAGTGGGAGCTTCTGCAATTATATATATTAATACAGGTGTATGTTCAAATCCCTATCACACAATCGGATGGAATGGCAATCAGACTAGAGAGATTTGAGACGCATATCGCAAACAAAAGTGTAAACATTTGCAACCCGAAATTTTTATTCGATATTTGAATTCATAAATTTGAATTCTGTCCATCAACTTGTAAATAAAGTAACAAAGAAGTTAAAATAAATTCAGAGGGTCGAGATATCTACTTCTCTTTATTCTATTAATATTTTTTACATAAAATAACTTAAGAAATAAAATCGCTCTCTGTACCCAGATAATCCCGTGAGATTTTCGTGGTATTTAACGTGCAAAAAAAAAACGAAAAGTGAAAATTACTGTAATGTATTGGACAACACTAAAAAAAATATTTATTAGTGATCGCCAGATAAGAGTACATACATTCAATATAGTAATATTAATTTTATTAAATATCTAAAAGTATTTTGAGAAGAGAAGCAGTTTTTACTGACAGAAAAATTAAATAGCACTTATTTCAATTAAAGTTTTGTTTATATTTCTTTAAACATAAGAAATTATTGTCGGTTAAAGTCGATAAACCGCATTATCGTAAACATTTTATAAATGTACAAACAGATCGTAAACGGTTTTTTTTGTACGTAACTAACGATTTTCTCTTGGGCTACGTTTGACATGATAAACATTATCTTAAAAGTATATATAGCTTCTATAACCCATGTCTGTCCTGATCTAATCATTCATCATAATTTGAAGGTAAAAAAAATTAAACAAAGATAACTTAAAGGTATAGAATATAAGCATAATTTATTATAATATCAAGCTACGCTACAATTGTACTTTAGGCTTAATTAAAATGGGAAACAGAAAATACATTGCTAGTACACTTATAAAACAAAATTATTATTATCAAGTCTTACCGATAACCTACATTTTTAGTGAAGTTTTTAATATATATTATCACAAGAGAGCATAGGTGGCGTTGCTCCAGGCGGCCGAGTCAAAAGAGATTTTCTAAGAGGGTGATATATTGTGGGTACATAAACATCACCAACAGCCTAAACATGCCATTACGAAAACATTAAAACTACAACATCCAAATCAATGCTTGACAAAATAGAGTAATGGGTACTTGGGCAAAGGCTATACACTTTAAAGCTATACACAACATAAATCCTTCTTTGACCGTCTAAAAGGTTAAAGGCTTTATTGCTTGAATGGTTAAAGTCAAACGTTCAACAAAGAGCGGATATTTGTATGGATTCCAAGAGCTTTGTGAAAATTACAACAACATATACTTGTATGAAAAATATCGTTGAATGTACTCCGTTAACAATGAATTCAACTTCGTATTGAAAGAGGCTTGATTTCTTTTGTTAACCAACTACAATTTTCTGTGAATTTAACCTGGCTTTATTTAATAATTTTTTATATTCATACACAGACTACTACTACTACTAGAAGCATTTGCATATTAAATATAATATAAATATATAAAAATAATTTATATAAAATAAATACGCAAAACAAAATTAAACAATACTCTTGAAACCACGTGCATGTTAAATGGTGGTTATAACTTGATCAAATCATTGTGGCAACTTATTTTATTTATTTCAAATAGGTAGCGTACTGGTAAATAGACATTGCCGCCCACACACATTGGTACTACACTAAACCACCTTACACCAAGTACTACTACTACCACCAAATACAACATTCCTGTTATCAGTAGAGATTAAAACTGTCACTGTAACTGTGATACATTGATGATTGGGTGCATTTATCGATTATATGAACAGGAACACATATAAATTCACGGGTCCACAAAGTTATATGGTATAATTTGAGTGGAAACAAAAAGAAAATTAAACCAATATATGATTGGTCTCGCCATGTCGAACTGACTCATCAAATACGTGCAAATAAAAGAGAAGTGACTTAAAGTAAAGTCAAAAACAGTGATCAATAAAGTTGTCACGACCATGTATGAGAGACCCTTAAGCTGTCATCAATTTCAGAAGACATAATATTGTTTCTGACACTACAAAAGTAAAATCTTACTTATCGTAGGCTGTTCTGAAAAACCCGAAAGAGATTTTCGGTGAATGTTTGAGATATTCTTTATTATTTTTTGGAAAGTTTTTATGATGAAAATACTTGTTGTCTATAAAGCATTCATATAATATAATTATACACTATATTATTAGTACCCGATACGATACTCCATGAAAAAATACTGTGCCGTTGGTGTTTTACTCATAAACATAAGCCTAAACATCGTTTTCCATGTTTCTAACTTAAAACATAACGAACTTCCTTATAAACTTTTATTCTCAATATTGCCTCCTTAAGGTTGAATTTTCGAAATACATACCGTATTCCATATTTCAAACATTGCATCTAAAGGCGAACTTCGATAAAACATTCAAAATTTCATACTCTTGGGTGATGAATTTTTAAAAGCGCTGAAAAAAGCTCACTCTTAATCACAAACATAAACATAAATATGGGTATCCATGTTTCTAACTTTAAAAATAATGAACTTTGATATGAACTTTCATCCTTAATTTCACCTTCTTGGGTGATAAATTTTCAGAAATGCTTTTACAGGTCTCTTTTACTCAAAAACAAAAACTTTAACACCATTTTCATACAAACTTTCATCTCAAATTTAAGACTGTCATTCTGTAAAATCACGATTTAAAAGTGTGTGTAAAATAAAAGCCTACTAGGATAAGGTATATTTTAATTTGTTTGACTAACATTACTTACGTTAAAGTGATCTTTAGTAATTAATCTTGAATAATTAAACGAGAATATTGGGAAATCATCGTCTCCGATTATTTTTTTACGTTATACATCTCCGATCTTTACTATTTGTAATTAATATTGTTGTTTAAATTTTGTTTGCGTGTAATCGTTGCGTGTTTCCCATAGTTTCCTGAAGTCATGCATTATATGAGCGTTGGTTAACCTTTACTTTGTTTATAAACACCCAACTAGACGTTCAATAAATATAAAACCGATAGCCAATTCATTAATGTGTTACTAGGTGTGTCTCGTCAAGTAGGACAATCTTAAATTTACTTTATATTTTTAATTTGCTTTAAATTTTTACAATATATTTTAAGTAGCTAATTTAATGTTTATCCAGCTTATGTTATATTTATAACTCAGGACAACTCATACCCTCATATAGTTCATTTTCTTTGTTTATAATTAGTTACATTTTAACAACGCTTAATTAAAATCAAACTGGAAAGTGGGCTAAAAAATTAAAAGTAAACGATTTTTAATTTAGCTTAAATATCTAAGGGCTATTATATGTACAGTGACTTTCAAGCTAATCATATAAGCTGGCAGGTCAGGAGAGATCAGAGATTCTAAAAACTCAACTGGATAGATAGTAAAATAATACTTCATTACCCCTTGGAATAAATAAAAGAATTTCGATGTTTATTGCAGCGGCAGATAGTACGAGGTCTTGCATCTATAAAACTGTACAGCAGACGTTTTCAAGAAGGAGAAGATTTTCTCGTTTCTGTGGATAGGAATTGTCGCCATTACCGAGTAACAAATCCGAAAACTCTTATACATTTTCATTGCCTCCGATCCTCGCTCGGATATTAATTGTGAAATGCAGAGAGATAATGCAACACCACTGGAACACTTTAAAAAGGGTTTAACCACATCAGTCCTGGTTCCACGTGGAATTAAATGCTGAGTGACGAAAGTGACTACAAAAACGTAATACCCATGTTTTGGTTCTATCTACTGCTCCCACAAATTTACGGTTTGCCATAATGCTTTCATCCCATATTATAACCGCTGTTTCTTGAAATATTTTTGTGCGATCGAAATCGAACAGATTCTTAAACGAGTACAATAAGCCTCATTCCATGGAAGAGTGGTAGTTTCCGCCTAACTTTGAGAGTCTTCTGGTGAACCTAATGATCTTCTATTTAGAGTAAGTCGAAGTCGATTAGCATTTAATCGTGATTGACGTTGGTCTGTTGTTTATTGATACCGTATTTCACTTACGCTTTCTCTCAGCTTATTAATAATGTTCCTCACTCTGACGGGTTCGTTTGTTATTTACGTTAGTTATCTCTAGCTGTTTGTAATCGTTGCCAATGTTCGTATTTTGATACTTGGGAGTTCTGAGGTCGTTGTGATGTCCACGATCGGCTACTGCAGCTAACCTAACCTAGCAACTTCTGGATTGTTCAAATTCGAGAGTCTTTGTCAATAAAGGTGATAAAATATGAGCTTCGCGATCGGCAATCTGTTACGCTCTACGTTCTTCAGACGTCTCCTGAGACCGAGCGTTCGCCATCTGAACTCTCTGAGAGTTTAAGCGAGAGTCGCTGTTGATGAAGGTTTCGGATTACGTGATAATATGTGATATAACCTTCGCAATAGACAGTTAGACGCGCTTCGCGATCTTCGGGAGTCTCCTGAGACCGAGCGTTCGTTTTCCGACATCGCTTAGAACTTAACCAAGATCCTGTATCATTTAAAAGTTCAGACTCGCGAAGGATAAAGATAGAAAGGACGGTTAATCGGCACAAAAGAAGAGTTACAAACGGCGTACGACACTTTTTTGTGAAGCAGTCTTGTCATGCGGACGTTATCTTTGATTGTATCCTAATTTACGTTAATTCGATGTTCTTTGATTGTAGATTTTTTTTCTTTTTGCACTAAATAGTAAACTTTTTATATATTTTATGTACTAGATTGAAAAGTTTTTTTATTATATTTATGTCACGAAATCAATATCTAAGTTATGAATTAAGCATAATATTTCTCATGTCGTACGTAGAGTTTATTGGATTTTTTAGTGAATTCTTTTTTCAAACTTTTCTTACAACTAAGATACTTTATAACTTGTTTCGTTGTTTGTTGTCAAACAACGAAAAAAAATACATTTGACCTCTATGGTTTTGTGTTAAGATACATATATACAAACATGTCGCAAAATATAAATTATTTATATTCTTTATAGTTTGCTTTGAGGTCACAATTTCAAAAGTAATTTAATCAGAAGAAGTATGGGTATATATTTATATAAAAATTTGCAATTAGCGATTCAAAAACAAATACGTGTAATAAGGGGGCTGGTTACGTCGCCACTATTGTACTAGAAGATCGCAAGAAGGTTACCGCTGACTGGTATACCACTGTTTCGCAAGTCAGCATCGGAAAATTAGAAAAATCAATTCAAGGCGTCGTATGATACTGCACTATGACAATGCAAGTGCACACACCGCCCGCCAAATATGTTTTTGGGCACCCAAAATGTCGAAAATTTGGATTATTGCCTTACAGCCCTGACTTAAGTCCTAACAATTTCTTACGTTCTTCAAAATTAAGCAAAGTCTTCGTGGCCAACGTTTCAGCTCACCCAAAGAAGCTGTTGACGCATACAAATCGGCCATTTTGACTACCCCCATTTCGGAGTGGAATAAATGTTTTAAAAACTGGTTTGAACGCATGCAAAAGTGTTTTAATTTTCGCGGAGAATTCTTTAAAAAACAATAATCGGTAATAATATATAAGATTATCTATACTTATTTCAATGACACAACTTATGAGGCAGCCCTCGTAGCCTACTAAATTAAGATAGCGTGGTCAATTCCTCTGAATTTTTAATTTGTCCATGAAACGTCAAGACGTTGAGATACGTTTGGGATATTTGGTAATTGGTTAATGAGGGTTAATTTGTTACTAACTTATGCCCGTAAAACTTTTCCATTATCTTATCACAAAGCCAGCTCACGGGTCATAAAGTTAGTTCTCCTTTCCACCAATAAACGACTTGTTTACGGATCAATACTATGCTTCTTGAGACAACTTGAGAATATTCAAAATCATCTGCAAAAGTAACTACTTTAACTAATTTTATTTCCATTTCCTAGAATGAATGTAAGTACCCGGAGCGTTAATTTTAATTTCAAACTCGCTGTCTGGGCTCAGTGAAGCTTGAAATTTGTCCTTTATAGCGCTAATGTATCACTTATATAATTTACCTGTCTATACGTATCACATAAAATACCTTAAAACATTTTATTTTAATCATAATAAAATAAATTAAATATTTTAAAATAAAAAATCTAGTACCGAATAGGGTACTATAATTATTATGAATCGAATCTCAGAATCTCACATGGTAATTGCATAAAGTTTTTAATGAATCTCACTATAGTAATAAATAATTGGCATCACCTGCTACTTCGTTTGCAAGAAAGTTGAGTTTATAATGCACAACTGTTTGACAAATCGAAAAATTTAATATACCGACACACAAGCTTTCTACTGTTTTATTAGATATATAGATGGGAAAACTGGAAATAAAAATAATAATGAAGCATAATGGATATGAAAAGATATCTCGAAAAAGTGCAAAAATATAGATAACAGCTATTTTATCTTATCTGTGCTAAAGAAAACTATTTTAAATACATAACATGTATATGCAATTCACTTGATTATAGTTCTAGGTTGTTCATATCTCAATAGATTTATTTTATCGTCTAATACCGATTTTCCGTATCATGAATATAGTAATAATATAAATGTATTTAATTAACAAAATAATTGTAATTAAATTATTACTAAAAAGGATAACTACTGAGTTTATTACTATTATTATGGACAGTAGATATATTAACTTGATAATTATTTTAATCTTTTTAATCTCGATTTAAAAGAGTATCGTAGATTATATGCGAGATATAAAGTATATTTAGATTTTTGGTTCCAAAATTACTATTTAGAATCATCGCTAGAGCAATACTTGTGAGCTTTATAGGATGCACGTCTCTGCTGTAAGAGCCCATTAAGTGCTAGATTCTATCAGACCCGTCGTAAGTGGTCGTGTAAGGCATGCACTGCACGTGTGCGGTACATTTAGAACGGCAGAAAATTATGCTATCTTGGAATTTTCGAATATATTGTCAGTGTTGAAAATGGTTAGAATTTTATTAAATGCAATATGTATTTAATTTAAACGTCACATCTATTTATCTTTGAAAACTTAGAAAAGTAAAACTAATTAAAATCAATATTAAATCTAAATGTTACTACTATACGTTTGAGATATACACAATAAACATTCTGACAGATTTTGTCCAACATAAGTACTAAGAATTGATTTATTTTTGTTGACTTAATTTATTGAATTGATTTAATAAAAAAAAATACTATCCTATTTTACAATAATTATGAAATACCAAACAAAAAGTTTTATAGAGCAGAAAATGAAAGCTGTATATAAGAAATGCTTTTACTAAATTCATACATTCATATAATATACGTATAGGTAACGACTCAGTTTTCAATTGATGCTTGCATTCACGTATTAATCATAACCTTACATATCCTAAAAGAACAAATTTTATTTGTGAATAGACTTTGACGTGATACATTATGATAATATTATAATAAAGAAATAAGTTATGTTCTCCGCAGACATCATTACCGTAGACTCTGGACTCGCCGGTGCCGAGTACACCGGAATATACAATACAAAGTAAGTGATACCCATTCTGTCTCTTTTAGGCGTGTAACGGGATTGCATGTGCATGCTACTGTGATGTCCCGATGATCACCTCGTCTCGCCAAGATACAGAGAACCAGCTCCGGTGAGAAAATACGCTTACTGGGTGCAAAAGCAGCGCAAAGCGCCGTCGTCTACTCCTTAAATGTCAGCGTACCGCGACTCCTTTCGACCCAGTGACTCAGAAGGGGACGGGTCACCTCCACTGTAGCCAGTCCTATTGAATGGGACCCCAAATCCTCCTTTTACCTACGAATTAGGGTCCTTGGACCAGAGGTCTAACCCACTAAACCCTCACTGACTCTGGATAGTAAATATTAGCAAGCACCTCCTATAGGTCCCGATCCGGATCACTCGCAAAAATATCGCAGCTGTCGTACTCGCTAGTAACGTGGGAGGGCCGGAAACACCGTGGAGAAAGAGGCGGCCTGAGGCGTCAGCAATGTTGATAATCCTAGGGCTGATTTGGACAAAAAGTTGCCAGAAACTCCGTCAAGGATCAATCTTTGCGCCTTAATAAACGTCTCCTGGATAATAAATATGACCCTCAAGCGCTACCCCGACGTGGACCGGAGAATAGGAAAGACTTCGTTTTTGTGACGAAGATCCTCAAGCCTAGCATCTTGATCCGGTCCACTGTGAACGATGATGCTCTGACGAGTGGATAATTCTTACCCAGGCCGGTTTGCACACAGCTTCACCATAATTTAAATAAACGATCAATGGATTAAAACAATATTTTAAAGCTGTACCAACGGTGACTTTATCATTCAGCTCAATGTAATATCATCAAATCTATTTTTTAAATAATAATAATTAAAGTATAAATAAATACAGGATATGCAACAAACGACCCTAATACTAACATAATTAAACGAAATCCGACTACGAATATTTCCTGAGTCCAGATTCGTTAACTTGAATTAATTTTCGTGTTCATTTTACCAAATTACAAGATTTTTAGCTGACGTTAAATTTAAATACTGATGTAAATGTGGAAGTTAACACTCAAATATATTACCCCACATTTGACCCCACTGATCCATTCCTGGTTTTTAAAAAATAACCTGTAATAGTCGTCAAACACGTCACGCTGCATAAAATGTTGCATCGCATTTATAATATATATTATTGAAGATGGCTATTATTAAGTCCATCTATCAATAAAAATATGTTAAATTCTCAGCCAAAAACAAACACGTTAAATGATAGACTACAATATAAGAAAGTCCGTGTATTTCTGTACGTCTTAATTTTAAGAAATCACGCTATTGTTGTTTATATCTCTAGAAGTAAGTACGTAAATAACCACTGTTTATATATATTTATATATAGCTAGCTACATTAATTGCGATGCAGAAACCCGTCCATATTCTTACGTTTAATGGTCTCATTGATCGTGGGCGTGTCTTCTTATACAATAACACAGGTTACTCTAAGCCGTTTCGTGTTGAGAATTCTTATAAACATGGTATATGTTAATTATGTACGTGTAGTACTTTTTGTTAAATATAACAAACATTACTTATAATGTATAACGTCGCTCATTCTTTAACAGCTAAATGCAATACTGTTTAAAATATAATGACCTTGGTTACGAGAGTATCAAAATCTTAAATTATTAGTTATATTTTCAGCTTTATTGACACTTTCATTTGGCAGGATGTATAGAATAATTGATAAATTAAAGTTTTGTTTAGATTTTAATGTTTCAATTAAAATTTGTTTATTTGACCACCTGAATTGCGCAAGACGGCTGGCAGGAGCTGAATGCTAGTTGCCGAAGAAAGACCACAGTGGCGTGCATTTGGAGAGGCCTATGTCCAGCAGTGGACAAATATGGACTGATGATGATGATGATGACCACCTGAAGGTGCCCATTCATAGTAGTGCCGTAAGACTTTTTAACCATTTCTTGCCTGTGCATCACCGATGCGTCACTGATCTTGGGAAATCAGATGTTATGTTGTGCCTGTATAGTAACATTGGCTTACTTGCCTTTCATACCCTCGAAGAACAATAATAAGTATTGCTACTTAAGGTTGGAATATCTAATGAGCGTGTTGGGCCTATCCAGCCGGGCATGTACAAAGCCCTACCATGTTATAATTTATTAAAGAATTGTCATTGGCAAACCTAACCCTTTACTTCCTATTTTCATTAGGTTGGAATATTAACTTCAGTTCTTATAATTACATTAAATTACGAAATAAAAGTTAGAAAATATCACAAATACGATAATTATTTTAAGTGTTATTGCATAAAAGCGTTTAATGAAGATAAATATACATAAAATAAACAAATAAAATAACCTCCTAGACGTTATCAAAATTTATCACAAGCACATATCATATTTAAAGAAAATTCTGCACAGGCGTTTTTAAAGAGATAAAACCGACTTCGCAAAGTTAATACATCCTTCTTGGGGCACAGTATTCGTTTCAATAATAAGATTACTCAGCTATTTTTATATTGGCCTATTAAAAAATTTAAAGGTCATGTCAAAAAAACATTGATTAATAAGGTATATTACTCAATACAAGACTATATTAAAGATATAAAAGCGTGGACTTAGTATTTATTGATTTCTAGTTAATTTCTAGTTACTTTACTGACATATGCTGTAAACAAAATGTGGGAAAGAGTAACTACTTTCCGGACCAGTAGTAGCTTTATATTTTAATTCAACACTGTAATATGATTTAATATCAAATTCATCCAACTATAATGATAGGGATACCTCATGCTTACCCAGAGAGTTCTTACTGTAGGGGCAAAAAGGAGGTAAAAGAAACAAGCAAGAAATACTGATCGAGAAATGCGTATGAAATATTTTTAATCATTAACTCACATATTTAATAAACGTGTTCTCAAGTAAACCGATTACTTAATGCTATTCAGGCAATTTCTTAGAAACGTTCGTCATTCGAGTCATAGCGAGTATGCCTCTGCTCATAATTTATTCATTTTCCTAATGGATTTTCACGATCATTCAGAAATCATAAACGAACCTAAATTTCTATTATATTAATAAATTTATTCGTTATTATATCGAATTATATAAATACAACTGTTTATTGTATTTTGAAAGATAACAATGTTGTTTGTTTACTAATGGACGGCAAGTTTTTGTAGCGAGAAATACGGTGTCCCACTCTAAATGTACACCGATGCTTTCCCACAAAGTGAAATAATTAATTCATAACCTCTACTAATATATGCAATTCAGTCGACATAAGTTGGTTCGTAACAAATATATGATATGGGGCAAAAACGTTTTTAGTTAAAGCTTCAATACAATTAGATATTCTGGAAATTAAATAAAACGAACAAATTCGATGCAAAAACTCTTTCATGCATTAATTAAAGGATAATCCCCTTTGCCGTGACCGTAATTAACTTAGAGAAATACTTGTAAAACCACAGAGCATACTAATATTATCAGATTTTCGATTTCAGGCCCCTTCTGTTCATTATAGAGACGATTTTGTACGGAGCTAAAATAAAATAAAAAAAAGTAAATATATTTTTATACATACATAAATCCTACATTAATGTATACTCTGTTTTTGTTTTTCTACTATGTTAAGATTCGCAAGCTAGCGCCGTAGTCAATTAACATATTTTTTACCAACAGACAAAAGCCATTCATATTTTTAATGTATTATATTGATTCACATAATTAAATATTGAAAATATACATACATGTGGTAAAGAAAAACACCAATCTAGATATATATATATATATATATATATATATAATTTATTTGTATATACCTACATCAAAATCGATGATCATTCGATGTGTGGATATTTGGTATCTATATATAATAAAGGCAACAAACGTTAAAAAAGTGTGCCATAAGTTTGTTATGGTTGATAAAAAAAATGCCCGAATTTCCTCTGGTGTTTCCTGAACCCATGACTGCATCATTCACTCCACTAGCCAATGTGAAAAATAATCAAATCCACGAGTTAACCATTGAGCTATCTCGGCTCGCATTGAACACTACAAGCAATATATTTTTAAATTACATAGAATCAACTATATAGCACAATAAATGATTAATCTCGTCGGTATTTTCATTTGTAGAAATGTAATCTCGCGTAGGCTAAAAGTTTTTGCTGAACTTTCGTATACCTTCATTAGACGGGTAAGTAATTGGTGTTTTACTCCATACCTTTTTCCCAAATCAAGCCTTCGTAAGGAAATCTTTAACACTCTTATTTATTGAGCTTATTTATATTTGTGCAAGTTAGGACTTTATATTACGCGTGAAGGTTTAATAAGACTTTTTTTATGCTTTTGGTACCTTGTCACTGTTTTGGGGGGAAGATAATAAAGTGGGAAATTAATTCATTTTAGCAAAAGGTGTCCCTTTGCGCAATCTTTATTGAGCAAAGATTGAACAACATAAAATGTACGTTTAAGCTATTTAAGTGAAATAACAATATTTTGATTTTGGTTCAGCGACAGGTCAACAAAACTTTCTCATGATTGTAACATCATTTTATTTTTAGTCATTATTATTATAAAAAGGAAATTATTGTTAGCTTACTTTTTCATACTCGTGTGCTAATACTAAACTGCATTTTTTGTTAATAATAGTGGATTTAATTATTAACAGGACATACTAAGCCTCAATTAAAATACGGTTGTACGAGTTGGAAGTCTTAGGTAATCTCGTTTACTCCAGTGCTGGTAGAAGCAAGCTGTGCTGGCAGGTAAGCAAGTGTATAAAAAAAACATATTACTCAATACAGGTTTTTTTTTTATTTGATAGGTGGCATACGAGCAGGCGGCTCACCTGATGGAAAGTGACTACCACCGCACATCTGCGGACAACAAAACCAAGGACATCGCCTACACCGGGGGCCTTGCAGGTGCGTTGCCGGCCTAAGGAAGAAGTACGCTCTTTTCTTGAAGGTTACCAGATTATATTCATGAGAAATAAACCTAATATACATTTAATTGTAAACCTTAAATTTTTATCAATTTATAAGTTTAACCATATAACGCTACTAACACGACAGAATAAAGCTGGGGTTTGTTATTTGATTATATTTGAACAGGGACGATTTTGTAATCGTAATTTCAATTGTTTACACAATAACGTATCATTGACAGTGGAAAATCCTTTTATATTTAGGAGCTTGATAAAAGCAATCATTATGAACTTTGTGTGATATATGAATTGATTTGACAATTGTTGTGTATGTTTGTTCTGATGTTACACATAATATGAACGTAATTATGTAACATTAGTCATTAATTTTAATTGAAGTTAGAAACTCAGAACAAAGTGAAATTCGAACGATTATTATGATCAATGATGACAGACAAATTAATTAAAAGCACTGTATTATTTTTATATTTTCAATCCATCATTGTCAAATTTAATAATAAAAATATTATTTTTTCTATTTGTAACGTACATTAAATGTATGTTTAAATTAACATCATTAGTTACTACTACTAGTAAAAAATAATTTGAGGTTATTTTTGATCAACATTTATCGTGGGAACCACATATAAACTAGTAACATAAGTAAAAAAATGTTTTCTGCTGTAGGGTCGCTCCGAAGGTTGCGAAACTTTCTACCAATTCCCACTAAAATTTCACTTGAACAGAGCCTCATATTACCAATTCTCGATTATGCTGACAGTTGCTATGTTTGACTTAAAAGAGGAGCAATTAAACAAACTTGAGCGTCTTCTAAATCTTTGCATTCGTTTCATATTTGGTCTTCGTAAATATGATCACATATCCGGCTTTCGCAAAAAGCTCAATTGGCTCCCAATTCGCTATCGCAGGAATACTCATATTTTCCTAATACTCATATTTCCTTTACTCAATTATTTTTCATCCTTCAACTCCGTTCTATTTAAAGGAGAATTTTAAATTTTTATGTACTACTTACTCATAATCGAACGCTTCGTTCTGAAGATAATTTACTTTAAAAAATTCCTCCTCATTCGACTTCATTCTATACAAATTCCTTCACTGTTCAGGCTATTCGTCTGTGGATCTCTCTTCCTGTTGAAATAAGACGTGAACAATCACTTACTACATTTAAAACTATCTTGAAACAATACTATCTTGCACTTTAATGTTGTATTTTGTTCGAGAGAATTTTAGTTTAATTTTATATATAATTTATATCTAAAGAGATACATACATTGTATGCTTGTTAGCTACCAGGTACTGTACATTATTTTATTTAAAATATATTATTATTTCACTATATTGTATTCATATATTATGTTTATATCTGCCTTGTACACCCCTACCTCTTTCTATTTCTATTTCTTTCCTCTATCCTAAGGTTGCCTGGAAGAGATCGTTGTTTAGCAATAAGGCCGCCTCTTGTATGGCCGCATCTTTATGTTTACTGGTGTACAATAATGAGTATTTTGATTTGATTTTAGTTCAAAACTATCCTTTATAAAACAAACTTGTAACCAATAGACGAAGTGATTAATGAGGAAGATTTAGGTGCATAGTATATGAAGGTTCTGTGTAAATTCACCGAAAATTCATTCTCGACGGAATCTAATTGACGTGCGCTGCGTAGAACAATACAGGTATACGTATCATGCTTATAAACCCTTATTCTATCCATGCGAAGCCGGAATGGGTAGCTAACGTACAATAAAATAAGTAAATATATTTGGATTTTTTTCTATAATCAAACCTGTACTGATCGTTGTAAATGTAAATTATACTTACGGAAAAAAATAATAAAGATTTTCATTATTATTAATAGAATTTAGTTTAGTCATCATTTAATGTCACCATTAGCATTAGCATTAGCAGCCTGTAAATTTTCCCACTGCTGAGCTGAAGGCCTCCTCTCCCTTTGAGGAGAAGGTTTGGAGCATATTCCACCACGCTGCTCCAATGCGGGTTGGCGGAATTCACATGTGGCAGAATTTCGTTGAAATTCGCACATGCAGGTTTCCTCACGATGTTTTCCTTCACCGCCGAGCACGAGATGAATTATAAACACAAATTAAGCACATGAAAATTCAGTGGTGCCTGCCTGGGTTTGAACCCGAAATCATCGGTTAAGATGCACGCGTTCTAACCACTGGGCCATCTCCGCTTCTCACCGTTAATGTCACCAATGAATCTTAATAATGAAATGATATCTTCAATGAATGATGAATCATTTTAATGATAATTAATTTATACTTTTTCCAATTTAAAATTACATAATCGTACAATTTAGCGACTCCTAATCTATAATACTAATCGACTAAGTCTGCGTTCGACGTCCGGACGTTTTAATTTACAAAATCATTTTTCAATTCAAACATTAATCTGCGCTTCGGTAAAGTTGTAGACAGTAAATTGGCTATTTCCCGTAAATCACATTTCGGGTTTGAAATGTCGGATATTTGACAATGATTGTTTTTATTTAGTAAACGACTCTACAAAGCAGTTGCTAAGCATGTGTGAAGATGTTCACAATTAATAAAAAAATAAATTCAGATTTTCTTTTAGTATAGATACAAAATGCATTAACGTGAATCTAATCTCTAAAACATTTCATTATACATTTGACAAAAGGATAAGTTCCATTGTTAAAAGACCAAATTACAAAACGAACTATTCATATTTCCTAGTACAAGCCATATTTTTAAAAGCAATGTATTAGTCGATAAATTACAAGAAAAAATCCACCGTTTGCATTTGATCTTTGATATAAATTTACTTTCGTTTTTATTTTTTACAATTTACAAATGTATTACTATTTACTATTTTCGATGTTTGAAAACGTCTTAATAAAATGGAAAAGCTTCCATTTTATTAAGACGCATTTCAGCTACTATTTTTGATTAAATAAATTTTAAACTATTTTTTTAACACAATAGTATGAGTTAATCTCTTAAATCCATTTTTATATTTTTTACGTAAAATATATTCACTGTATCCCATATATCACAGAATAAGAAAATTTGCCCGATTATAAATATAAATTATAACATCAATAATATATAAAACAGACATTAGTGTCACCTCAACTGGAATTACAAAAATTAAATCATATGTTATGTATATTTAGGACTCATCATCATCATCATAATAAGCCTGCATCAGTCCACTGCTGGACATTACCTTCCCTACATCATCGCTCCATCGTGCCACAGGGCGTCCTACACTATGCTTACCGATTCGCGGTCTCCACTCTAGAACCTTTTTGTCCTAACGGCTATCAGTTCTGCGACATATGCGACCACTACCACTTCAGGTGGCTAATCTTCTGAGCTATGTTGACCGCCTTGGTTCTCTGTCGGATCACCTCTTTCCGGATTTGATCCTTCAGAAAAACGCCAAACGTAGGTCTCTCCATAGCCCTCTGAGCGACTTTAAATTTGTGGACCAGTCGCATGGTGAGTGTCCACGCCTCGGTTGCCTAGGTTTTAGGACTCTGTTTTTTTTTTGCTTCAAATTCGTAAAATATATTGAAGAGTCTTAGTAACGTCGTAAAGTTATTAAATAAGATAAAACTTGTGTGATGGGTACGCTTTTTTAATTATATGCATTACTATATGCCTCCCTTTGGCTCGCGTTATAGTTTGTTTTTAGTAAAAAATAAATCATACATTCATTAAATACAACTACGATCTTATTAAGAGTACAGAAACGTAAAAGTATATAAAACAGTACGAAAACACAACTAAATAAATTGATAAAAATCTCAAACAGAAATACATTAATTTATATATTTATGTAGTAGTATCAGCGTTTTTGAATGTGTGCGTGTTTCTAGGTGTTATATTGTGTGTATAAACATGTGTTAAATTTTATATTTACGACTATACAAAACCTACACATTGATTCACTTAGGATTAACGTTCATTGGACCCTCTTCAGACTTCGTGGTTGAAGGTTTATTATAATGACACTTGAATGTCAGGTGTAATCAGAAGCCAACAGGATTTAGAAGTAGAGAAATAATACAACGTGACATTTTTCACTGGTATTGTTTTGCATATTTTTTAGCACAGCGAGTTTTTAATATTAACACAATATTTTATACGAGAGAATGGCATTTATATATTTATTTTAATACGATTTAATGAACACACTAATAAAATAGGGATATCAAAAATAAATTCACCGATTAAGCAAAATCTATACATATAATAAAATTGGAGTGTCTGTTTGTAATATTAAAATAACCCATTTTTACTTAATGCATGTGTATGTATACACGGTATATATACCAAAATAATTTTTTTTTTAATTTTTGTCTTACTGTCTGTTTGTTCTGGCTAATCTCTGAACGGCTGAACCGATTTCGACGGGACTTTCACTGGCAGATAGCGGATATAATTAGGAGTAACTTAAGCTACTTTTATTTTAGAATTATATATATAGAATAAAAATAAAATCACGCTACAATATCCAAATAAATTAAATTCAAATAGCGCTAAGTCACACATTTGGCACACAATTTATAAAACACGTTTTCGCCGTTATCAATACGACACAAAACCTAAATATTTATGTATACTTACTACTATTATGAATATTTTATATGACGTATATACATATATATAAAGGATTATGAAAAATTGCTGAAAATCAAAACCTCTTAAAAGATACCAAGAACGCTAAGGAGCTAAGGCCTATATCAAAGAGAATCGTGGGCACAGAAACTCGATCAATATAAAACTATCAAACTATTCTGTTACAAAGCACTTCAACCAGAACACGCCTCATCGTGTAACCCTGCGTAGTGTTGACACGACACTCGGAGACCCGACCGCAGTATCGTAAATGATCTACGTTAGAGAGTTCCATTGTCGAAACCAAAACCCTTATAAACCTATACTAAACATCTAATATGATTATTATATTATTTGTTTATGTCAAAATGAATACAGTCGGTCAAAAATGATACCAGATGGTATATAGTCAAATATACATAAAGTAATGGCCAAAGATGAAAATCATTACATAAATAAAAATCAAATCAAAATCCATTATTATATAATAATTCAAGAATTATCCATGAATTCACCAAACTATTATATATGTATATATGTATATAGTTATGTATCTATCTTTCAGTGGGCTGTTAAGCCGCGCGTACAATGGACTGAGAATCATTCATCAGCGACAAAACAAAGCTTTCTTAGGACATACATACATTCTTATCTCTAAATGTTCCACAAAGAGAACAATACATCAGCGTGACTGCTTTATTAAGAACTTGAAATGTCTTTTTTTTTTCATTTTCTAAATTAGAATTTCAAATTAAAACTTTCACACGCTGATATGAATTTCAAATTTAAAACTTTTATGCCTCAGAAATGTGTTTTAAAAAATATTATACAACAGAACAATCGGAATTTCTCGTGTTAGTTTGTTAGGTTATTACGAGTATTCTTGACTCTTTTTGCTAGTATCATGTCACATCTACCTAAAACATGTAGTGGAGCAACTTAATAGAAAAGGTTTTAAATCCTTGTTCTTTGAAGAAAGGGAATATTTTGTCCAGCGGTGTGATACTCATGCGCTTTTCCTCCTTTTATTGTTATAGTATTTTATACAGTACATTAAATAAGTAATAAAAAAATCTTCAATTCCTTCCAGGCAATTTATGGGTTTGAATATTTGAAGATTTAAATTAAGGTGGATTGTGTATATATTTATACACATATCAATAACTACATAATAGAACAGAAATAAATACCTACTACAAAATATATTAATAAATCATACTACAAAGTAAATTATAAATATAATTGTGTTCATTTGTTTTGATCGTTACTTTGTTCTGATAAACGTTGAAAATGTAGAGTACACACATAATATCAATTTATTTTTAAGATATCTACGTTATATAAGTATGCAAGAATTGATGTTTAAATAAAATTTTTGACTATACAGTACATTTACAGTACAGTTTTTCTTGTCGAGATATTGCATCTGTTATAAAATCCCATTATGGAATTTCGTACACTTTAAACTTTCGCGATGTATTTTATGTATTGTACCTACGTGGGGCTTAACAGCGGTCATAAGTCATAACTTTTCTTTATTATTGTTATTTTGCTCGACCTTTCGATGGAGAAACTAAATTAATTTATAATTGTTATTTTAGAATGTCATCTCATGAAACTTTGAAAGTAACTGCAAAATACCTCGCTTAATTATAACTCCGACCTTTCTAAAACCAACTTAATTTTTCGATATCGATGGTCGGTGAGACGTAAAACTTTTTTAATTAGCGCAAAGTTAATACAAATGACCTCAACTCTTAGCGGTAAAAACTGCAACTTATGCATAGCAAAAATCCAATTGGAATGATTAATTCTTTATATATAAATACAGTATGCACTAATATATTTTTTCCTTTAGCCCTGTACCCGACAGAATTTTCTATCGGAAAAATTTCTAACGTTTATAATTATACTCATAAATAGAAGCCTAAATATCGCGACCCATGTTTCAAACATTGATACAAGAGGAACTTCTATAAAAACTTTCTCAGCATCACTCTCGTTGGTGAAGAATTTTCAGAAAATTTCCTTTCACAGCTGTCTTATACTCATAAACAGAAACCCAAATACGAAATTTGGAAACTTTGAGAATTACGAACTTCCATACAAATTTTCATCTTAAATTACACTCTCGTAGGTGATGAATTTTCAATAAAATAACTTTAACATCTGTCTAGAGACAGATGAGTTAGAACTCATAACCATAAAAACCGATTTCTATATTCTAACATCAGCAATGACGAATTTCCGTACAAACTTACATCCTTTTTTAGGAGATTAATTTGGAAATATCCTCTTCATCATTCTTAATGAAAATAAAAACAACAAAAAATATCGTAAGAAATTTCAGAGCTAAATTACATCCTGTTCAACCCATTGATGTAGACCGTGCGTTGACAGAAAAATGACTTTGGAGTATAAGCATTATACATCATATTCACTACTGAATTCATAAGGAAAGATACATTTAGTACGTTTATTTATTTAGTAATTTACTAATTGTTCTAATTGTACAAAATTATATCTTTATAAATATAGAATAGAATTTGTTTGTCAAGTCGTTTCTATCTTCACTAAATTCGAAACCATTAGAGACGACTGTCACAAAAAAAAAAAAAATTACGTTCATTCTGCTACGATTGACAGGCCTTTAATTGTAACGTGTTCACTACAGCTTTCAAAACGACGAGCAAATCGTAATCTCTCTCAAAAGAGAGTATTATATTACTTACTAAGAAATAAAAGCGGCTTAGGAGTTACAAAAAATAAAATTCGGTTTATTTCCAGTTAACGATCATCCACTGTAACCATACCAAAGAGTATATAACTAATATTGACTAATAAACAAAAAGCATATACATGAGTGATTTGTTTGGGTATGTAAAACTGTCTTTCACGATTTTTTGGGCAAACGAAAATTTCTAAATTAAAAGCTCCTTGGACAAGCGTTTCTACTGTAGCATATTGCTTCTAATTTGAGATTAAATAATTGTAGGCACGACAGTTAACATTTAAATAACAAATGAAAAATAAAAGGACTTCTTACATCATTAAAGATTTCATTATTTTTGAATCAAAGCAAAAAAATAACCGATCACAGCCATATTTCACTCCTTAACGACATCGTTATTTGAAAATGATATTTTCAAAATCAAACAAACCTTGAGTAAAATCTTATCACAAGTTATATAATAAATAAAGTATAGTCATAAAGTTGCACAAATTTAATTTTGAAATTAAAAGTTTATGAAACTAGCTTTATAGAAGTTATTTTTCATTAATCTAAAATTATTAACTCGAACTGCAGAAATAACTCGCCATCCTTTCTATTATTTCCTTTGTTTCTCTTGTTTAACATCTAACATTGCATCAAATGGAATTTCGCATATTTAAAATTCTATTGAATTTTAAATTGAAAGTCATGTGAAAAGATTCTTATCGTTTAGAAAAAGTAACGAAACGTGACATGGATATCTTATCTTTTAAATATTTATATCTAAATATATATATTACGGTCTAGTACTGTTATCGTTCAAATGACGAATTTAAACTAATTAACGCGCAATATTAGCTTCACTTGTAACTAACTTTGTATGTAAGAAAATCTCGGATTTTTAATTTGACCCACTTCCCGGTCTTCGATTAGAATGAAATTTTGCACACGCTCTGAGTTCTGATGACAATATATGACTAGCTAAGATATGTCATTACAAATCCAACATGGCGGATTGGCTATTTGAAATGCACCCCCATGATATGGGTATTAAATGAAAGGGCATACTTTTGTAATTTTTAGTGCGTGCTAAAACCGTGTTTTTTAGTTTTTTAAACTATTACTTGTGGACAAAATGTTCCTTTTGTAATTTTAGTGCGTGCTAAAAGCGTGTTTTTAGTTTTTTAAACTATTATTTTTTATTATTATTTTTAGACCGCTTGCATACGCCTTATTCAGCGTACAATATTGTCCGCTAATAAAAGCGCTAATATAAGTGTTGCAAATATAATATAATTAAACGCGTTAATCAATATTGATATTTTAAATAGTAAATGATTTACCTTATTTCTTAATTAAATATAAAAAAAAATTGTTACTCTACAATTCATGAGCGCCTGAAATAGTGGCAAGAATGCTAGAAGCATTTCCCAGTTGAATTGCAATTCCGATCTTCTAGGCAAAAAATAAACCAGCCCTCCTGTCACTAGTGGAAGCAATAAGGCGATGTGTTTGATAAGGTTTTTTCTCAATTACTTCAAGGTGCAAATGTTTCAACACCGAATGGGACAAAGACATAATTTGGAATAAGAAACGAATATTTGGATCGTTTGTTTGCTCGAGTTTTTTATACTGGCGGCTCCGCCTCTTAACTCTGTTTTCCTAATATGAGTATATATGTATATATATTAGGTCCTTACATATGAAATTGGCGCTTTGTATGGGAGGAATATAAAGTCATTTTTTTTTGTAAAATATATTTAATTGATCAAAGTATGTTATCTATGTATTGTTATCTATGCACTTTAGCCATCTCATAGGTACATAGTTCATTGATCCCTTTACTAAAAAACCATAGGGGCGAGAATCAATAAATTATTTGAAAGCGGTTTGGACTGCCGCATCGGAGTTGATTTTTTATCCTTGTAAGAAGTTGTCAAAATTCCGGAATAATTGCCAATCAGTTGGAGCAAGGTCCGGGTAGTACGGTGGATGTCACAGACATTCCAATTGTAGCTCATCAAAGTCTCTAACATCTAACTTAATTCATAAATTTTAATTTGGAATTCTTAATCAAAGAAGAGACATTTCAGATCAAAGTGGTCAGTATAACAAAACGCTAATTTTATATCTAAGGACCTATATATATATACTTAAATAAGTCACACAGTAAAATCAGCTACAAAAATACTTATTGCATAAGATCTGTGAAAAACCGAGAATTTGAGTCAATCAGTTACTTCTTATTAACTATTACTTTCGTCAAAAAATCTTACAAAAAAATCTAGTCCTAAATTCAATCATATTTCGTTAAAATATTACAGAAGCTACAATAATCTGGCTGAGCGATACGACAGTCTGTATCAGTAATATGCATGCGTATAGTATTAGATTATGTATTTCAGTTCAGAAGAATGGAATTACCCCTCAAAGTTGTTCATGAAAAATAGCAAATATTAAGTTATGACAAGATTGAATCTTGAATGAATAATTTTATGTTTGTTCTCTAAGGTTGTTCGACATGACAGGAGTTTCAAGAATGTAGGTAGACAAAGAAGATTAGATTTTGAAGGAACAAAAGGATTACATTTAGCTTTAGTAATACTAGATGGCCTATGTACCGGCTGCATTTAGCATTAGCTGCATTGGCATTTTTATATATATTATTATTATTATTATTCGATTTACAATATCAAAAAAATATATTTATTTTTATTTTTGATTAAATGTGTTAAATTAATAGGCTATTACTTTGAAAATATTCTAATACAGCTTGCAAGCAATTAAACTGTACCAAAGATGTAATCTGTTAATAGATGGTACCTCTTTTTCCTAAACATAAATATATATACGCGGCTAATGACTTTCATTCATAGTTTTGTTTATCGGCAAGAATGGATCCAGTAGAGAACAGTAAATGAGATAAAATCATCATCATAAAGACTACTTAAAAGTCCAGTAACAATTAGATTAGTTTTTGCTTGTATCCGGAAACCAAACAAACGAAACGTAAATTATCATAATATTAAAATTATTTGTGGAATTTGTACTATGTTATTGAATGTTGCCGTTGGGTAATATGAATTGGTCTAAATGTCGATTTGGTACAGAGTATCTAACACGTCCCATTTAACACGTGTTGAGGTAGTTCATCAATTATTTCGCAGATTTGTTTTTTGTTTATAATGAATTATTATATATGAAAATATAAGCCAAAAAACAATCTATTCTTTTTTTAATGATTTTCTAGCGAACACTTTTGAATCGTCATTTTAAATATGAAATTGGATTTAAAGCTAACGATCATTTTAATAATGTGAAATAAATCATTCGTTAATAATGCACTTAAACACATATCGCAAAGTGTACGAAGCAAAAAATACATTTGTTGAACGCATACATAAATACTAAAATCATTACTCACACAAACATAGACACATATGATCTTGAAAAAATGATATTTTGCAGATACCTCCGTGGTCGAGTAATGTGTACACCGGTTTTCATGTGTACGCCACTCCGAGGTGCCGGGTTCGATTCCCGGCCGAGTCGACGTAGAAAAAGTTCATTAGTTTTCTATGTTGCCTTGGGTCTGGGTGTTTGTGGTACCGTCGTTACTTCTGATTTTCCATAACACGAGTGCTTTAGCAACTTACGTTGGGATCAGAGTAATGTATGTAATGTTGTCCAATATTTATTTATTTATTTATTAATAAAATTTATTTATTATTTATTTACGCTAGTTTTCTAATTAGTTAAATTAGCTAAGAAACGAAAATCCGTTGTCCTATGTATTATTTATTTATATGTTTTATTTCCGTAGCATTCAAAAAAATTATAAACACAAAGGACTAAAAGTATTATCCTTTTTAATCTCACTCTAATATTCTTGTTTCAAAAGATGGTATAAATAACTTTTCATATTGGCTTAATCATTTATTAATTATTTGTACGAATTCCACGTAAGCGATATCGATCCGATTGAATCGGGTGAGTTGCAGGATTAATATCGGAATGAACGTAATACCTTTTAATTACATCATTCGTATTCATATTAAACCTTAAATTAATATAGAACAGTACATTATGTAGAACTGTTCTGCAGATTTCATTCGGCCACGCAATAATGACAACTAATTATTCAATGAACATACAGAGATTTTTAATGAGAGAAGTTTTAATTAATAAAATATCATATGGAAAAATAACGAAAATATTTAAAAGTCAGATCTTTGAATGTATTATATTAAATGAAGCTGATGGAAAAAATGTATTTGTATATTTTATTTCAAACTTTGTTATTATTTTTGTTAAAAAATATCCGTAACATTTTTTGTTATGACTCTAAAATATTATAAAATATTTTCGTCCTTATTGGGGACGTTACGCCTAATGAAATCGTACAAAATACTTAACGTGTCTTACAAGAATTATCATTTTACAAGGTTAAACATATCTACTACAAGTATCAGCAATAGACTAATAATAACTGAATTTTATATAATCTAAATAATCTAATGACATAATTATACTAATTCTTTACAAATTATTCTGCAAGAAAATCAGCAAATTCGACCTCCCCGTTTCTTATTCTTATTCTTTGTTACGCGATGTCGTTGAATCTTTTTTATTTGACCCTCATTTAATTACGAAGAAAAATATCAGTACTGAAAGTAAAAGGTCAACGACTTCTAAATTTTGCCCTTTTATATTATTTTAAAGAGTATATTATTTTGGTAATTGTAAAATTGTCGTAAGATTTTATTTTAGAAGTATTGGCCTAACGCGAAGTGAGTAAAATTTAAAAAAAGTTAGCCTGTTTTCTAAATATTTCTGTTATTTATATTTGTCGGTCTACACACTTGGTGAAAGGGCTTTATGCAAAGCCCTTACTGGGTACGTCCCACCCACTCATCATATATTTTACCACCAAACGGTAGTATTCATTATTGTTGTATTCCGGTTTGAAGGATGAGTGAGCCAGTGTAACTTCAGGCACAAGGGACATATCATATTAGTTTCTAAAGTTAGTACCTAATCGATCTACCTAAGCGAAGCGAATAAGAAATGGTCAATATCTCTAACAACGCCATCCGCAGACATTTTTAATTTTGCCGTTTCATAGATTCTAGACAATTGTAAAAAATACATTGGTAAAGAAGGCATTTTATTCGATACAAGATTATATTGATGATAAAAAAGCGTGGAGTCAATGCTTGTTGGCTTCTAGGGAGGAGACATAACATACATTTATAATGGTATTTAACTAACATGACTGTATTTTTATATGTTGAAAAAGAGTAACTACTGAGTTTCTTGCCGGTTCTTCTCGGTAGAATCTACATTCCAAGCCGGTGGTAGCTTTACTATAAATAGTTTGTTAAATGACGATTCAAAAGTGCTTAATCCATAATTTGCATCCAGCAGATGACCTGATTATATATGGGTGACCACTTACTATCCTATAGAAGGCCCATTTGCTCGTCCACTTACCTGTATTAAAAAAAACGAAATACAAGACATTTAAATGAACAAATTTATTAAATATATATATTGGTGCAATTTTATTTAAACTGTTCAGGCGACGTGAACGTCGTTAAGTGTTAAACTTATAACAATACTCCAAGGGATAAACATATCGTATTGAACACAGATCTTACATCTTTTAAGACAAACAGTTAACCATTGAGGTATTGATACATTTATTTATGACTTCTTTAAAGATATTATGTCCTGTGTATAAATATTTATATCAAACAGAGGTTAGAATATGTAATGAAATATCAGTGGTTTCAATACAAGTAAAAATTAATGTATGTAAAAACATCGGAAGGAAATCATTTGCTGGATGCAAATCTTTCGCATGTCACCAATCTGCATTAGAGCAGGGTAGTGGAGCATTGGGACGTACAAAAGCTTCTATTTTAATTTTAATTTACTATTATACAAGTAACTAAATTAAATGTATATGTAAACACGAATATGCTTAAGAAAACAAAGTACGGTCGACACAAAAAACAACACGATCGTAACAACACTGTGACTTCAAAAGACGTCTTGACATAGTAACGAGCTGTTATTGTAACTGCTTGTTAAAAGAAGCCGCCTAATGAGCGAGTGTTGAACTGCTAGGCTTGCCTGCCTACCTTGTATAATACATGACCCCTGTAAATTGTCTCGGACGTGAAATAGCAAAGTTAATTAGCAGATTTTACGGATGGGTAGATATCCTACGAGCCCTGGGACTCGACTATCTACTTATTTAAAGTAGTACTTGGCAGCTAAAACTTGTAATACATAAGAGATTTTATTGTCTACTTGCCCAAGGCTTATAAGTGTTTCTATAAAAAATATATATCATCGGATCTCTTGCTAATATAAAGCTAGCTAGTAATAATGCCTCATGCCAAGGTTAGTTTATATTTTTCAATTCTGTGTAGGTTATATAGTCGAGATGGCCCAGTGGACCACCCACTTGTCATATATTTTACCGCAATACTTTGTGTCGTTGTGTTCCGGTTTGAAGGGTGAGTGAGCCAGGGCAACTACAGACACAAGGGACAAAATAACTTCGTTTCCAAGGTTGATGGCGCGTTGGAGGAATAATTAAAATTTCTTATGGTGGCAATGTCTATAGGCAGTGGTGACCATTTACCATCAGGCGGCCTATTTGCCCGTCCACCTATGTATTTCATAAAAATATATTATTATTCATAATATGTAATTAATAATACCAGGTTTTAATGTGAAATGTATCTGAATTTATAAAATACACGAGAATAATTCCATGAGTATAATTCAATTTATTTCACACATGACAAGTGAAGTTATTTTAATAATAATTAATTTATTTTATGAAAATGTATACATTTTTAAGTCGTGTTTATCCGCTGTATAACAAGAGATGTACTCGAAAAATACGCCGCAAATCGAAATTTCAGCTCAGTTTTACTTTTATGTATCAACAAGGGTAAAACGACTATTATGTTCAAATACTTTGCTTAAAAAATATACAAAAGAATACGTTTAACGTATATATATTCATTTAATTGCATTTGTTTCTTGACTTTATGCCACTCGAATAGCTTTTATCGCTAAAGAACGACCATTTCCAGACTACCTTCGTGTTGAGGAAGTAGTCTGCTGTCGGTATTAGTGTACATGATAACTATACTACTGAGTGTATTGCAATTTTTTTTCACTTTTATTTATCGTTAAAACCTCTTTGCGACATCTTTAATAAAAAAAAAAAAACTCCTACTACTTGAATAAAATCTATTTTGAATTTGATATTGATTCTTATTTTATGGAAATAAATGCGTACATTGACAAAGATATTTTCAGTTGAAAGAAAGTCGATTCTTCACTTTCGTTGATCAAATAGTAATAGCCAAACAAATATCCTTATAATAATTTTGGAAATTTAGAAATGTATTTATTAATTTGTACTAAAATCGCGACCCAGTCTTGTAAGAAAATCTAATTATAATTGACATTTTGTACATTTATGAGTGTCGTTCGTTTACAGAAGTACCATCGATTTTCTATTTCCAGACCACTTCTTTGTGTGACGTGTGTCACCATGGAGCTGTGATATCTACATCGTCACTTTTATACACTTGGTCATTTATTATTCACACCTTTGTATACTTCATATTAAGAGAAAATAAAACATCTTCCAATGTGTAATTCAGGCTGTCAAGCAAATATTTATATCTATATATAAAGCTATGAAATTCTAAGAACTAATATTATATTTAAAAATAATAATAACCCATACCATTACCTAGCTCCTACTAGCGCTTGGCTACGGCCCGTGTGTTTAGGATTTAGTTACCTTATAGGAGAGAAAAAGTAAAACAACAATATAATAATAATAAATGAATAGCGTATATTGAGCATACTTTGACGTTTACACTAACCTTATCTAAGTCTACTCTCAGCTTGTCAGTGAGCTAATTACCAATCCCTATCTAAAAATTTTGAAAATAAATAATAAAGCTATCGACTTAACCATCATGATAATGTATTCATTATGTACTATTGTACAAACTAATTTGATCAACATGACGCCTGCAAACTGTAGGATGGAAATAAAGATGCGTCTACATCATAATCTGATATTTTGGTCAAGGCGACTCGTCTCGATAGAAAAAACAGAAAAATACCTAATAACTTTTTACTGGCACAACCCATGGCTTGTACCCAGGTCCTTGGGATCAGCATAAGTTAATATTAATAAAATATTACCTTCTCCAAAACCGTCTGAATGGTTCACTCATCGGTTATTTCATTACTAAGAGCGTGTGGAGTGAAGTGAAGCTGAGTGTGTTGTTTTAATAACAGACACGCTATACTAAATATAAAGCTCCTATAAATTACCATTAGAAACTATGTACGTAAAGTACATCTCTTAATCTCTTTGGTGTTGGATAATTGACCTTAGATAATTTTTATATGTCTAGATACATATCGCTGTACAAAAGATCTATAACAAACTAGCCAACTTTATTGTCTTAGTGTGCGTGACAGATACGTGAAATCAGTGGCCACTTATTGGCCACTATTTTTTTCGACGCGGTCACAGTTTTGCATGTATATCAAAACATATAAATAATCAAAGTAATAAACATTTTTTTCGAATTTTATTCTGCCATACTTAATAATACCTGAAATATTGCCTTCAATTTTCACACTGGAATTCGTTAAGGTATAACGTGTGAGTTTCCTGAATCCTGTCAAATATAACCCTACTCAAGATGGAACCGTCATGATCATTTACTTAAATGACATATAATAAAACGACCTAAACGCCTATATACCTAGTGTATATATTTTACGGGTGTACTTAATGAGATGCTAAAATACTTGACAATTTAAAAGTATTTTTAAAAGTATATTTAATTAAAAACATTTTGATTTCATTTCATTTGCATCTTATGTCGAAGGATCTTTTGGGATTTTCTGACAAGATATATTCAGTAGCATCCCGCATTTTTCGATATGACAATATACTACCATCGTTTATACCTTAACTCGAAATTACTATGTACGCATATACTTGAACTCATTGTCTCCTGTTACAGTTGGGTAGACTTCGTTGACAATGTCTGTCATAGCTAAAAGCGGTTGAAAAATCACCATTAAGTAAGTTACTCGTAGATAGAGCATATTCGTTTAATATCGTTACAGAATGTCATAGTATTTTTTTGGATAAATAAAAAAATACTATCTTTGAGCTTCAAATTACGCGTAAATTTATTCGTTTAACAAAATTATCATAAGAAAAATACAGGTAAGAGGATTAGGATTATGCCTTTATCTCTTATACTAATACATACAAGTAGAAAAGTCGACAATACTAATTCTGTACTATCATATGATGTGCTAATCATTTTGTGTTACATAATCTTCTGGGGATTTATACGACAAATAATATCCTTACGTGTATCCTTATTACGAATACGTGTATAAATTTGTTAATGTTATTAGAGTCGATGTTTAACAATCGTATTCCGCTGATATAGCCCAATATTTAGGCAGGCACCACTAATTTTTCATGTGCTTAATTTGTATTTATAATTCATCTCATGCGGCTAAAGATAACATCGTGACGAAACTTGCATGTGTCTCATTTCAATATAATTCTGCCACTTGCGTATCCGCATTGGAGCAGCGTGCTGAAATTAGCTCCAAACTTTTACAGACTGTTACTTTCTTTTTTTTATTCTATAAGAACAAATTCAAAAGTCTCAAGTTTGTTCTTAAGGATCGATGCAAGATACTATCAAGGAAAATCCTCGTTGAATCGCGTTTCCAATTACGTTGAAAACTAAACCAGCGCATCCAATCCAGCCTTATTTCATCCACCAGTAGACAAAATAATATGTTAATTTAAATTATTTAATTTACTTATAGCCATATTACTCCAAAGTAAAAATGGATAACTTCAATATTTTGAAGCTCATAAAAATCAACGTCAGAAGAATGTCAACATCGTGTTATCAAATTTCTAAATCTGATTTCAAAAAGGTTTCATCTAACGTGACGAGGCAAAAATTTTAATTTTGTTTGGGCAACAAGTTATAATTTTCCAAATAAAAATCAATTGACTCTGTGATTTGCATCTTATTTTATTCACGAATTTAGCGTAATTATGTAACGAAAAACAAATATAATTCTTATATTATATCTGTATTAAAGCGATGCTTCAAGTTCACAAGGATATTAGTATATTGAAAAACTCTAAAATTATTTAAGCTTGCCTGATTGGAACCCGTAATAGTCAATTAAGAAACATATGTTCTGAGCCATTGGGCGTTTTCGACTCATTATATAATACTTTATGCATACTATTATAAGCAACACAAATTGCCTTGCGAAGATTTCAAATCAACCTTGTTTAACTATTCAATTCCTCCCAAAGTTTCTGAAGCAGTTTGGATTTGCGTATAAACTGGGCAGTGAATATATATATATGAGTATCTATGTAGTGTTAGACAAATTGCTCGACACGATACGTTGGCACGTACAAGCTAAGCGCGGATTCGAATATAATTATTAGGTATAGAGCCCATTAATAACAAAATAAGATATTAATTTATAGGAAATTTCTCCTTTTGATTTTTTTTATCCCTTGTAACTTTAAATAAATAATATTGATTTCTGTTTGGCGATAGAATATGTAAACCGTGGGTGGTACTTACCCAGACGCGCTTGCACAAGATATCAGATATACGTATTTTAAATATTATTTCTTACTATTTAATATAACAAATATGTAATTCTTTATAAATATATAATCAAAATGATCGTTGAATTTAATGTAGGGACCCTTTAAATCACCAGGGCGCCTGTGACACCTCATAAAGTGTGACGTAAAATAAATTGACCTGACTTAACCTTAATCACCGTCATTAACTTTGTCTCTTAAGTAATTTTAACGAAACATTTATGTAAATAAAATAAAAGTAAAGTAAAAAAGTAAATTTACCACTTTACGACGTAGACCTCTTTTTCGAATGTTTCGAGCTTTTTCTAGCTAATGTCATATATTTACTATTTATTTACCTTATTGACTATATATATATATTATGAACATACCTCAATCATTTGAATACGTTGCCGTGACGTCATACAACAGCAACTATAAAAATAGTTGCCTATCCGCTCAAGGGGCTTTTGCCCCTCGGCTTTCGTAACGTATAGACGTCGTTTCATGAAGAGCGTGTTAATCATTTTTGCATTCAAATTAACGATTGTTTAAAATTTAAGTTGTAATTTTTGTTTGATTTTAAAATTGTAATAATTTTGTAATTTGTTAATGAATATAAGTCAAAGGTTTGTCTCTTTTTTTAAATAAATAAGTTTGTTTCTCCTAAATATATATTTATATATATAAAGTCAATAAGTAAATTACAATAAAAATATGCTTCTTGCATCCTGAATATGCATTCCTTAATTGAAACTCTAGCAAAAGATAATTATCGATAGAGTCAAGCGCTTTAACTTAATTGGTCTTGTTTTATGGCCAATAACGATAAAAAACTGTCCATATCGTGCAAATAATTATATAAACTATGCTATTAAAAATTCAATTAACTTAAAACGTTATAAAAAATTAATGATATCAAACTTTGCATAAGGTCTACTGTAATATTTTCAGTAGGTATCCATCTGATTAAACGTTTATATAGGTTCGTTCAAAGATGGGTATCTTAGGATTATTTATTAGGATTTTTTTAACCGGAATAAGTTTAGTTCTAACGACGTAACTTATGATATATGTTCTTACTGAGAATGACCTCATTATATATATACTATTTAAGTCAATGATTGTGTATAATAGTTAAATAAAAAATTTACACCATAAGCCCCAAAGCATATCCTGAACGAACAAGGAGGCCCAGCAATGAGTCATTTACAGTTTGTTTCTTTATTCTGCGGCCATTTGTTCCCATATTTTTATAATTAATATATCTTAGACACGTCCCAGGCTATCTCATTGTGAAATTCCTTATGTTCGATTTAATGTAATAAATGTTTTAGTCATGACAAATGTTAATAGAGATTGATAGTTTTGCATAATATTGGATGACTGAATTGGACTCTGAAAAAGTAAGCAAATAAGCAAGCCTTTTGGTAAACAATCGTCCATACACAAAATTGCGGCTGCGTTGTTGGGTTCGCGGAAAGTTAAGACACCAAAATTATAGAGCGGAGGGAAAATTATATAAGGAAGGACATAAATCATATAACAATTTGCAAGTACGCGAGAAGAACCATCGCGATGCACGTACATTCAACGAATGTTAGTCATCTATATGATTATTACGATTATAGCTAGTAGTAACACCATGTATAATAATTTCTAGGAGCTTGAAAACATACTTTACATTGTATAGTATCCTTTATACTAGAAAACAACAACTTCGTTTAAAATGTAGTATTATAAAATAATTACGTATTTATCGTATATGTAGAAAGTAACATGACTAATAACAAACCTGAAATAAAACATTCTTAAGAGGACACCAAATTACTTGACCTTATATCTCACTGCTTGGTAAAAAGTTTGTTTAAAAATAGCGGACATTTCATACAATGTACAAAATCCTAAAAAGACGACTAAATTAACATTTATCCAAGTCAGTATTTCTTGATTAGTTAAAATTATAAGCAAAAATCCATACAAATATTATAAATGCGAAAGTAACTCTGTCTGTTACCTCTTTACGCTTAAACGCTGAACCGATTTGGATTCACCTCTCCAAGAGATCAAAAGTGAAGTGACGGCTTGTGGGATATAAGCAAAATTTATAAATTTCACGCGGGTAAATCTGCAGCTTCAGGTAGTTTTTTAATACACTGTCAAAGGAAATTTAATTACTTTTATACATAATTTATTTTTAAATGTCATATTTTATTATATTTTTATTTTATTAAACGTTTTAATAATTAATATAATTCGAGATATTCTCCAGCATTCAAACACCTTCACCAATTTTTCCTGCGCCTTAAATAACAAGATAAAAATTAAAAAAACAAAAGACCGCCATTACTAACTACGCAATTAGCAGAGATATCAATAACAATTGTAAATGTTTTGATTCACAACTCTCACAGTTGTCCACTATTGTATATCATTTCAAAATATTTACATAAATATTCGCTTATTAATCATAAATACTCTTATTGCACTGATTCCGAATTCGATAATTGAAAATTGCGGTGGTTATTAGATTAAATACATTTAATTAAATAAACAATAAATTAATGATACTCTGGCCTCTCTGCATTTGCCCGCAAAGGTTCCTGTCAACAAAATCAATATTTTTTGCCTGTATACTGTTATCTTTAAATGTGAACGTTTTATGTAGACCCTTGTACCGTGAATCCGGGACGGACAGATTTATAATTTAAAAATACACAATAAACCAAATGATTATTATTGAATAAACTGTTGTTCCTGTGTATATATTGGTACCAACCAGCTGTAATCCATAAATATATATTAATACGAGATTATACGGATGATGGAAAAATGTGTAATTAATATTCTGAGAAGTAATAAATGTTTTTTTTTTATGTACAGTATATTTTTTTATGTATATTTAGATTTATGATTACGTACTCTAATTACGGTAATCCTGTATGTCAAAAGTAAATGTATTTTATTCAAGTAAACTTTACAATAAAACATGTTTGAATTGTTAACAATTCAACTATATCGCATAGCGAGTGGCTTCAAGCGAAAAACAATGGCTATCAATTCGCAGTATATTAAGTATGCTATAGTAGTTGGTGCATATAGTCGTAAAATTTTCACTAGCTGCTCCTTGTAGTTCTGCTCCTCCATTTCGAGCAGCAGTGTGTTATTAAATAGCTAATAGTCGTCGTCAAAGAATTGAGATGATCAAGATATATTAAATTTAAAAAATATGATTCAAATCCGACATCTTTCAGAGACAATCGCGTTCGAACAAAAAAATTAAACAAATTTTGTACAGAATATTAAAGCTAATGTTATTTTATAGAGGTGGTTAATTTTTTTCTTAAATATTTTATTTGTATTATAATTAATATATAATTAAAATTTTATGTATTGTTTTTATGTCTGTAATAAATGTTACTATTAGTATGTATGAATTAGTTGTTAATTTTATTTAAATCCTTCTTGCATGCGTTGTTTACCTACATAGCTTATCATTGTGTTTCAGTAGTTTATAAGTCATAGATGGAAAAATGGTTGTCTGTGATAATAAATAAAGAAACGAAAAAATCATGAGGTTATTGACAATACATGATGTAATTCTGTTTAGCACCAAAGTATATAAATAATAATAAATAAGCATACCAATAGCACAAGTAATAATGTCTTAAACAATAAAACGTAACGGCCAGTTAGAAGGGGATTCACTTTATTACCGTCCAGATAAAATAGTAAATGAAATCCTCTCCCCTCTTACCTTAAATACGAAGCACTATTGTTAAATCTCATAAGATTAAGTAGGTTGTTTATTACAAGTGAGCAATGTATTTTAATTTGTTTGTTAGAGTTTAGCATATTCATGGGAACATTTTTATATATATTGAGATCTTAAGATAAAAAGTACCCCATTAAAGGTATACAGTATGACGTCATTAATGCCGATGCCAAGGAACGATCTTTCTCTTGGTCGGTGTTTGTTCAAAAGAAACCATATTCTAAAAATTATATATTATTTTGAATTAGGAACCTTACAATCCTACATATTGTAGCAATTAGACGCACTAAGACGATACGAAATTACTTGATCTATGAATCCCATTGTTAAATAAACACGCAGACATTTCATACAATCTTCAAAATCTTGAAAAGATGAGTATCCTAACATTTTTTCCAATTTAGCTTAAAAAATTATAAGTTTTTTTTTATAAATTGTCAAAGGAGGTTTAATTACGTTTTAATTACTTTTTAGTTTAATTTGTTTTTAAATGTTTCTTTTAGTTACTTAAATCTTTGTTTTATTGCACGTATCTCAAAAAATTTATAATCTGTTTTTATTAATTTCTAAAAAACTACGGTTAAAATGAATTCAGATTATGTCATGTTAAATCAACTAAATATATCGGTTCTAAAATAAATATACAATACAATGTTACGATTTATTTTAATGAATTTCTCCTTAATACCATAATAAGTCTAACGAAGCGACTTATTGAATTTCTTTTATTAAAATTATTCAAATAAAGCTACGCTGAAATTAGCCAGATTTTTATATTTAGGCCTTTGTAAAAGTTAACTTTTTCGTTTAAGAAAATTTTTCATATAAGAATAAGATAATATTGATACTTTGACGGGTGGTAATTCTGACATACTTTAATTGAATCTTTTAATTGCAACAAAATAAAGCCGATAAAGTTGGCACATGCTGGCTGGCACACCTTTGACCAAATATAAAAAACAGTTATTAAACATTTAGACTGTTTTCGTACTTTTATTTATACGAAATATTAAAAAAAAAAAATAGCTGTTATGGTAACAGAAAAGTATGTATAGATTGTAAATATTTTTTTGTTATATGAACTACAAACTGACAACACCTACAATCTACATATATTGTTGTTTCATGGTTGAGTAACTAATTTTATATATTAGAAAGATTAGATTATAATTAGTTCTTGTTAAGTTAGGATTATACTGACAGGTGAATACTAATTTAGTTTAGAATTAAATCAATTAAATTGACATATTACAAATATAATATGTAAATTTATACTAATATTATAAATGCGAAAGTAACTCTACCTCTAAAATGCTGAACCGATTTTAGATTAAATTTAGTATCGAGATAGTTTGAATCCTAGACATAGGCTACTTTTTTCAATTTACCTCCTGAAGGGGTAAAGTGGGGGGTGACGGTATACATATCGTTAAAACTACAGTTTACCTATAGTCCACAGTCCAAATAAAGGACAAAGCCGTTGGTACAAATATCTCCAGAAGTAATCAGAACCCAAGTTCTCAATAAACGGCTCTTAGTAAACACTCCATTGAACATTTTTAAATTATCTGAATAATCCACGGGCCATTTCCTTAAAAATCTTTTCACGTCATGAGCAACGATTTCGTGGGAAATCTGCCTGATAGTGTATTGTGAGATAAGTGGCTGTAATTTCCTTCACTTGTTTTATTTTATTTAGAGTAGTATTAGTATATAAGATATCTAATCTAATTTTAATTTATAATATGCCTTTTTGTTATTTTATTTTTATTCGTATATGTATGTTTACTACAATATCTTCATATTTATAAAGAACATTGAATCAGTTTCTTTCGAGCCTTTGAGTATGATGAAGGGCTACCCTTTGTCCTTTCAGTGTCAACAAAGACCGACTATTCATTCTTAGGTGCGATAGGAATTTCGATCTAATCTCAGAAGGTCATTACATCATAATTTTATGACAACTCCTTGCAATTTCATGTTAAGTTATTTGGTTGTACTTGCACTAAAAATATGCTTAACTCGCTGTAAAATTCTCCACAAAATCTATGTCCAAAATATACCAAATTTATATTGTATGATGTATTACTCAAAGGTTAGCTGATAGAGATCTCTTATTAGAATAACTGGACTGACAAATGGGTCAACTGATGGTAATTGATCACTACTGCCTATAAACTCAGTTATCAACGTTGGGAACCAAGAAGTGAACGCCTTTGTGCGAGTGAGCCAGTAACAGTAGAGCCAGGAACACATCAATGCTAAGTATTCCTATTTTATTATGATGTACCTCCAATAAGGTTAACTCCTTGTTTACTCATTTATGTGTAATTAATAAATCTACAACAAAAACGTCCACATTATAATTACCTATCGATAGTCAAAAGTCAATTACCTCCTTAGAAAAGTCCTTTTTCGATTTTTTTTAACGATAGGCGGACGAGCAAATAGGCTATCCGGTGTTAAATGGTCACCACTGCCCATAGACAATGGCGCTATAAAAAATATTAACCAATCTTTACCACGACACCAAGCAAATCTGAATAGGAAGTTATGTATATGTATCTCTATAGTTACTAGGTAACACTTTATGAATCTGTGTCAATGTAAAAATAAATGGTGTTTTTACGAGATGCCAATTAGAGGAGGAGGTGAGACTTACATATATGAATAATGTATTATAAGTTTATAGCTAACCGTTATTATCGTATTTCAAACTTAACAAAATAAATAATAAACATTCATTAAATGTATATAAAACAGAACAAATACACTTTTAAACAGTATTATGATAATGTTTTGGCTAGGTTAAGTAGGTACGAATCACTTCACGCGATCATTTCCTTCTTATGTTACTAACTGCTACGAAACAAGACTACATGTAAATAATGGATTATAGAAACTTAATTATTCAATGTTGATTAAAGTTTGAAATGATTTAATATTCAATATATTAATTCTCTATATACTATGTGTTTCTGTGAATTTTTCTTGATTGAATTATATGAATTCTTATTTGGGTTAAAATTGTTCTGTTGTATGAGTTCTTTTTATTTTCACTCCCAAACATTATTTTTTGCTCGGTCTGAAGTGTCATGGCAGAGAATGCTTTTAGGAATGAAATCACATTCGTGCAATATATTTTTCTGTTATGCAAGAAAGATTTTAGTGAATATATTAAGATGTTATTTTTTTTTTGTTATGGAAAATTCGTACTTCGTAATCCACCAAGTTAAAAAAAATAATAAATTTGCTACTCATAGAGATTGTGATTACCCAATTGCAAACATAAAAAAGAAAATAAACTATATAATTTGTATATTCAAATAATACATATCTCCTTACTCTGGGCAAAAATAAACTAGTCCTTCTGTCACAGCGGTGGCAATTTATATATTTAATAAAAAAATTACAATACTACTTCGTTTCAACTGCGAACTTATAATTTGGAATAAGAGTGAAATATTTGCATAATTTGTTCGCTTTTGCAGCCTTTACCGTCGGTGATGGCAAGAGTCCATTATTTTGTTTCATCAAGTAAATCGGAAAAGCCTATCTCAACTATTTGTACAAAATATATCCCTAGAGCACAAACATCGGTGCTCAAAGCACTGCTGTGTTCCTAGTCGGGGACCTATTGTTGGAATTCGAAAGTATTCAGTGTCTAAAAATGTCCCGAGACTTTTGTATGCAACCACTGATCTGAGTCATAAGTTGATAAAGATAAAAACGGGCACTTTTTTTGGACCGGCGTGTCCCAAAGCTTTTATTTGTTAAATTCTTTAGGGATATTGTCATTGCGACGCTTTACCTGCCAGTTTTCTATCGCCTCTGTAACATCTTTGTGATTTGGACTGAATTTCATTTTAGAATTTGTGACACAGAGGCCTGTAGTACTACGTATAGAAATGACGCAAAATGTTCCTCACTTCGATGCCACCATACCGAAAGGGATGCTACATTTAGCTCTGGTCCATGAATACGCATCAGAAATAAAGTTAAAATTTTACCTACATGATTATATTACTGTGTAGTAATGTAATTTGAAAGATTAAACCCTTTACCCCTTGATATTTTTAGTTTTAGTGTTAAGAGATTATATGGGATTGTGTATTATTTAAATAAAAACTGAGGTTAAATATCTAATGTTTACAGTTTAGAGAAAAGTTTATAAATTTCCATCAATTGCTCAATAACACGAAATCCTGCCCAAACGAGTCCGGCTCACACTTAAACGTTTTTATAACAGCGTAACACTGCCTCTATTGTAACCATATACCCAGACAAAGTGTATTTACCCGCATTGGATTACATACATTTATTGTCAAAGTGTTAGTAATACGTGGAAGTAACTAGGAGTATACACATATAACGACGTATATAGAAATCTAATATCCTTGACAGCAGTTGTTTGATATTCTCGTTAAATAATATTTATGTCGGCATGGAGATTTAAAATTTAATAGTAGAAATAAAATAAAAATACAAAACGCAATAAATATAATTCGGAGCGAAATAAGCGTGACATTCGTGATTATGCAATAAATTCCATTACTCGCCCAATCACATTGATCAATGCAAAACTGATTTGCTATCTCTTCCTCTCTCACATAAATACAGTTCTTCTGTCCTTGTTGCGACCCAGAAGCTAAGAAATGTCAGGTGACTAGACCTTGCATTGATTACCATTGCAATTAAACAAGATTTACTTTAAACGTACATAAAATATAGTACAAAGCATTAATACGAAGAATATTATTGTACCTACAGTAAAAATAATCAGTTATGGATCAGTGATAGCGTAGCATTAACGTAAATTAAACAGTGAATCAATCAACTTATGAAGGCTAAATCGATTACTGCAAATACAAACGATAATCAACAATGCCAACAAAACGGTCTACTTAAAACATCACCTGATTAATATATGAACAAAGAACAAATACTTAGAACTTGTTCCAGATATTTATCTACTTTTAAATATATGTATTTTAATTTAAGGATGTGTGTTAGTAGACTGACATTGTATTTGTATTTTTGCTTCAAGTGGTATACAGTTCAAGATACAAACTCAATGTTAGACTCATTATAATCTGTTCATTGTAAACTAACAACCGGTAAATGTCCCACTGTTGGACTATTAAGCTCACTTTCATTTCGGGATGTTTTAGATCATATTCCAGCACGCTGGTTACATATGTCATTCTCATCCAGCACATACAGGTTTCTTTTACGATGATGCAAGAGATCATGAAGATTTTGAATTAAATTAAAAAAAAACAAATGAAAATTTAATAATGCTTGCCTGATATTACACATATAAACTTTCCATATTAAGAGTAGTATTCTTATCACATCTTCGGTCACTACTCATTTATTTCTGTTCTTCAATCAATTCCATCAAGTATATATGCGCACAGATAGATTAAAAATATTTTAAGATTATATATTTTATATTTTTAGGATTATACTTTTAAAACAATACTTTAAAAGCAGACACTGCCAATAGTAGCCAAGGTATTTAAACTATCATCTTTATAAATAGTAAGTAAAACAGTAACAGACTATTAATGTCCCACAACTGGGCAAAATCGTTCTTGCCCTTTTGAGAAGAAGGTTTGGAGCTTACTCCATGGTTTACTCCTCAATGGTGTATGCACGTGGCAAACCTCTAGGTGGGCGTTTGTTATAAATATCATAATCGTTTTAGATATTAAATTTTAACTTTTTATATCACTAATCTTATTCCCATACGTAGAAAATAAATTTCGAGATTCTTATAAAAGCTAGTCATATTTTCAGGATTAAAGGATTGCCCAGTCGTGCCGCAGCTTCATAATCCTCTAATGAAGGATCCTACATGAGGTATTATTGTTCTATCTTCGTAAAACTCAGATATAAAACAGATGGTATTAATATTACAAAAAGAAAACTATACTGTTTCTTATTTAAACATTTTACTTACGTAAGAATTTTTTAATTCATATAAAGATTGTACGCATAGTATTACGTGTACCTTACACTTAACAGTATGTCAAATCCAAAATAAAAATCAGTTTTACATACAGTACAAATATATTATATAATATATTGAACAAAGAAATAAACTTCCACTAAGATACCTGTGTACAAATACAGAAGACAAACACCCGTATAGAAGGAGTTATACAATTGTTTGTCCACAGTGGGAACCGAGTTGACCAACGTACGCAACAAAGTTACAACGATCACTTCACAAACTAATGACAAATATTGATAATTTGATTCTCTAGAGTGAGATTTAATAAAATTAAAGAACTTTTGTATTCCGAATAATAAAACGTTAAACACGTCATTAAATACATGTCTTTAGGAATTAATGTACAAAGTCAATGATTGTCTAAATGCTTAATGTTCAATACGCAGGCCTTTTATTTTTCTATTTTAGGTATGGCTTTTGTAGGTCGATCTGTATGTACCAATCGCTCATCAGTTCCAACGCATTTGAAACATAGCCTTTTAATCCGAGTATGTACCATTTACCCGATCCGATCATCGTATCCATATCGCCTACGAACATCATGATTGATTATGTGGACGGTAGATACTTAATTATGAGGTGCGGTATCGATACGCTGCTCTGTTACCAGATACAACCAGTTCTATGAGTCAGTTATTGTCGAATTGTCAACACATGCACGAGCGAATTCGATACGTCTCTATAATTGTACCACGAAAATAATAAATAAAATTTATAGGTTAAGACCGATGATTGCGGGTTCAAACCCAGGCAAGCAGCACTGAATTTTCATATGTTTCATTTGTGTTTAAGATTCATCTCGTGCTCGGCGGTGAGGAAACCTGCATGTGTCTAATTTCAACTAAATTTTGCCACATGTGTATCCAACAACCCGCATTGAAGCAGCGTGGTGGAATATGTTTCAAACTCCTCAAAGGGAGAGGAGGCCTTAACCCAAAAGTGGGAAATTTACAGGCTATTGATGTAAAAAAAATAAAGAAAAAGATATGCTGAGTGAACCCAGCTAATAAAAACTATTGTAATAGGAATCTGAAATAGCAATTGCATGATGGAAAGCTGACACAGAACTGGACAATTTGATACACGATCATGATATGTTATGAAGTAAACTGAAAGCCTTTCACAATGAAATAAGAACCTTAATATGGGACGACCAATGATACGGTGATCGATTCAAGCAAAGGTGTCTAAACCCGGCTTAAAATCACATAACTTTTAGACAATGAGTGGCAGATGGTGGTTTTCGCTTCAAATTGTGCCGATGTCCAATGACCACTAACATAAAATTGAATTCCTAAAATTACCTTGTAAAGATGTTAATTTTTCCTTCAATATAGTTTACAAAAAGTCAAATTTACGTCAAGTAATGCTGAATGTGATCAAAATGAAGTCCTGCAGTTATAAAGATTATCGCAATGAACATTTTATTTGAGGAGGAGAATACCAAAAATGTAGCTGCTTTTAGTAGAAGTCGACGAGCAAATGTATAAACTAGTCGTAGGAATTGAGAATTTGCTAATTTTGTATCTGAATAGTTATAATCTTCGTGGATGTCATTAAAATGTCTTACGTTTTATATCAGAAAAAAATACAAAATATTCAGAGTATTTGGTAAACGGCACTTTACCCAACCATCAAATAAATTACGTTTCGTCGAACAAATCATTAAGCACTTTGTATAATATAATTAAAAACAAAGTTTTATTTAATCTATTATTAACAAGCAAAGTTAAATGAAAGTTCTATCTATTAAGGAATCAGATGTCCAAATGCCGACACTCTATAGGCATGTATTAAGAAATTCTGATAAAATCCACGTGCTCAAAATATATTAGACCAAGATATTTCCAACCGTCACGGGAGATTTAGTGGGGCTTACTATCGTATAAATCATTGGAAGAATTTATAGGTTTTCGGTATGTACGCTCGAGATATTCAAAGTTTTATACGAGTAAATCTTGATGAAAATTATTTTTGTTCTTTGTTTTTTTTTTAATTTTTTAATTAGGTCACAATGTTAGGTTATGTCTTAATTTGATCTCTACCTATATATGAACGAGGAAGACGTTTACAACTAAATATAATTTAATTTCGAAAAACTCACCAAAAATGTCATTTTAAAATTATAATTCCACTTTTACATAACAGCAAAATTCAACCAGTCTACAAATTTATATGTCCGAGTATCATCTGTGACAGTCCTTGTAAAACGGTAATGAGAGTATCACCGATCAATCTCTACCGTGTCTTCTCCATCCCCCGTGACATTGGCAAAATAATTTGTGCCTTTTTGGCACAAATAAAAGCCAAAAAAAAAAAAAATTCGAGCATAAGTTATAGCTTTGTCAACGTTATGAAAAGGTCTTCAGAAAAACCTACGTAAGTATTTATCTAGTCCCACGCTGATAACTAACGGTAAAATATTACCAGAATTAGATTTATCACCTAAACGAATAATATTTGTAGGCATTTTATAGAAAAAGAGGTTTTAGCTCCTATTTTAAAATCTAATATTTTTTTAAGATAGAGAGCAAGCTCTTAAATGACACAATTGAAGAGAAAATTAATACGACAAATCTTAACTGAATGTCAGAAGTTGAAATAAAAAAAAGGTTCTCTTAATTTTAGGTGTAAGTATCTAGAAAAAATAAGAAATGTAATGATAAAATGGTTAATATGCTTTGCTACACGTCGGCGAATTAGGCTCTTAATATATATAACGGAAAAAATAGCAGAACAAAGGCTTTTAGAGCAGTGACCTTTTATTATTGTCAAACATATTTTGTATACGAAAACTCTCATTGGATAATACGTCTAAGTATGTAATGATTAACATAGTAGAAGGAAAATAAAATCTGAAAATAAGAAGAAGGTTGACAGAATAGATCCAAACCATTTTTTAAGTTTTATTTTCTTAATATTTTAACGTTTACATCTGCATACACTCTTGCTGATCTCAGGGGGTCATCCCAGCGGAAATAGAAGCTATTTCACAAGACATATCACGTCAATTGCTGATAGATTTCAGATATCGTCTAACACTATATTCCAATTGATCGCAATGGAGACCCATTGAGATACGGCTATAATGCATTAAACCGTTTCATATCTAGATTTCTAGATATCACACGTTATAATGTACACTCATAGAACTCTTTTAGTTTATAACTTAACAAAAAAAAAATCCAACGCTTAACATTTAGTTTTTCTTTAAGAAAGTTAAGGTTAAAAGTTAAAGCTAACGGACACATCTTCGCTATATTCTTGCGATTCTCAAGAGAGTAATCCAAACGGAAGTAGAAGCATTCCACAAGACAAGTTACATTGGCTGTTTTCTGATATCACACACAGACAGACTAGTAATGTGGACACATTATAACATGAAATAATCAAACTTCTTGAGACTACACTACCCCGATCGAACAAGGAAACAAGACACTTCTGAATGTTAATACCTTTCTAATGATACATAATTTATTTATATCGGATCAGATACCAGCATCCATGTAAATCAACCACTACTACCTCAAAGCTTTTATTATTATGTAATCTAAAAAAAGAATGATGTGACCCACTATTCTATTGAATAAATATATTATTGATTGATTCATCTGTTTAACGGAGTTTTTTTTACATAAAATTCAACAACCCATTGTTTTAATACTATATACATAGATTACGTGATATTGATTCCGCCGTCAATACTTTATGTATACAAATAAATGGAGCTCAATAAGAACGGTTGAATCGATATATACTCAAAGGTAGAGTTATAGTTCGTTATAAAGTACATATTTAAAAATCATATTGCGCAACAACTACATATATTTTATTGCCACTTTTATTAACATTTTTTTTACGGAGCATCAACGAGGTGCTCTTTTAAGGCCCTTACTCCCTTTTGAGAATAAGCATCGGAACCTAATCTACCACAGTGTCAATTGCAGCTACGTTTGAATTATTCCTCTCCCTATGTATATCAACTCCCTATCCTTTACCGTCGAGTTCGAGATAAATCATAAACACATTAATTTTAACATGCATACTGAGTGATGGAGCTGGAATCATCGATTTAGGTTAGACCACTAGACCATCTCGGCTCGTACCTAATACCTACACAGATATATCAAATCATATTGTATTTGACTATTCCTTTTGTGTGCCTTATGAATACTAGCAACGTCTGACTTCGGCCTACGAGGATAGCAATAAACCTTCGAATTTCATAGTAGGTACCTATACTGTATAGCTGAGACAAGTATACTAGAGATTCTTAGACCATCTCGTCTTAAAAAATATTTTAAGTATATTAATATGTGTTATTTAAAACATATTTTATTAAAAACGAAATAATTAACTTAAAGAAGAACTTAGTAATTTTTGTCATATCTTTACATTACACTTTATTAAATTTAGTTAAAGGGCTGTCTCTTTATCCTGCAGCACAAGTGGATGTGTTTTTAGGTCACCACTTGAAAACATGATTGCTATCTGACCTCTGCACTCCAATGAGGGCAAACTAGCAATTTCTTAAGGTTATCATCAATCTAGTGTTCGCGATCTGATGTTTGACGTTTAGAATGGCGTGGCTTTAATGGAGATTGCAAATGTTAAAATTCAACACATTAATGAGCTGTTTTATTACTTTTTGCTAAAAATTTAGACGAACAATCGTCAGTTTCCATTCGGGTTTTGAATCAAGGTCAAGTCTCTGCTCGGCGAAAAATGTATGTCTGTTATCAAATAACAAAAAACATCGTTTGTTTCAATTTTATATTTATTTTTGTTTCGAGCATAGTTTGAAACTTATTCTTGTACTATATTTTATTAATCTAGCAAATTATGTGATAACGCATGGTAATTATAAGCTAAGAATAATATATAAATTAAGAATATTAACAATTTTATCTTCCTGACCAATTTTAGCTACGGAAGCCATTCAGAAGTTAGCCAACTATGCAGGAAATATTTTAGTGCATGTGTGTGTGTGCACAAACATAAGGAAACCTAAATCTCATGATCCATTTGGAGGCAATCTAGTACAGCGTATGACACGTTTGACACAAACCAGAGAATGTTCAGGCGCACGAGCAACGTACTTACACGCATGGCAATGTAAACTTTGACAGCACTAGGCTGCTTCTGAGAATTTCATGTTAAATCTTATAAACAAGCCACTAGATAACAATGTATTTATAGTTATAACGTTGATATTCACTCATATATAGAAAAATTAACCCACGCGAACCCGTATTTGCGGCGAGTACAACAAATACATTGTTTACAATTACCCAAATTGTGAATAATAATTCAACAAAACCTATACACCGGATATGCTCTGTCCATTAAAATATAAAAAATAATTACTTTAGAGAATAAATACCCTTTTAATTCGCTGTAGGAGATATATGTCATATAATACTTAATAATTCAGCATGTGTTGCAATTATAATAATAGACTTTATTAGACACAACGACAAAAAGACAAAGGAAATTTATTGCTAGTGATGCTAAAGCGGTATCGACAACGATGCGACCCCCGCGCCACCTATTTTGTGTTGTCGATACTGTGCCATAAACATCCACGCGAGGTCAATAAAATAACAAATGCACAAAGCTTGAACTCAATCGGAATACGAACACAAAAAATTGATCAATAATTAATAAATCATTTTTTATTAATTAATTTTCATGTTTTTAACTTAAACGAAAAATATTTTAATTTCATTAAATAGTTGAGACTATTTAATGAAATTAAAATATTCCAATAGAAGTACAAAACAAAAAGCGAAGCAAAGATATAAATATTCTAATAGAGAAAACAAATTACGAGCCTTTCAAAGAAAATGACCTAGATTTCTAAGTTATATTGAAGAAATATAGAGAAATCTGTACTGACCGAGAGAGACAGAATTTAATTATCGAGATTGCAAATAAATAAAACTAAGCAAGAAAGTTTTAGTCGATGGTCCTTTAATTCAATTAAATTCATTGTCATATACAATTTATACAAAAATTCATTGTTGTATATATTTCCAATATAAATTGGAACGCGACTAAACTATAATTGACTAACTGAAGTATAATTTCCTCAGGGACTTAGGCGTAATATTAAAGAGATTGTAGTTTTAATATATTGGTTCTATGAAACAACCCTGATACGTGGCTTCCTTAAATATGAAAAAACATACAATCCACATTAATAAAGATTAAATGGGGTAGTTAGAGACCGATACGTACTTATATATGTCTCAATATTGGTCGCAATTGATTACAATTTATAACCCTGAGGGTGGAAACTCAAAATGGCTTGGTATATTTTTATATACCTAATATCTAGTGGCTAAGTAGAATTTATTTATTTCTTTATGGAACTCAATGTAAGTTTCAAACGATATGATAGTTATCTACGCCTTAAGGTTTAAAACAATAACAGTTATATAATTTTTTTCTTTGTTATTTCATGATCAACTTCCGATTATAGTAGGGATATTAATTTGCGAGATACGAAACGAATTACAAAAAAAAAACGTACCTGAATGACTGTTACTTGTTAATTAACTCATTCGAATAATAATAGTTTATTTACAAATATTTTTGAGTTTTGCCGAACTTTAATGGATTCATGATACAATTAAACGATTATTTTTTTTCAATATAAGTCTTACTATTTAAGCCAATATTTGCTTAATCTAAAATTCTGTTATCTCTCGAAAATCTTATCAAATCTTATAAATATATAAAACGTGTTACCCTTATTCAACAACAAAATTCTAACAATAAAACAATTTAAATATAAAAATAAAAATCATTCGCTTCCTGATACACCTGATATTCCTGATATAATTTTATCGTGGTAAATATGTAGCCTCTCAGCTTATCATTCTTATTTATTTAAATTATAAAATTAAAAAAGTACTGTCCACCCAAATCTAACGGTTACTCAGAAGTACATATATTTAAAAAGTTACGAAACAGCAGCGACTATTTGAAATATCATTAAAACTTAACGAGAAACGCCGAGCGATCGAATTCAAGTACAATGTATCGTATAGATTTCAACCAACCGTATTTTCAATTATATCGACATCAATCTGAACCGGACATTATTTACTTACCATTATCGCCAGCCGATGAAATCAATCAATATGTAATCACATCGATCTGTCCATTTCAAACATTTTAACTATTGTTTTTATGAAAAAAAAGAATCCAAAAAAATATCTTTGTAACAATTTCTCAACACAAACACGTATGGGAAAAGCGATTCTGAAAGAACGTAGCGCTTCACATTTAATGCGTAGACGTCAGCTACGAACGGCCGCTGTAGATACACTGAGCGTCGTGTGCTACGAACTTCTAAGGCTATTATTTATATGTATGATAAGAGTCGTTCGGTTTCTTATTTTTATTTTAGGGTTCTTTAAATCGTTATACATAATATATTAAAGTTTCTTTTATTGCATACATTTTGTGAGATCAATTAAACCCCAGTTTTGGTGTCATGAAATTTTAACATTGGTTTAATCGTTTTTTTTTTATTATTATTAATAAAAAAAACATTATAAAATAGGCATATTACTCAATACAAGGTTATATTAGAGATAAAAAACATGGACTTAGTATTTACTGACTTTTAGGCAGGACATTAAAAAAAAACTATTCTTTACTGATATACTCTGTAATTAAAATGTTCGTATAGAGTAACTACTGTTTCATGCCGGTTCTTCTCGGTAGAATCTACTTTCCTAACCGGTAGTAGCTTTAAATTTAATTCAACAATGAAGCATTCACGATTCAAAAGTGCTATTATGATAGTGTCTAGGGATGAAGGAGGAATATACCATTAAATGGAATTTCGTCAAATTAATTTCTACATTAGGTTTATTATAAATTATTTTATAAAATATAGTTAAATAAATTGTTTGGAGTAGGATCAGCATCTGAAATTAGAAGGAAACTTCGACGATTGTATAGATTTTTCTGCCATTAACAGGTAAGATACGGAGTATGTATATGTTAATTTTCATCACTATTTTACACATTTTATTGTAAATTATTAATAATGATAATTTTACTTAACTTTATCTGTAAAAAAATTACAGATAAATACACTGATATTTTTCTTTTTTGGGAAATTATATTCTAAACCGGTGAAATCTTCAATTTATTAGTATGATATAATATTATATGTCAGTAAAAAGCTATAAAATGAACCTCAAAAGCAATTCCAAGTTTCATAGTTTGTATTCAGCTTATCATTTTCATGCCACGCTAGACTATTACAAGCAGTTTGAAGACACGTCATCTAACAAACTTTTGATGAAGATTTTTAGTAAAGTTATTTTATATGGTATCATTCTCAAAGCTAATAAACTTATTATTTAATCATAAATATTTACGACTTCTTTTTGATTTTACGTTAGAGTTAGGTGGATCTGATGTGGATCGATGTGATTGCTGGTTCATATCCGAACTCAATTTACTTATGCTCAACTTTTATTAATGATGTAATAAAGAAAACAACAATTATAAGTATTCTCAAGCATTGACACTCATAAGTAACAATTAAATTTAAAAAACTGCTTTTCGATTCAACTAGAAAATTAACTTATCATAGGCGGTCGTGAAGTTGGTAACAGTGTATAAGAAAAATGAAATAAAAAAATATATATAGTGACGTGTTTAAAAATGTATTTTTAAATATTTTGAAAAATCCCGCATTTTTTTAATCTTTGGGTAATTTATTAGAAAAGTAGTGATCCTAATATGGAGCAACTTGGAGTACACCGAATTCCGGGCCATTACGGGGCTTACTTTGATACTGACGGGCTGTTACATATTGGGAAATTTTACTTAAATACGACTCAAGTGCTATCCAACTCCTGATATTCTTATGCCTTTAAGCTTTAGTAATAATCTAATCTGTATGTAAGCTGTTTTTAAATATATCCGAGGATATATTTTTCAATTTTATATTAGTATAGTAAAAATAAAGAACTAAATCATAGATAAAATCTAAATAAAATATCAAGAGCCGTATTTATATAAAAATAAACTAGATATTATCAAGTTATTATTAAAAAACTTCATTAGTTTTATCCTTTATTATCGAACAAAGAAGAAATTTTAGACGGGACAGCTAAGTTACCCGGTTGTAGCTATAAGAAAAAGATCTTAAGAAACTTACCATGACTTTTACAGACTTTACGATGGGTATTCAATGTACCTTCAGAAAATAGTTGTATTAACGAAATAAATTCCGCGAAATTTTGTTTTATACATTCCGATCCTTTATCTAATAAAAATAAAAATAGTGTCTGTGAAACCGTCTGAAGTATCGGTTATAGAAATAACAAAACTTAAATGCCATATATTATACCCTATTCAAGTTAGCTTGATCTTTTTGACTGAAGGGCTAGAGATGAGAAACAGAAAATATAACAGTCGATGGAACGATGGAATGCGTAATTCGAATTAGAATTCAATTTTCTTATCTAATATTCTAGAAAGAGTTATACCAGCTAAAGAGACCCCAACCAAAAGGACTCCCGTTAACAATAACTTAACAATGATATTTAATAAGTATTTTTGTAATCGATATTTGTAGAGGTTACTGCCTGTTATTCTCGTCCCTAACGTCCGACCGATGTAACATTATACAAGCGTCTATTATTTTCAGTGCTTCTATTTAAATTTTACTTTGAAGCAATAACATATAATAGAAAAAGTCTTAAAATTTTCGGATAACACTTGAATCTTTAGGAACTTTTGTATTATATGTATTCTTTAAAATATTTTTACAATTTTTAAAATCATTAAATTAAGAAAATAATATGTTCGTCATTGCAAAGTTATGTCGATCAGAAAAATTTACACCTATCAAAAAGATCAAACTATCTTGTACCAGGTATAAAATATATAGTATAAAAGTGTAAAATAAAATGTCCAGAACAAATGATTTGTGTGTTAACAAAAATAATCGCAATCTGTGATTCATTATGACTGTATGAGTTGTTAAATTAAACAGAATTGATCTTTTATTAAGTAAAAATCGAAATGACGTAGATTTTACTTTTGAGCCCATGTCTAATAAATAAAATATTATTATTAGGTTTTGCGATGAAAAAAATACGACACGCGTAAAATTAATATAAATCAACAACTTCGATATTTGACCCGTTTCAAATGAATTGTGTTCTAACAAGTTGACAATTAATTATTACCACATTATACCATTTTAAAATATATCAAATGAAAACAGCCTTTCTTAAAAAGTGAAAGTTTCAATGACCTCAAACATAAAAATATATCTGTACTGAAAATCAGTATTGATTCTTTGCATACTACACATAATTATAATTTCACTTCAGAAATGTTACGAGTTCAATTTTGAGCAGCACTCTTAAGTTTCAAGTACCTAATTTATATTAAAACCGTCTCGTACTCCATGTTTGAAGAAAATATCGTGAGGAATACTGCATGTCTACAAAGAAATTCTAGAATATTTTATATCTGCCAAACCGCAATACAGCGTGGTCAATTAAACTCTGAATCCTCCTTAAAAACAAACTTAGAGGCCCAGCAACGAAATATTTTTATGCAAAAAAATGATGGCTACATTTAAATCAGGTTATTTATATATTTTTTCAATTTGTATTTTTAGTTTACACATTCCAAATAAAAAAGAGATGTTATCGTTTCAAAAAAGGCTTAGTTATATTGTTAGTAAATAAATTATATAATTTAATAGGAAAGAATTTTTAGCAATAAAAAATAAAAAATCATATAATAAAAAAAACCAAAATAGATTTTACTTACAAAAAGGTTCACAGATTAGCCGAATTATATTATTATTTGATGCATTTAGTTAGTTTATAAAACAATATGCTTAAAACGATTAGTTTAATTCAGACTATTTTAGAATAATCAAAGCTACATCTTTTTATTTACTTGATTAATATTATGGAGCCATCATGTTAATAACAAAAGAATGAATATTTCATTCCAACTTAATTTTGTTAGTGTCTACGTTGTATGAATCATCACCAATATCATCATAATTGCATAGTATAAAACGTCGCTTACCGCTGTCTGTCCCTATGTATGCTTAGATCTTTAAAATTACACAACGGATTTTGATGCGGTTTTATTTAATAGCTAAAATGATTCAAGAGGAAGGTTTATATAATACATGCACAATTACTATATTGTGCATGTATTATATAAACCTGAAAAACACTGATCATTTTAGAGGTTTAAAGTGATGTCGTAAATAAAAATTTGATTTTCACTTACAATGCTAACGCTGGCTGAACCCTAAGAGACAGACCAAAATAATGTGTTACAGTGTTATACACCTTAAAAAGGTCTTAAAAAAAGTTCGTGATGGTATATGTCTATCTCTTAGGGATAGCCCACGACAACCATTTTTTAGCCTTTACTTTTTACAAGAAATAATGGCTTATTTTCGAAGCAATTTTAAGCCATACAGCATTAATCCTTATCCAATTAGGTACCTTAAATACATTGTGCATTTAATATAAATCAATAGGACTCTTTATAGCATGTAATTTAAATGAATATTTTCGAAGATATTACAGATATAAAAGACAGATACATAGTGGTTTGTATTTTCTAACAACTGAAAAACTGTGAACGTTAAAGATATTCTGTAGTATATTTAGTGACAGCATTGCACCCATGCGAAGCCGGGGCGGGTCGTTAGTTGTAAATAAAAACAAAAAAATGAAATATTGAAATAACAGTAGAAAAATAATGACTACGACATATGCGGGATCATATTAAATAAATTCAATATGTCTATTTTTAAATTGAATAATTAATTAATGATAATATTTTGGTTGCATCTTTCCTCCCGCTCAAAATTGCCTATTTTAATAAACGAACCTTTTTTTATTAAATGTGAAGTCGACTTTTCAAACCTGGGTTCCAACACCAAGTCAGGCCGAAAACTTAAAACTTTTTTTTCTGTTCAAATTCTAAGTTCCATACCCAAGAAAACATATAAGGCCCTGCACTTGCACTCATTGCATTCGTATCGAATTTGCCGTTCCATTAGATTATGACAGAGAGAGAATAGAGAATACACCCGTGTTTGCACACACAATTGTGCACTTTAATGTCCTGCGTAGTTCGCTCGTCTCCCTTGAGATTACCTGCCATGGTCGAAATCAATCAATATGACATCATCATCATTAATTCAATCTCTTAAATTTTTTTGCTTGAAAACAAAATGGATAAATTTATTCACAATTTAATTTGTGACGTTTTAGTTTTCGCAATGTACATTGTTTGTTGATATTGCCGAAACTCGGATTCGAGATAATGGAAATTCAGATCTGAAACTCAGTAGTAGCGAGTGATTAAAATTAAATCGGTTTCTTGTAACGCAATTTTCTATTTATAGTACAGCATGTTATAACTTACAGGAAAACATAATCAAAGGACTTTAAATGAATTTCGTGGAAATCCAAATTATTATCTTACAAAGGTTTCGTGTCATTCTATTGTAATATTTTAATAGAAGAGGTTACATGATATACATACATTAGCAGCCTGTAAATATCCCACTGCTGGGCTAAGGCCTCCTCTCCCTTTGAGGATAATGTTTGGAGCATATTCCACCACGCTGCTCCAATGCGGGTTGGCGGAAATAATAGTATGGCCATCTCAGCTCTCAAGAAGAGGTTGACGAGATAAAAATATTACTATAATTTTGAAAATGTAAAATAAATTAAATCCGCCTATCTAAGTGGAAATATATTTACTGATAAATACGCGTGAAATTTTAAATCACAAATTATTTATTTGAGGGGAGATATCTCTAGAACAATTTACAGCTGATCTCCGAAATACAGTGAAATGGGGACAATAGTGACAGTCGGCAGAGTTCGCGGCGCGCCACGACAGGAATTGAGAGTTACTAGCTGTCATCGTTGATTTTAATTTACTTTAATTTATCGCAGTGAAATATCGCTGTGCTTAGGCTTAATAATAAAAATAAATTAATAAATTTTATACTGTATTTTTAAAACTAAACATCATCATACTAATATTGTATAGAGCTATGATTTAATATAATTTGCATATTAATTATTTACATTATATAGTTACTGTACAAATCATGACATCACGAGACGCCGATGCGTTAGCCCAGTCTTGGTATCGTTCCCATTTTCGGCGTGAAGCCGTTTTGCAGAAACGACCAAACCAGGGCTGGGACTTGCCACCGATGGGGACCGCAGAATACGGAATGAAGAGTTCCATACCCTGAAGTACCACATCGGCGACAGAGTCAGCAACAACGCTCGGATCATCCGGCGAGAAACAAACCTGCCCCCATGGGTAGGATGCAAAGAAGGAATGGTGGCAAGAATGCTAACAGCATTTTCCCTGTTAGAACGAAACGCTAATCCTATCCTCTGGGCAAAAAAGGCTCATATCATAAAAACATTGATAAATAAGGCCCACTCATACAATAGTATATTAAAGATAAAAAAGCGTGAACATCGTATTTATTCACTTCTAAATAGAATATTTAAAGAAATAATTGTTGTTTACTGACGTACTCTGTAATGAAATGGTGAAAAAAGTAACTACTGAGTTTGACCGGTGATAGCTTAAAATTTTTCAATTCAAAAAATTTAATAATGAATTTTTCGATTTTTGATACATACATTTATTTAGATACATTACATGTAATAGGAGGTATGATTTATTATTCATATTCATTATTTCCAGATTCACGCCAAACTGCTAATCCGATTGATATAAAACACATTATGATTTATGAATAAAGCCTCCGATTAGAATTACAAAATATATTTTTGTTATTCTACTGATATTGTATTCCGTGCAGGTGGAACGGGCAACGTGTTATCTACACAATATTAGCATGGATCGCCTTTATTCACGAATTTTTCAGTCACGAGATTAAAGATAATGGCATATAGGTTATTTTTGTCCAATCGCTAGCATCTCTAATACAAAAAGACAATATTAAATATTTAATTATTAAAATAATAGAGTATCATCAAATTATTCTTAAGAAATCATTAATTTCATATTGTTGTTTTATAGTTCTCCGGGCGGCAATCACTTAGTTTTTGTTTAGATATGTATAAAAGCACTCGAAAATATTAAAAACACATCTTGTTATTTACACAAGGATATTTAGTCTGTTCAAATATATCAAAATATTTTACTACAAACATTTTATTTATTCTATTCAAAAATAATGAACGCAAACGCCGTACCTGTTTTCGAGGAAACCACAAATTAACGGCTAATTTCCGGCGAACCGGACTATGAGTGTGTGAGAATAGATACATACTGTTACTATGAAATTTTATCCTAACAAGTCCTATACAACATAAAAAAAAATTACAAAAATAATTAGATCTTAATCTTGTATGTAATTTACAATTCTATGGAGATCTTTCTTGTTTGATCAAACTACAAGACAGATTATAAGGCGAATACTTTGGCACTAATATTGGAATATCTCTGGTTAAAACACACAAGCACAACCACATACCGAAATTTACTTGACGAAATAACTTACAAATTATTTCAACTAATAATTTTCATTGACCCCAAACTAAGCTACGAGTATCCGTTACATTTTTAATTTTTTTTATTTAATTGTTCACAAGTAGCGGTGAGCCGGTTTGACCTACTTGATAAAATAGAACGAGCAGTTCTGTTTTCAAGCGCTTAAATTTTTTTTTTTCTAAAACAACAATTCTGTCACATGTATTGTGACAACTGTAGACATATTCTGTAAGAAATCACTTCTTACTCATGAAATGTTGACAACCAACGTAACCTTTATATGTTATAAACACTGTCGTCAATGTCGCATACAACTTTTTGATATTTTAATTTGATTATAACTCTACCGTACTTGCAGTTTTTTTCATTACACTGGTTGGTGGATGTGCCCCTGTTGCCCATAGTCACTTGGCTCACCCGTCTAACTGGAACACTTTAGTACTGACTATTGCTGCTTAGCCTTAAAATATATGATGTGTGGATGTTTGATACCTATCCACACGGTCTTGCACAAAGCCCTACCAAGATATTTTTCAGAAACTTTTGTTTTACGTGAAGGTGTAAATATATAAGTATCTGGTTACTTCTTGGAATATATTTACTGTTACGCCACAATTTGTAATTTAACTCCCACGATAAAATAATTCTACCATACACACAGTGACGTAAATATTTGTCTCGTATATACAGTACACACATACATACTATATTTAGTACATAGAAAAAAATATTTGAGGTTAATTAATAGAAACTTGAAAGAAAACTCAAAACTATTCATGTTAGTCAACAATGTGTTGTAGAGTCATTGACCTTACTCTATATATTTCAAACAAAAACAACCCGTTTTCCAGTCACTCGCAGTCTAGACTGGATAATCGACGGCTTTACCCTAATGACTATCACGATTCATATAAATAAATATTTATTGTAAACAATGGTTTTCTTTTAAGGACACAAATAGGGATTTATTTCATATTATTGTTGTAAATAAAAATGGATGGTATATATGTTTGAGATTAATAGGCTCGACACTGAACGATTACATGACATCACTTATATGTGGGTACTTTTTGATGTAGGAGGATTTTATACTGACCACTGTGTTGTAAATTAACAAAAGATGACGGCGATTCACTTGGTGGTAGGGCTTTGTGCAAGCACGTCTGGGTAGGTACCAACCACTCATCAGATATTCTAGCGCCAAATAACAGTACTCTGTATTGTTGTGTTCCGGTTAGAAGGGTGAGTGAGCCAGTGTAATCACAGGCCCAAGGGACATAACATCTTAGTTCCCAAGGTTGGTGGCGCATAGGTGATGTAAAGAATGGTTAATAATTCTTAGAGCGCCTTTGTCTATGAGCAGTTGTTACCACTTTACCATCAGGTGGCACATATGCTCGTCCGCCAACCAATGCAACAAAAAAAAAAGATAAAAAAAAAGATAAAGGAACACGTCAGCTTCTATATCAATAAAACTATCGCCAGGTTAAGAATATATGAAATAAGTTTATAGGTATACTATATATATATACATACTTACACAGGCAATTGATTGATTCCCCATACAAACTTCCATCCCTCTTTTTACCCACCCTAAAGAGATGGTTTTCGCGATAAAAGCTATATTAGCCCTCGGGACTCAAACTATTACCGTAACTAATTTCATCTATATTGGTTCAGCGTTAATAGATAACAAACAAACTTACTTTCGCATTTATAATATTAGTAGATATTATACCGCCAAACATTAATACTTTGTATGACTGCGTTCTGTTTTAAGCCCGTGTACAGTCTACAGACTCGAGTGGTATAAGAAAGTTGAAAGAAAAATTTAAACAACTTCGTCAACTAGTTGAAGCAACTTACAAGCAAGGCTCTTTCATTGAATGTAGATCAACATTATCATACGATTTATTTTATGGAATAGGTGGCAAACGAGCAGAAGGTTCAGCTGACTGAAAAGGACTACCAAGGACCAAACACTTGCAACAGCAGGGAGCCGGCACGTGCGTTGATTTTATGTTAGGAGAAAATAGAAAAATATGATAATATTGTTCAGTAATTGCAGTTACTGAATAAGTTATATGAGGTTCTGAATTTTGGGTGACAACATAGACCGTGGGTTGTATATTCGTAGGCATTTTATTCAACCCAATTACTAAAACCGTTCGTTAAATTTATTCGCCCTAAAGATTAAATATAAGAATTTTGATCAAACACCTACGAGTATAATGTCAGTAAAATTACAAGAGTACGCGAGGGCTGACAATGTTATTAAGTTAGTTAACCCTTTGCGTAGGACTGATAATATTCACGCGACTTGAATTTAAATAGCTCTTTTTACTTTTACCATATAGTATTTAATATAATGTTTTAAATGATAAGCTGAAAACTAGTGTACAATTTAAAACACGAATATTCATTAACGAAGATCGAATTGTTCCAAATTTGAATTACGATTGCCAGATTTTAATTGGAATTATTACATTTGGTGTTGTCAGAGAACTTTTGTACATCATGCTTCATGCATTTGTAAAGTAAGAGCTGGTAAATTTTCGAAAACTAGGCTAAGGCATTTTATCCTCTTGAAAAGATTATGAAATCACGCTGCTCCAAAGTAACCTACATTTGCTGGACGGATACACTTGTTACAGATTTTCATGCAACACTATTCACGATGTTATCTTTCACCGTCTAACATGAGATGAATCAATAATAATTAAGTAAATCAAAATTTACTTCGCGGATTTTGCCTCGTCTTGAACTCACTACCTTCATTTAGGGTTAATCTTAAAATAATTAATTACTTAGCTAAAATTAATTCGAACTAACCTAACCCGACTATCGGGCTATCTGCACAGCGGTTTAACTTTAAACGTGACGTTAACAATTACCGAATTATTTTCTTTGGTCAATCCAGTCTTATGAATTTAGATTAAGAATAATTTTAATTTTCTTTTACAGTTGAATAAATTATAATTAATTAAAGAAACAATATGGAGGTTACACGTTCCATGGCAGAAGAACTGACGAGAAAATAAGTCACTTGTCTATCTTGACCAAAAAAGTCATTCTCTGAATTGCCATTGCGTAGCCAAACATGGGATCTAAATTTGTATGATTCTAAGGATTTGTTCGTTCAACCTCAATAAAAGAAATACAGTTATATGACATTGCAGTTCCGTACTAAATTCAGTGTGTGTAGTGATATGTAAAAAATATTGGAAATCGATAACCAAATCTGAATAGAGAGAATAAATTCACTACTACCTTAATCTACATATATACGGTTTTTTAATTCAAAAGCTTTTAAGCTCTTTTTCCGTGAAAATTGGAATTAATATGTATATTCCGAAATCCAGTCAATAAATGTCATGTTATTTTACAACATAAAATTTAATTAATAAAAAAACGAACGAAATGTTCGAAACGAAATTCTACTGGTTTGAGTGTGTGGATAGTATCTCCTCAGACGGGCTTGCACAAAGCCACCACCGAGTAGATATAGTATTTTAACCTTTCTGACTGATAAAATTACTAGCTAATAAGGCTGCAAGTTGTGAGGTAATAGGCTCGAACCCAGATCGGACCATTTAGAATTATCAGCAGCAGTCCGGAATTAGGATTACTTTGTGTGTAGCATAAACAGGTCGGAAAATATGTAGTCATTATTCCTGCTGTCTGATCACTCTCCGGTTATTGGACTATGCGTTATTGTGCGCTATTATAATGTCTTATTTTTGTTTAGCCTTTGAGCCAAAATCTATTTAGGTAGATAATTCATAATAGTAATTAATAAGAGTTTTAATATAATAAAACTAAGCCATCAAACAAACAAACAAGCGGCTCTTATGTGTGATAACCTCCATCATCGTTTCCTGTCGCAATAATCCCAAGGATCTGGCATACTCAGTCTGTATAATACTGGTTAAATATACCTAAGCGAGAAGACAGTATACACACATGCGAGAAGATTAAGCCGTAAGGGCCGTAAGCCGTAAGTAGTCCTTTCCCTTATAGATAAAGTTTTTTGTAGTAACTGTCTAGAAGTTCTTATCAAGTTAAACTTTAAAAAATGCATTTGTAATATCGGCTAATCGGCTTATATTGTATTGATAATATAACTTTTTACCATGAAATATAAATGTGCAGAGTATGATGAGAAAAAGTAACTACAGAAACCGCACCAAGAAAATCATTGGAACGTTAGCGCCCTCTATCGACGCTCGACGTAGTCAATGATTTACCAGCTGAGCGGCACACTCGACATTTCTCAAGCAGCAGCCGAGCAGTGCGGTTGAATATTAAAACCGACGCGCGTTTCAAATTATAACTAAGATAACGATTTAATATTGTAAACGAGTTGATTAATCTGTGCTTCGTTGCTCCAACGTTACCTATCGACGCCCACTGCTTGAAACTTATCATCTATGGACCATACTGATGAAACTGAGGCTCAACCTCCGTCATATACATAGGTAAATTTTTGTTGTTATTAGCCTTTGTTTATCGGAATCTATTAAATGAAATCAAATAAAAATATCGGTACACCCATAGATAGAAATGACAAAATCAGAACGCAGATAATCTATAAAAAGTACACTCTAAAATACTTAAAGCAAAATAAATAAAAAGTAGTTAAAAATTCTGCCCCTAAATAAAGCATAATTTTCCAGTATCATTTCAAAATACGCATATATTCGTAAAATAAATGTATTTGGAGTACTTGTAAATATTAGATGGCTTCATATTTACAAGTAATTATTTGTTTCACAAAGATTATATTATTTATTGTTCGACTAAACTTGCCGGCCTTGGGGGATAACTTTGCCGAATAAAGGAAGCCTACTATTGATGTAAGATGTCTTTTGTACTTTATATAATTTAATTACTGACTTGTCTATTTAATGATAACATTCAGTACAGTACAGGGTGCGAAATGCGGATTGCAAAATATTTATTTTATCGAAATGGACGTACAGTAGAACGCCGATTAACCGAATCACCAATTTTAATCAAAACGGTCTTAAGAGTAATATAAAAAATTAAAACCAAGTCATTTTTGTTAATTTTTATACTTTATATTTTTGTTAAAACCTGATGAGGTTGCAAATTCCTCTGATCGGGATGTTCAAGCGTGCATTATTATAGAACAGTGTTTATAGTTTATTCTATGCGTGAAAGTTTATTTTTCTTTATTCTATGTCCGATTATCCGAATCGACCCCGGTCCCAATTAATTCGGATAATCGATAGGCGTTCTACTGTAGTGTTGAGATATTTGATTAATCTGGACAATAACGTGTGATGGAACAATGGTACTCATTTCTTAAATGAATGAGTGTATTTCTTAAACTAACTGACTTTTATATACTTTATTCAGTATTATATCAACGTGTTTTAACTTCGATTGTACTTTTTATATTAACGACTAGCCGTATATCCGATAGGATATCACATCAAACATTAAATGCTGTAACAGCAATCTTTTACTCAGAAATAATGTCTAAACACCAATTTCTAACATCAAAAAGGTAAACTTCTATACACTTTCATTTCCAATTTCACCCTCTCATGGGATGAATTCACAGAAAAACTTTATCGATGTTTTACTCATAAATAGAAGCCGATTTATATACATATTTCAAAGATTGAAAAAAGGTAAATATTTTATAGAAATTTTTCCTTTCCAAATGTTTCCCTTTTTGATGAATTAATTAAAATGTTTTCTTACTACGTACCTACGCTGAATGTCAGACAGTCATTTTAATTTTATTGAGTAAATTATAGCTTATTTGAAATTTATTACCGTATTAACAATGCACCAATATAGTAATACCGACATTTTAAATGTAGGTACGTAATTTGTTAAAGTATAACAAAAAACAAAGTTTATCGAAAAGTAAAAAATATTCTCAAATCAAGTGTTATTCATTGAATCCGAAATGGACACGTGAAACGGGCCTTCGTTTTTGTAACCCAATCAAATATCCTTTGACACGGTCGGGTTTCATATGCTCGTAAAAAATCATTGTGAAAAATTTAATTATTTGTTGATTTATTAAATTCACCTTGCTAACGTTTGTTATATTCTGATTATATTAAGTATAATTCTGTAGTAAATGTAGGATTTTGAAAATTACCCTAAGTCGGTACAAATGTTCAGTTAGGTAGGTACATTACGGTAAGTACGCCCCGACCCGCCCTTTAGGGTAGATTCCTTGAACTTTATTGTAATATTATATGTCCATGGTATATATATGTATATAACTATAACAAAAGTGTGTGCAAAATTTCCAGATCAATAGTTTGGTATATTTATAATTGAAACTATTAAATAAAAAAAATATGTGTAATATATAATATCTTTTTTTACATTTCATATCCCACGTACCTAGGTAATATTCTTAAATAAATTATTTTGTTAATATCTTCAATGATTTGCGTATTCAACCTTTATCTTGAAAATCAGAACTCAAATGTTTAGGCACTAATTCCGTGATCAGGGAAAATGTTGTAATTTATAGGATACAAGTTATCTTCCGCGACTCCGCTCGCGTTTTAGGGGTTGGTAATCAGGTATTAGGCATAAAAAGTAGCCCTTGTCCTACCTTGAAGTAGCTTCAAACCAAGAGTTACTTCCGCATTTATAATATGAGTAAAAATAAGATATATAAATAAGTAGTTAAGTTGATTAGTGTTGTATTATAAATAAAGATATATCAATCTACTGTCGTAAAATAGAATTGATAGCAGCTTGGATTTTTTGAATGGTAACATTCTCATGATATTATTATTATTGACAAACATTATATCTTACTACGATCAGAATTATTTTTTAAATTGCATTTTCAACATCTTAGTAGGCTTACAGCTTTTTAGGATGACGCGGGTACTTACTTACCGGACACGTATCATATGCTTCGGCAAGTACTATCTGCACGGGATAGCGCGGCGGGAGGTGTGACCCACATGCCACAAGTGCGATGCGCAAATGGACACGGCGTACCACAGCCCGACTGAGTGTGCTTCGTGGGGGCCCTACCAAATGTCATCAACGCTATGCTCGGCTGCGAGGCGTAACTACAGCTTGTTGCCAGTAATTACATATATTGATTATAACTTTTTTTTGACATGAAGTTGTGTGTTGGGTCGTGTTAAAAACCACTTACATAGGCACTAGGGCCAACTTAGAGCTCTGCATAACAATAGTTGTCATAATACATCTATTTAAACAGGGGTATTATTTTAAAATAAAATTACAATATTTTGAATATCGTATATTTTTGTAGAATTCATACATCCAAAGTATTTTATTTTAAAAAGCCTGTACAAGAATAAGCGTAGAATTTATTGCAGATTCCATTTTGTCCTTTATAAATTACATTGATCTAGAAATAAAATCAATCGAAAGGTATAAATAAAACGCTTGTAAGAGCATTATTTTTAAATTTAATCATAAATCATTTAAAGTTAGGTACAAAATATAACTAGTATGTACAGTATAAAATACATTATGTAAAGTTCGCGTCATATCTTCAATAAAAATATCAGATTAAAATCTAGTTAAGGCAATTCTAGCATCCTGGAAAACAAACATCTATGGTATTGAATGTTGCTATATAGAAATATTAAATTAATAATAGGATTGTCATTATTTAGAAATTACGGAGTTTTTGGAAATTAGCTTTTTGGTAGTTTTAGAGCGACAAAAATATTTTATTATTATACAAATATATTTACACTTGCTATTTTACAATTGCTGTAAAAAAAATCAGTCGGAATTTATTTCATCAGCGACCTGTTGCCATTTCGCAACGAGAGTAGATACAGATTTTTGTTTCATCCCTAACGACGATGATACCTTCATCTGAAACAAATTAAGAACATACACATTAGGAATGCCATTCATCTGCCAACGCTCATCACACATAATAATTACATGTTACGTGAAACCCTGTGCGGACAAAGCTACGCGTTCTGAAAATTTAAATCGTGAGATCGACATTTTGCGTCTTAGTCCAACGTTTTGCACACTGAAATATCGCTGCTCCCTAATAATGTCAATATTTTAATATATAATTTAAAATTTATTCAATCCGTCGTTATAATAAAACAATTTCTAGCAGTTTCATCAAGTTAGGTGACAAAAAACAAAACGGATTATTTTTACCTTGGGCTTCTTTTTGACCACTTTGTTCTCTTTATCCTTGGATTTGTCGCTGATCTCCGGCGGCGGCGGTGGCTCGGGAGAGTTCGGTTCTGTGGAGCCCGAAGTTTTCTCCAGCTCAGCTATATCGTTGTAGAACGATTGCAATTCATCGCCTATTTCTTTCTTTGGTTCTTGCTAAAGTAGAAAAGTTTATATGTAACATATAATAAAATATATAATATTAGTATATTTGATATGGCATTACTTTTTTAATTATTTAGAACATAAGGACACTGTTTTATTTCTATTTGATTGATACGAATAATCTACGTCACATTATTTTGAATAAACGTAATGAGTGTGTCTGTTTTTTGTAAAATATAATCAAATAAGCATCATTAACATAGCAAACCAACTCACGATCCGTGGCGGCGGAGGGGCCTCCGGCGGCACCGGGTCAGTGCCGGGTGGCGGGGGGGTGCTGCGCCAACAGCGCGGGGGGGACGGGGGCGGCGGTGGAGGGTTCACCTCCTGCTATAAATTCATACGATTCACATTTGTAGCATCTGCGTTTCATGGCTTGTGTTAGAAATTTAATTGTACAAAAGGCACGTGCGTCATTTTAATTCACAATCATCATATTTTTACGATTTGTTCTGTTAGATTTATATTTGTATATAACATTTAGTGCACATGCATTATGCCAATGTCAAGTTGTCTGGAAATTTCAGAAGACAATAAGAGCTTATACAAACTTCTAACAGAGTTTGTCAATACAAATTAATAAAATTTTAGTCCTTAAAGTTTACGGTGAACAAAATTATTTATTACATATACATCGCAAATGCAACACCACACTTGGGAGATGACATGTCTCTTGTGCCTGTGCCTGGATCATTCATCCTTCGAACCGGAACACAACAATACTAAGTATTTCTGTTGTGCGGTAGAATATCTGATATCCGAAGCCCTACCACCGAATCAGGTGAGGAAATAGACTTTGATTACTATAATATGCTATGGCTGGGCCGAAATTAGTCAGAAGAATAAAATGACTATAATGAACAACAGAACCAGCATATCTGTGCATACCAATCGTACCTAATATAAATATAATAAGGGTACACACCTTCGGTTCCGTACTTGGGTGAGGTGGTGTGGTACAAATATCCATGTCTGTATTGGCGACAGCTGGGTATTCGTACTGCACGAACCCGTCCGACTCTCGACGGTAGCAGTACCGCCCCTCAGACCTGCAGTCACAAGGGAACAGTAGAAATATTTAGCGCGGAGAAGTTTTTAGTACACCGAGTTCTTTTAAATCTGCGACTGTTTTAAAACGATAAAATAAATCTTACAATATTGTTGTTTAAAAATGTTTTTACATTGAATCCTTGAAGATTGATTTTCTTTTAGATTGCATATTTTACTTTCAAATAAAACACAAACTATTTAATGTTTACTTAAAACAATCGCATATTAAAATCACAAGGCAGTCTTAAAACATACACATGATTGTAACAAAAACTCTTCCATTGTCGATTAAATACTCGTGTGTAATGGAAGAATTCTCGCACGACGTGAATATTATAAAAATTCTGTTCATACTTAATCCCTCTAGTCAGAATTCCAGGTCGTGTCTGCCGCGAAATAATTTAACCTAATTTCCTGAACTATATTTATAAAACTTTCAATTTCCGATTTTTAAAATATCTTTGACCCAACAACACCAAACGCAAAACGTTTGTTTAAACACCAACAAATGTACAACTACTAACATTTTTTCAGTATACACCTGATACGTAATTTTTCTGATATTCGCAGACACAAAATGTAAATCGCCACACTAAAGGCCACCTGGAAAAAGATCAAAGTGTATTACCAAGAAATAAAAATGTTAAATAAATTATTTGCATTCTCACCACGGTCCGCGGCGCGTCGCCTTCTCTTGCCTTCTCTTTCCTTCCTTAAGCTTCTATCTTCTACATTCTTTCTTCCATAAATTTCACTACATATAGCTACATACTTGTATTGGTGTTAAAATGCTTTTGATATAAATTAGATTTTAATAACAATGAACAATCTCCTTAAAAAAAAACTGAATCGCCTACTAAAATTATAATAATGTAATTATTAACTCAGGATGATAAAAAGGTTTAAAGAAACTACGATTATTAATAATGATTTATTAATCTATTAACTATATCAGGTACTTATATATCACAGAAGCAATGAAATACAGGGTGTTACATAAACGCATGAAAAACATATCCCTACCAAATGTTCTCTTTTAAATTATACAATACAAAAACAACAAATGTATATAATAATTGTTATCAGTCTTTAATAACTATACACGTATTCACCAAGTTAAAATAGTAATATTTTCATCATATTAAGCTTACACCACAATAAGTCTGTCAAAAAAAATACACCACGTAACAATTACCTTCAGAGTTCATGGCTGCTAGTCACACCGACACATAATAGATAACATCAATAATTGATATTTTAAAGACTTCGTGAATTCAGAAATTAGATTTTTATAAATATGTATACAAGTGACATTGAAAACATTAGCATCTATTGTAGCTAATATTGTATTTATTAATTAATTTTTTTAGGACTATAGGTTTACCACTTGCGTATAGACGGAATGTCGATGACAATGGGAGAGGACTGAAGGATATTTTTTTAATGTATATGCTTCTTAATCATTAAAGCGATAAAAAAAATCGAAAAAAGTAATAAATGAAAATCAAATAGTTGCGCATCTCGATATTATAATGAGTGATATACAGTGCTCTAAACTAATGTAGTTTATCCAAATATCTTTGGACATAATACACTATATATAAATAGTTTATTTTTAACTCATTTTGAAAGTTGGGCCATTAATTATTTATTTAAACCTCAGCAATTGATAACAAAAATATCAAGTTATCTAGTGAATTGGTGATTGAGGAGTTATAGGACAATCTACACTTACGACTTTTAATTATCATTAGTTGGATATTTAGATGATACTAGTAGATAGTAGTAGGAGTATAAATGGAGGCTGAAAACTAGTTAACTATATTTTAGACGCTCACAATGTTACTTCTTTAGAAAATAAACTCAGTAAATTGGTGATATTAGATATAATAACTGTAGTGATGATTATCACCCTCTGAATTAACAGAATGAAGACAGCTCTAAAGAGCTCTGATAACACATTAAAATCAGGTCAGAATGCATCCCGAATAAGTTTTATAGCAGTAAAGTCATCTGATAACAGCACAGCGACAGTGCATCTATAAAGTTCAGCGAACAACAGTCGGCCATTGACAGCACTGCGTGGTAAAGGACTGAACAGGGGAAACGCGTAATAAAAGATGAATATATCTCATTAATTAATTATTATAAATGGTAGTCTTTGTGATAAGAGTTCAAGGTCATAAATCTATCAAGAATAATGATTATTTAAAAGAAAGATAACTAACGGGGTTCTGTTCAACCGCGAAGCACACTCGTATTTTAAAAATAGTAATGGAGTGGCTGTTATAACAGGAAATATATTATATGAAAATGAAATAATTTCGGCCCTAATAAGGTCGCACCGAACACCATGTCAATTGTACACATTGAATAATGTTAAAATCGCGGTTTTAAAATCATGAAGCAGCGATCCAACGCGGTCGGTGTGACTCACGGCCGTCGGGCGTCAAGACGGGCGGGCGGTTATGTAAGGGACGGGCGTACCTCTGGAAGACGCAGAGCCAGCCGGGCGGCGCGGCGGCCGCCTCGTGCTGCGCCAGCGCGCCCTCCGCGCCGCGCGCCCAGCGCCGCCAGTACGCGCCCGACAGCGCGCCCGCGCGGAACGCCGACACCAGCGTCTGCAACCGCGACCGTGCACGTGTGTTACGACGATTTCGGGGATTTCCCACCAAATTTAGAGGGAATCCAATTGTATAGAGGGTTTTTTAGGGGATAATTAGTAAAAAAATATCCAAACATATTGTATGGAAAGACTATGAGATAGGAGCAAGAAAATGCAAATGAAAGTTAAGAAAAATTAAATTTGAGAAAAGAAAAGTTAAGTTCTTTTCAAATAGGGTTAATAATAAAAACTTTGGGGGAGATTTAATCATTCTAAGGGCACTGGCACTATCTATGATTCACAAGTATCCTATGCACGAAAAGATCCAACTATTTACGATGCAATATAAACATCAAACAACTTAATCCTTTGAAATCGTAATATTGATAATATTCAAAACTTTTTATAATAAAGATATCAATTTATCTATATCTGTTCAACATACCTGATATAATATTCGATAAAAATAGAATTATATACAAAACACAAACCTGCATCTGGATCAACATTTCCTGCAGCGGCGACAACACGCACGGCTGCAACTGATTAAGAAACTTCAACTTGGCTTCCACTAAATCAGTCAAGTCATCTAGGTCTTCATCTTTTTTTTCCTCGTTCAAAGTTTCTCCTTTAGTAAATGTTAGACCATTGCCATAATTTATCATGTTCTTTGGACTACTTCCAGTGTCTTCTTCTTTAGTGAAACCCAAACCGGTTCTTTCATTCGAGAACCCTTCAATAAATTGTGAATATTTCGTTGTATAGACAGGTAGTTCAACTTTCTCCTTTCTCCGATCTGGCAATACTGAATTAGATATCCTCAATTTCTTTCTACCAACATTTTCTATTGGTACATCTAAATTCGTTAAGTAGACATTTTCCTTTTTTTCCTTTTCTACAATGACTGGAGTCTCTGGTTTGATATCTAGTTTACTTTCGTCTATATTAGCAGCGCTTGGAAACAATGACGTTGAAGGTCCATTGGTGTTCGGGAATAGTGCATGAAGTTCTTCTAATGGTGGTGTTCTGTCACCGCTTTTTGGAGAACTGCTTGTACTATTTCTGTTCGATTTCTGCCTTTCATTAATATCTTTTGATTTAACTTTAGGCAATTCCGTTTTCTCGATCTCTTGTAATAAATCGTCAATGTCGAGTTCAGCGGCATTAGATTCACCTCGTGGAGAGGCGTTGTTAGATTTGGTATCGTCTTTTATAATTTTCTGTAGATCGGAAGGCAACTCACCACCGAGTTTCTCCAATAGTTTTGCCTTATCTTTTAATTTTTGCAGGAGACAATTTTCATCTTGACCGTCATCATCGATGGACTTTGATGTTTGAGGAGCATCCTGTTTTGATAGTAGAAACAGAATTTTTATATATACTTTTGCTATAATTATATACATATACATAGTACCTTAATTACATTACTTTTTTACGAAGATACTTAGCCTCTCTTAGTAGTTTAGTTATGTTAAATAATTAAATGATTTTAATATTAAGTAAATTATGTCTATGTGTTTTAAGAACAACAATATAACATATATAATACAGACATACAAATATTAAGATAATATTTTTGAATGTATAGCTTAATAATTATTAAACATCTAATATATACTATACAAATGCACCTCAGATTGAAAACTTTAGCCATCACAACGCTTGATAACATATCCAATTTCACTGAAATCCCTTTTAGTATTGCTAGGACATGAGACACATTTTCTTGTTAAAAAAAATATGGCAAAAGTCCAAAAACAATACAAAGAAAACCATGTGAAAACAAAATCTGGTCGAAATTGATTTCAAATGGTTAATCATTTTACGTTAGCTATTATTTTAATTAAAAAAATATTATTCAAAAATTAAACACATTTATATTTCTAAAAAAGATATGAGTTTCCAGAGCCCTTGGATTGTTATTCTTTGAGCGAATATCAGATTTATTTCTCATCATTGGTGCAAAACGGAATTGAAAAATATTTCACAATCATAACAATGCAAACTTACTTGTTTAACTGTAATATCAACCTTATTTTCTGGTGATTTGAGTTTACTTTCGTTTTGCAATCCCGTTGGTAGTTCCGGACCAATTGGCACAGTGTAATTTTGATTTGGTGGTAATGGTGGACCAAATTCTACTTGTGGTTTAGTTTTCTGTTTCTTCTGCGGATGCTTCGGTAACTTGTTTGGTGGTTTTGGTAGAGGTGGTTTGACTGGTGGAGTCTTCTCTGATTCATCATTGGATTCTGAGTCAGAGTTATGGTAGGATGTGATAAGTTCTATTTTCCTGTAAAAAAATAAAGAAAAAGATGCAAACAAGCTTCTTTGGAATCAAGTCTTGTTAAAAAAATATTAAGCAAACCAATATGCAGTTTGCTTATAAAAATGCGATCTGCTAAACTTCAGTATTTTATGTGTGTTTTTTCTAATAAATTTATCAACTTACTCCTCCTCGTCATCACTAGCAGCTCTTTTCTTGAGACTCTTTGAATTTTTTTCCTTTGTTCCCTTCTCAGGTTTCTTTGTTGTATTGATAGCAGTCTTAGCAATAATCTTGTTTTGTGAATTTTGTTTCTCAGCTAGTGCTTGCTGGTAAAGTTGCCATTCCTCAGCCGACACTTCTGTTGAACCTGTGGTTTTGAAAATAGCTCTTGCATAACAAAATATAATTTATTATGTCATTAACAATTTTATTATTATTGTCTTAACTACTAAGTTAAAAACATTGATTAAAATAATTTCATTATTTTATTCTATTTATGTATGCATTTAATATAATTTATCTTAATTCTATAAGACTGTTAAACCACTTCCTGTAATTTTAATACCTATTGTTAACAAAATTAATTTATTATATACCTGACGCATGTAACTGCTGTTGTGCTAATTTGAGAGCAAGCATGTACTCTGGTGGAGCTTCCCATGTCACTGCATTAGTTTGCTGGTTCCAGTAATATGTGAATCCGCTGTTCTCATCATAGCAAGCGGACCATGCTGTAAGCAATAAGCATGGATCATTATAAAAAAAAATGAATAAAAATAATTCCTCTTTTATGTCATTTGTCATTTATATGTCATATAACACAGAAAGGATTGTAAGTCAGATAAGTTACCAATGTTTTGTTGTACATTTTTTTTAAATATAGACCTCAATACTAACTTAACTCCCCTTAACTCTTTATGGCTGATGTAGGCATTTTAAGACAAAAAATGCTTTTACACTTATATCACTTGTTAAGTAAGCACCTCATCAAACTGGAACTAAGTTATACAAAGTGTAACTTTTTGGCAGTTAAATAGTAGAATTGGTACATATGAACATGGACCTTTACCACCAGTTTTCATTTATAAATAAAAAAAATACTTTATTCAAGTAGGCTTTTACAAGCACTTTTGAATCGTCATTTAACAAACTATATTAAGTGAAGCTACCACCTGTTCTCAATGCAGATTCTGCCGAGAAAAAGGGGCAAAAACTCAGTTGTTACTATTATCTAACATTTAAAATACAAAGTCATGTCAGTTAAACATAACACATATTAACATTTGTATGGAATGAATTGTTTGTATTATAATAAATTTATAGTAAGTTTTTTTTCTCTTAAATTGTGTGTTATTTGAAAAATCATTGTGACCAGTGTATTTATGTTATTTTTATTATTTAATAATGTTGTTTGTAAAGTATATTAATTTTTTTTTATTAAATAACTTCGACATATTTGTTATTTACAATTGTGCACTTTAATACTGCACGTTTCTGAGCATCTAAATTCGTTAAGGGCATTATTATAAGTATTTATTTTGACAACACTTTAATTGTCATGGCTTAAAGTTTTAAATTACTTCTTTATAATAACAAGCAAATATTTATTATATTAAAAGTTGCTATATTTATTATCATTCTGCAGCTAACACATATGCTGAGGCGCAAAATTACTTACGACAGTGCGGTATGGGTGCTGGATGAATGCCGGCAGGTGTGTTCGGAGTTTGATAACTGGATTCATAGCCCGGATAAGTCGCTGGTGTTTTCGCTAGTCTGCTAGTCGCATAATCATTATGTTTTGCAGACAATGGTGATCCTTCATCTATGTCTTCATCCGAATCACCGTAATTGACTAACAGCCCTAGTGGATTTAATTTACTCATTCTCGATACGAGATAGTATTACTGTCATTCACTAAGTTAACGAACTTTAATAGAACGCTGAAATGCAGATTTATTTTTTGTAATTACAAATTGTAAAAATATCTAGCCATTATGCTTAGCGAATAGTTAGACGTGAAATTTGACATTAATGACATTAGCGAATAATGATTAATTCGACGCCATGACGGCTATTTGTATTTGACATATAGCCATTGCGTAGTACAGATAAGGAATTCAACAGTTAATTAAAAACCTTATTTTTTTATATATATTTTTTAAATTCTATTTTAATATATAAACGAAGTTATTTTATGTAAACTGGGTCTGTTTATATTTTTATTAACCCAGAACAATTTTTTGGTGCTAAATATTACATACATTTTATCTAGTTTATCATTATTTTAACCATTGTATTTATAATGAGAACAATTTATATAAACGAGATTGTTTTTTTTACTGCCAAGGTTAAAGGTAATATATATAATAAATAATAATATAAATTGGTAATATGGTATACATGACTGGTGGTCTATCTTGAGATAGGCTTACTCGGCCAAAATCGGAAAGGACGCCATGACTCGTAGATATTTGTCTATTTTAATTTATAAGTAGTATAACTTAACTAAATTTATTTTTTCAACTACGATATTCCTATGTAGTTATGTAAGTTAAATTTGTATTTTTTTATTGTATAGGTGGAAAACGGGCTGTTTGCTTTCCACCCACGGACATCTGCAACACCAGGAGGCTTGCAGATGCGTTACCGGCCTTTAAGAAAGGTGTAGGCTCTTTTTTTTGAGGGTTCACAAATCGTATCGGTTCGGAAAAGCCTTTAGAAATCGCGCTGTTGTGGATTGAGATTATTTAAAAGTTAAAAACTTTATGTAATGACAACTGAATGTAAGGCATCCTACTGCCAATTTTAAATATGCTGTACCAGAGCTGAAGTAATTTTAGCTGAAATAATCTACATTTATCTTCAAATAAGTTTTTGGGCGCCATCAATTAATTAAATAGCAATTTCTTCCAGACGACCTTGTCCTTCATGGTAGAATTGTAGTGTAAGTTGGTAAGGTGGAATCCTCTCGTATTAGACTCAACATTAATAATTTCAATTAATAAGCCTTTGAATCTAAGGTCCACATTATTTAATTAAAATAATAAATATATTTCAAGACCTAATTAATAAGCTTTTACTTAATTTTTAGAAAATATGAACAGATTGAGCGTGTCTGAAAACAAAAAGGGATTTTGTGTAAAAGGATAAGTGAGGATTAAATAAATAAAAAAATTAAATTACGGCTTAAAGAACGGCTATGAGAGTCGTTCATATATTCCAAACAGTGTTTTAAATAGTAGGGTGTATTAGGTCAATCCTAATACACCAGTACTGTTCCTGTGTATGCGAATTAGGAGCCTTAAAGAATAGTACAGCTATTTTTAATACACCTAGGCCAAGCGAATATGACTAATAATAATGTTTAGTAATGATTTATTAGTTTACAAATTACTGTACAATAATTATTAAAAATATTATTACACTGGGAAATACTTTTATCTAATACAATTTTCTAATACAATAATTATTATACTGGTAAATAAAAATTATTTGAAGAACTTTTAATTATTTATTTGTAACTTAATGTGTATTATAACAGGCATGTTTTATTGTACAAATATAAACAATATTATAAATATTTATATCTAACTTATATGATGTTTACTTACATATATTTTACAAGTTGTACCATTCTGCTTAACAATTATATTATATACAGTTTTGTGTTACTTTAACAAGTAATATTGTATTTGAAAATAACATTTCAGTTAAAAAAAATATGATCAAATAAATAGGTCACTTACCTACTTTTTCGATCGTAGGTAAAATATACGTAGGTTATCTACATTCTGTGACATTATATTAAGCTGAAAAGTTCGTTTTATTTATTTGAATGCGATAATCACCAGATCTGTCAGTCCGGTCAAGAAAGATGGTTTGCGTTAAACAGGCTTTTGACTGAGAAATGTTATACTATACAATAACGAGCGATTCAGGTAAAACCGTGCGGTGCAGATAGTAATAGGATAAGAGCGCTTTTTAAAGCTGGATTTAATACGTCATCAGAAACGATTTTTATACGGATTATTTTTTATGATATTAACCATTTATCATTTGATTATTATAAAATAATTATGCAAACATCACATTTTTAATAATAAGGGTAAGTGAAATTCGATTTTGACTTGTTTACCTACAGATACTAACCATACAAGTGTCATTTATTTTAATTCAAAACACCTCAACTATACCTTTATTAAACTTTTTACTTAAATAAATAAGATATATCGTTCTTTGTCAACTCAACTTAATGAAGTAGTCGTATTTAATCAACGACAGCTATTTGCATTATTTTTTGCTGCAATTATTGTGAGGAATGTCAGTGAAAAACTTAAATATATGAAGTCATTATTTGATATTTAATGTTACCGCTTTACAATGCACGGTTCGCAAGTTCCAGGGTTAAGGTATGCCGGATGACAGTGAGGACAAGCGGGATTTTCTCCATAACTAGCCCTACCAGGTCTAGACACTTGAACCTGGAATGACGTATGCGCGTCTTCATCGTCATATCCTGGGTGAGGTCCATCTAATGGAAACACATAATCCGGGACAAAGTATGAACTAATGTTGTACTCAGTATTACTGGGTGTAGGATCGACTATTTTTGGCGTGGATCGAGTTATAACACTAAATGGTCTCTTCCCAGGTTTAACTGGTTTAGGTGTCGTTGTGTTGGTTTCGTTACTTAATTTAGGAGGCTCTAAGTCGAATGCTGGTACAGCCCATTTCCATTCATAGTAAATAGGCGGTCCCATGGTTGTCGATGCCAATTCTGTTATGTCAGTCTTGGGTGGCAAGAGTTCCCTGGATGGTTTTGGTACTTGGACATTAGAAGATTCTATGTTTGCGTCGGAGTTTGACTTTACGTTAACTGAATTAAACCGCGACCCATCAGTAGAGCTCTTCTTTTTATCAGCCTGCAGTACATTGAAATTATTTCCAAAATTCTTGTTTTTGCGCGGAGTCCTATCTTCTTCTGAACTTACCTGACCATCAGGTAAATGGTGATTCAGATCAATAATTTCCGTTTTCGTCATCGTTGTTTTAATTGAGTCTGGAGAGTTCGGATCGAAACGTTTTATGAAATTAAACACGGGGTCTGGAGTGGGCTTAACTCTGATATCTAGTCCTAAATCATCATTTCTTTCAGTTGTAGTTGGTGGCAAAAATGGTGGACTCAAGTCCTGTGATGGTGGATTAATATTTCCACGTGGTCGATTATTAGTAGTTGAAGGTAATTGACCAGGACTTTGTGAAGATATTTTCTTATTACCACCAACGCCTTCATTAAAGTTTAGTCTAACATTGTTAAAATAATTAGAATTCGAAGTACCGGTGTCAATATTAACTGGACGTGGTTTCTTTTTGGTGCTCATTGACCAGGAGGTTGGTGGTCCATACCTTGGTTTGTCACTATCTAAGTCGTTCGAGTTTAAAATTGAATCTGATATTCCAACAATGCTGTTATCAGGATGAATTGGAAACTGAAATATAAAAAATACATTTATTAAAAATATTATCTTGAATATTTAAATCTTTACTACAAAATAACATGCTTTCATCTCTAGGAACCATATTATGCAATTAAGAAAAAGCGTAAAATGTACATAGTTCGCCTTATTGTGTGCAAGGCGCAGAGACCTACTATTATTACTTATTTCCGTTCCTATTCTCAACACAATCTTTAGGTAAAATGGGGGAAATGAGACCATCTGTAAATTGCCTTTATATGGTGTATACATTAAACAAAATTAATAATGTATTTGAAAAATAAATTTTAGGATCGATAAACATTTACTCTTATTTTATATACTATTATAAAAAATATTTCATTCTTTCAAAAAACAATTTGGCAACTAGGGTGTGAAATATAAATATTAATTATCAAATCAGAGATTTTATCATTTTCACCTTAGATTCAGCTTCTCTTAACCCATCGTAGTACTTATCATTCGGAGGCACAGATAGTATATCGGGTCTAGGAGTTCGGAGACGCATCTCCTCGTCAGACACAAACGGCTTGTCCCTTTGACCTGAAGTGAAAAATAGAGCATAAATTTTATTTTAATTATCATAGTTTAGCATACAAATGTATGTGTTTATGCACAACAACAGTTGCCTTAAAAGCTGTGGGTTATTTGTTTTGTTACGACTTGCTTGGTATTGGTATCAAGAGAATTAAGGTTTGTACAACATGCAATAATAACAGTTACAATAATTGTGGATTAAATGAAACTATTTTCATGATCTGAAAAATACCGCCACGACTGCCATCGGTGGGATTTATTTCGCAACGATTTTTAACCTCCGTTGTTCAATTTTTATTCGGACTATGTCGACTCAAATTATTTTTATAATATGGTCTGGTATATATAAGTTTATAAGTTAAAAAAAATAATCTAAAAAGTTTAATCTTTACAATTTGAATGTAATAAGCATAAACTTAAAGTTATGGTATGGTACGTTTAACTTTTACCAGCGAAATACATAATAATAATTATAATGTTCGACAGTTTCTATTGGTCGGGTTTTTTGTGGCTAACATATACGCATTGCATACACAAAAAAAAAATATTTTAGAACCGTAATGCGAATAAAAAATACGATAAAATGATTTGGTAAATTTAAAGTCACGTTTCTATAAAAAATAGTCTCATGAATTAATGAGTCATATAGAATAAATGTGGAAGACTATTTTGGCAAAATATTGACTCATACGATAGCGTTGGGCAATTTTGACGATTCATCAACAATTGCTTTATTACACGTCATTTATAATTCAGAAACTCAACGGTTCTCAACCTTCGCTAACATACGAAACCTACGTTATATTAATAATTGATTATTAAAAATGTATTAATTACAAAAGAAATATTTGAAGCTAATAGCAAATGCTGTCTTTGTAAATACACGCAGGTATTCGTAATGTTATGGCATGTCACACATTGATGCGAAAATTGGAATTTAGGCTTTAAAACTTAGTTATCCATACGCACCGCAAACATTAGATACTACCGAAAATACTATAGCTTTTTAATTTTTTGTAAACGATAATTTATTTAGTAAGTAATTCCAAATACGAAGATACACTACCAATTTCATTACTTAAATGACTAGACTAGACTTATGTAAAAACACGTTCGTAGTCAATTTATTATTATGATAAGTGGAACCTGATTGTTGAAAATGTTGATTTATTAAAAATTGTAAAACCAAAGTTGTTGCTTATGGCATTAGTATCAATATGGTTAAATCTTATATATATTCGGTCATGGTCTCAATTTAAAGAGCGCTATCCGTAGATTTACATAAAATTCATGAGGATTCTTGATTGTAATTTACTAAATTGTTACAATTTAACAAAGAATTAATTTAAGAGAGGTACTGGCCGATTACAAAACGGTACTACGGCTGTGTAAGAAAAAATAATTAAAAACTTAAACAAAATTAAAATAAATTGTTAGCGACAAACTCCAATTCTAACCGAACTAATGTATACCATTTGACATTAAAAATATCATTTAAAAAAGGTTTCATCATTTTAGCGCCACATACAGATAAGTGACTTGCAGTTTATAATGAAATGAAATCAAAACAAAACCTATTTATAGGTATCGAAATTCCTAAAAAACTTCCGAATAAACGCGAAATTTCTCAGTAGACCCACTAGTAATAATAAATACAATTTGAAAGTTTACACATGGTTTACAGTTTATAATTTATTCACGCGCATACATTAGATCTTTCCATAACAGTATGTAAAATGACACTAATTATTAATGTCCATGCACAGCATACAAAGGGCGTATTACGGGAAAGATCAAGGGCAATGAACTAGAGTTTATACATGTAACCATTGAATGGCAAATTATTCTTGGTAATATGTATGAACGTAATTATTACATAAGTGTCTGGCCATTCATACATGTTTTTGCGCGTTGTGCAATCGAGTGTGGTTTTGTGGGTGGACATTGCAGTCAGATCGCTGTGTTTGTTGTTTTTCTAATAACATTCCTAACTGATGTTTGCTTTAGACAATATTCAAGAATTCCTGGTTTTTTTTGTCTATAATTGAAATAAATGTGCGATGACTACATCGAATGAATAACTTAGTGTTGTTTGTGAATCACAGGATTACCGTTGAATATAACTTTACTATAAATTACTATTAATATATGAATATCATGTATGATTTACTAATGGTGGAACAGTAATCAGTAAGGTTTTTTTATATGATATAGGTAAAGGGACGGGCAAATGGGCCACCTTATGGTACGTGGTCACATGGTGGTAGCGCTAGTAGAAATATTAACCACACATTGCCACTGTGCGGAACACTGCTGTTTGGCGATAGAATATCTGATGAGTGCATGGTACCTACGCAGGCGGACTTGCACAAAGCCCTGACACCAAGTGAACGCAACGTAAAACTAACTTTGTAACATTTAAAATAAAAATATTTATAATAGGGTCAAGTATCAATTTGTGTTTCTGTAGTTTAAAATGTTGGACGTCATTTAATCGTCGTCATTAGAAAGAGTAACTGTTGAGTTTCTTCCCAATAGAATCTCCATTCCGAACTGGGAGCAGAGTGTAACATGAAGGTTAAAATTCAGTGGCGCAGCTAGATGGGCAAGGGCCCCGGTGCATAGGAAATAATCGGGCTTTTAACTTATATCGCCCTTCAACATTATGGATAGGAAAAAACTTGTGAGCAGGGTCGTGGTTTTCTATATTCAGGAGCTGGCGAGTTGGCTGACCCGCTCTTTTCAAAACTTGACTTGGTGGTAGGGCTTTGTGCAAGCCCGTCTGGGTAGGTACCACCCACTCATCAGATATTCTACCGCCAAATAACAGTACTCTGTATTGTTGTGTTCCGGCTAGAAGGGTAAGTGAGCCAGTGTAATCACAGGCACAAGGGACATAACATCTTAGTTGCCGAGGTTGGTGGCGCATAGGATATGTAAGGAATGGTTAATATTTCTTACAGCGCCTTTGTCTATGGGCGGTGGTGACCACTTACCATCAGGTGGCCCATATGCTCGTCCGCCAACCAATGCCATAAAAAAAAAAAAAAACTTAGGTTAGAGTCCCAGAGCTCTGGGGCCCTGGTGCACTGCACCTACAGTCTACATGAATAAATGATATTTCAATTTTGATCGCTCGTATGATGTCAGATGATTAGATTGATTGATAGATCGTGGTTATTATTATCGACCATCAGTTAAGAATAGCACCAAATTGAGGCTGTATCGTGGATATACACGAAGACCGACAAGGTTGATAACATGCACTCGCGCCGGCCTTTGTATTGAAGGTAACGAACAATACATGGATTTCGAATTCTGATAGTATTGTATATAGATCGTATTTTTAATTTTATTAACCGATTTTATCCTTGCTTTGATTTTTTTTATAAAATCATCCTTAATAAAATTATTTCGAAATAAGAAGTAAGTGTTTATAATAATATTATTATTAAATGTTTTGTTATTTTTTTATGATTTAAACCTGATGGTAAGTGGTCACCACCCGCTACAGAAATATTAACAACTCCTTACATCGCCCATGCGCCACCAACCTTGTGAAGTTAGATGTTATGTCACTTGTGCAATACAAGTGAGTTACACTGGTTCACTTATGAGTGATTGTTATGTAACCAGACGGGCTTGCACAAAGCCCAACCAATAAGTGGTTTAACTTTAGAAGTTATTAAAGGAAGAATGCTGAACGTTTGGGAAAACTCCGGTTCTACTTATTAATGAATTGAATTACGTAAATGAAACCGAAATGTTTAATATATGATCTTCAAAAAAATACATTTTTATACTAATAATAAGATGGCCGACGGGACCAGGTCCAGTGACTAGTACATGAATCTTAATGAAACAAAAGATTGCGGGTCCAAACCCAATCAATAAATAATGAAATGACCAATGAAATTAAATCATCACTGAGTTTTCATGTGCTTAATTTATCATTATAATTCATCGTTAAGAAACGTGCATGTCTCGGATGTAATCCTATAACATCGTATGAGCAACCCGCTTCGCCACAGTAAAAGTTGAAATAGATAGAAGAAGCCTTTGTTATCTACTGGCTATTATTGCTAACAAGATTGTTTCTACTTACGAGGTATACCATATGGGTACCAAATAATACCAACGTATTATTTAAACAATAGGACTTAACTTGTCACTTCTGAATAGTTCACTCCATTTGAGGCGATAATACCCCAAATCCATCCTATACTAAGCATCTTCAATTACGTGTCTTAGTCTAACATAGGTTATACTAATTACATAAAATACGTACGAACTAATTTGATTAGTGAAAGTCTATGTTTTGCGTAACAACAGTTTATCTCTTACAATAAATTATAGCTATCGTACCACATTTATCTGACTAACCGGCTAGAATAATAACTAGTACTAAGTATAATTTGCCTAACAACAAAAAGGTTTTGCAACTTTGAACAAGTATACAAAAATATACATATAACGGTCCGCTAATAAAATATCAATATTAATAAATGTCTTCTAGGTGGTAGGTATATTAATAGAGATCCTCACACCTTTAAGTGAAACTGTCATCTACTTATCACCTTTACGTGTGTTTGTACAACGCTGAATTGTCACACTTTCTCAAACTTTTTGTCTCACAATTTGACTATCTAAAAGAAATAAAAGCCTTATATATATCTATTTGCTTAGAAATTTTTAGAATTTTTTTAAGAGTAGAGTGAACAGGTTTCTTTTGGATGGGCGTGTACCACCTTCGTCTTCATCTACACTTTCCATCAGGTGCGATGGAAGACAAACGCCTGTTCCACTACAACGATAAAAAAAAGATATATATAATATTTCTTAAAAGTTGTTCCCGAGATTAGCTTCTTAAAAAATTAACGCCAACGTTATTATCGACGATATATTTTTGACGAGTAGTGTGGTCCGCGGTTCGTGGTCCTCCGTGGTCGAGTAGTGTGTACACCGGTTTTCATGGGTACGCCACTCCGAGGTCCCGGGTTCGATTCCCGGCCGAGTCGATGTAGAAAAAGTTCATTAGTTTTCTTTGTTGTCTTGGGTCTGGGTGTTTGTGGTACCGTCGTTACTTCTGATTTCCATAACACAAGTGCTTTAGCAACTTACATTGGAATCAGAGTAATGTATGTGATGTTGTCCAATATTTATTATCGCCCACAAATATTACAGTAAATAAAATATATCTTATTTACGCTTAGATAGAGTTTTTGGAAATACAGGGACAAGTTTCTTATTTTCATATAATTTATTTCTTTCCTTACACAAAAGGATTCGGAATATGAATTTCTTAACAAAGTTTTTCATTGCTCATCGTGATAAGTATGTGAAACGTATTAAATAAGCAAAAGATTTAGTTGGAATAAAGCCTGCCAACTTAACTTTGGTAAATTGAATTAAGGCTGCAGATCTTGAGGCAAAAGCCCCAGGTCGGCCAAAAAAATTTATATTTTTGGTAAAGAAAATTTCAGTAGTAAACTAAAATTTAAAAGTTAGTTAGTTAAAATTTGTATGAAAATACGTAATGCCGTTGATCCTATGCCTAAAATCGCCACGAACGCGTCGAATGACCGGACCATCATATTATGAGTATTGTAATGGAGATTGCATCTATCATTTTTCTTATGTATTGGTTTGGCGGTTGAGCAAATGGGCCAACTAATGGTAAGTGTTTACCACCACCTATTGACAATGACGTGGTAAGAAATAATAACTTGTGAGCTAGATGTTGTCTCTTGTGTCAACAGAATAGTACTAAGTATTGATGTTTGGCGGTAGAATATCTGATAAGTAGGTGGTACGTACCCAGGTGGGCTTGTACAAAGCCACACCATCAAGTATTGCGCTCATTCACGCACTATAAGTTTTTCTACATAGTTTGCTAGTCTCCATTGCAAATAACAAGTAAACTCCTGTCAACTATCTATCATCATTTATTTAAAATAAGTAGAGCCTTACCAATGAGAAGATTAGCGTCATAATCGCTCTCGGAATTGGAGCAGTTGACCATGTACCAATGGTCACAGATGAGCATGCGCTGTTGAAACAACGTCGTGTTTGGACAGGAATAGCTGAACTGCCGACCTAGACCATCGCACATATGGTAGACCTGGTGAAAAGAAAACGTGGAAATTAATCACAAATAAAATATTTTTTCATAAAGTACACATAATGATACAATTTAGGTTTATATAACTCTATATTTCTACAGAAGATTAGTTTACTAATTTTAGTAATATAAAACACCTATTTTTATGAAGATAAATGTCTAATTTGTGCTTGTGTGTGTGATTTTAAATAGTGTGTGAACGTGACTCTATCTAGACAAGAAAACATTTCAAAACATTAAAAATCCTTGTTTCTATATAAACTCGAAACGTCTAAATGTCCGTGCCTACATTGAAACTCAAAAATAACTTATGTCAAATAAGCCGAAGAAAAATATTTACCAAACACCATTTATTTTTGAAGACGGTTTTATTTAAGTTGGAGAAAAAACAATGTTACGTTGTATATATATATATGTCTATAAAGATTTGCGTTAAACACAAGTTTAAATAAGTGTTATAGTTTGTTTATTAAATATGTTTAATTTTTTAATTAATAATTTCTTTATCCCGAACGCGCGGCTTCTATCTCCCCTGATTAATTTATAATATACGTCTATTTGAAAATTACAGTATAACACAAATGGTTGTAATATATCCAGTTAAAAGAAGGATCATTAAGACTGGATCACAATCATTAAAGCTATTAGAGATCCCTTGACCTTACTGAGGACCGTTTCTTTTTGGAACCCTGCTAAAATAATAAAAATATTTTGTTAATATCTCGGTTTAAATAAAATAAAATAGTCATGGCTTAGGATATCATTTAAGAATAGTTGCAGTTCATCAATAATAATTGTATTTAAAGGACTTACAAACAAGAAAAAAAGAATGTGCGCTTCCTTAAAATATTAAAAATGTAACGAGGCCGTCCGTAATCATTTTTTTAAATATCTTTTAAATTGAAAGCAATTGATTCGGCTCCTTGGCCTTTGATTATTTTTATGACACCCAATAGTCTTATTAAATAAGAAACATTTATATTTTGCATAATTATAACTAAGAGACACCCAAAGTTTCGATATACTTATAGTCCTAGATCTAGAGTTCCACGAACAAGCGTCATAAAATAATACACAATCTTTTTTGTTTTAGTATAATAACAAATACTTACTCAATAAATAATAAAACGTAACATTTTAACTTAAGGTGTTAACATCAAATAACAAACTATGAAATATTATTCAAATTTAAAAATAACTAACCTTCAAATTTAAGATAATTGCTAACATAATTTACAACTTAATTACTTTTGAATACCGCATCTATGCATGTATTAACCGTATGTAAACATTTCCGACTATGTTTGTACATAGGTATTACATAACCCATAAAGTGTTTAAGGAAACAAGTATTATGTATTGTATCATACACGGATGATGCGCCTATCATTAAACAGTAATTACTTTTTTACGCTAAATTAATTGTAATGATTTGTAAATCGCATTTTATTCAATTAGTAAACTAACCGCTAAGGTGAAGTCTTATTCAAGGATGTAATAACATGTTTTATTTATTATTTCCAGCAATTTGTTTCATACAATCAATAGTTCTGGTTACCGATAATCCTAAAAAAAATAATTGATTGTTTATGCTTTTTTTTTCGTTTGTCGTCATTGAAGGTGTGATGTAATATACACTTTTGCAGATATAACTAATATGCAAGGTATATATTATGTCGAAGACAATAATGTTAAATTTTTATACAATTATTAGAAGATTTTAACGTTACGCCGATTTTCTTAGATATATTTCCTTTTTCGAACCGGCGGTAAATTAAAAATAATTACGACTAAAGAATATACATAGGTATAGTTTATATATATGTATATAAGGTTTCAAATCTAATCGAAAATATTATGCTAATCACTAATCACAGTGAAACAAGCTGAGTGCTATAATCCATTCTTTGTTAAACATTTATACGATATATATATATATATATAATTATATATATATATATATATATATATATATATATAGTTCGCTAATCTCCGTTGTAAATAGCCGGTAAGCTCCGGTCACCTATCAATCATCATTTATTTAAAATACGAAGAGCCTTACTAATGAGAAGATTAGCGTCATAATCGCTCTCGGAATTGGATTAGTTGACCATGTACCAATCACAGATGAGCATGCGCTGTTAGAACAACTGATTGTTTAAATAATAATATTATAATGTTTTGGTATAAAAAAACTATTTTCAATATTTTTATTTAATGACCTAGGAAGGCGGACGGGCGCATTGGCCACCTTATGGTAAGTGATCACCACCGCCTATAGACCTTTCCGCTTTAAGAAATGTCAACAATGTCTTAGATCGCCAATGCACCACCAACCTTGGTATTGTAATTATACTGGCTCAGTCACCCTTTAAACCGGAACAAAAAAAAACAAAGTATTGCTGTTTGCCGGTAAAATAGGCTGATATGATGAGTGGATGGTACCTACCAACCGGACGGGCTGGCACAAAGCCCTACCACCAAGCTATGAACTTTTTTTTTGTCTCATATTTTAATCTCGAGTCATAATGTTCACTCAGTTACTTATTCAACCTACCTCATTCAATCTTAACAATTCTTGTAAGAATATTAATCCCTCCCCAACATACATATCTCTCAACGATAATAATTGGTTGTCTATGCATTTTTATAGTTTTACTAAACGAAAATTATGTGTGCTTGGAGATGAAACTATCTTCGTTCGCATAGCAAGGCCAAGACAACAATGGAATTTTGTGTTACCACCCACATTAACTATAGTTATTTTATCTTACTGTATTATTTAAGAGCAATATAGTCGATCGCAAGCAGTAGTTACAAAACAAAAGTTGACACTAAATCAAAACAAAACACATAGATTTTTACCATTACTACTGTTGTAACCATCTTCAGTCATAATATTTTTATTGTGAAGCAATCCGCTAACGATCTCATAGTACACGCAACTCATTCGGTGAGAATCAGGTCTAGCGTATTTTTTTAACGACTAACGTAAACGACGTACTTCTACAATAAATTGAAGGTACACAAGAAAATAACGGAATATGACCAATAATGTTATTTGAGTTATAAACTTCTGCGTTAAAAATAGATCTACGTATCATTTTGCTTAAATCAATGTAAAAATGAAAAACTTACAGTAAGTCTTAGATGGAGTTATTATATTACTTTTAAGAGTGTTAATTGTAATTACTCTATCAAATTCCCATTTGACGTATAAGAGAGCTAATTAAATTAACAAAAATCTCGGAAATTACTCAATTAAGTGTCGGTATTAATTGGTTTGTTTTTACCGTTTGCCTTCAAGATAAACAAAGCTAAACAAGTTCACCGTATTTCACACATACAGCGGCTATCCATCTATAAAAAACAATTGACCGCTGAAATTTGTCATTATTTATAAAGCACTCTAATATACAAGTGAATGAGTTCTATCTTTTTCAACTATCTTCTTCACGAACATAAAAAATACAAGCAGTATTTTTAAAATTTTAAAGTATTATTTAGTAGTATTGCAGTCTTAAAAACTACTTGCTTTACGAGTATTGTGCGAGTGAAAAATTACAGATCAAAAATCATTCAATCCAAACGAGCAGACGACACTCGATATTTTCTAATATCAATAGACATGATTCCCAGACATTAATCTGTTATGAAACCGTCTCTATTGAAATGTTTTTACCATAGAAAAGATTACCGCAATCAGGCTCACGATTGGTTCAGAGAGTATATGTTAATTATTCTATTTGAAATAGTACCAAATACACGTCAGTTTTTACTCATTAAATAGAGTATAAAAGTAGGTGCATTATCATAATTAAACTCAATGACTTATATAAAAAACCTCTTATTTCAAGTACTCTATATACACATTTTTCAATACTCATTTTAAGAGATTATAGTAAAGCTATCACCGGTTACAAAAGTTTATTCTACCAACCGAGGAGCCACTCTTCTTAGCAATTAAATAACATACGTAACTTTTGTTATTTGATAAAAGACAATTAATTATACACCCGATTACTGCGGATTTAATGTGAATTTGAATCTTTACTCGAAAGGTTCCTACCCTTTTATATATTATATTATTTATATTTTATGTATAATTTAAATAATTGGCAGCTTTGTTGGTACAGTTTCTTGTAAATAATCTTTAATGATTGCTTATATTATTTTTATTTTTATATATTCGGACTGAGTATATTAGTAGAATTTTCACTCACAATATTCGATTCACTATACATTGAATCTATAATTTTAGTCCTAAAATATCAAAAACAAATATGTTACAATAACAAAAACTGGATTAATCCAGATTAGCGTAAATTACAAACAAATTTTTGAAGACTTCATATTCTTCCTTCAATACCAATCTGATAAATAATTGACCTTACTGAAGTGCGTATAGGTCATGACACAAAAAAGGTATAACATTTAGATCAACGCATTATAAAAAATCGAGCAATGAGTTTCTTTGATATTCAATTTTGTATCATATACCTTAGAAAATAAGATAAATAATTTGCTGTTGTACGTGCGTTGTATTTCAATTATCTTCGACGACGGTATCAAGACGGTATCAATCTTTTTGTTAGAACTCCTAACAAATATCTTCCTCATTCCAAATCCAATGTATTATAATGTTACAAAATTTATGTAAATAAATAATAATTAAATTGTGCTTGCGTCTTCATCCGCGTAGGCTTTGTATATAACGTACCGTATTTAATTTGTTTTTGATTTTGGGAGAGCAACAATTCATATAATTTGTATGTACTCATATCGAAATTATATTTTTTGTGACGTCGGGTCGGATTGTTAGTATAAACAAAAGCTTGAAAGAATTTGGGATATATTTCATACTAACATAATATGTATATTCTGATAAAAATTGTTCGGTAGACACAAATTGAATCGGCTATTTACTAGTACCTACATACATATATCTTAGTTCTCAAAATTGATGGCGCATTAAATATGTAAGCGATTGTTATGTCTCTTATAGTGTCCATAAGCATGGGCAGTGCGAGTATACCTAAATATATTAAATAAAAATGGAAGCGTAAAATGGAACGTAAGCATTATATAGTTTAGGAAGGATAAAAAAAAGTTAAAAGTTAAAGTTGAAGTTAAGCCTAACCTTTTTCCCCCTATAAAAAAAAATAAATACGTCCAATAGTCCAAATTTCAGTTTTCTAGACTATTTCAATAGTTTTGGCTGTGCGTTGAAAGTCAGTCAGGACAAACTATTTTATAAATATACATCTATTTCGCGGATTCTTGTTAGCGATGTGATAATATATTAAAAACAAGTTGATAACAAAAAAAAATCATTCATTTTGTAACTAAACTATCGACGTAAAGTGCTTTGAACTGGTGGCTTAGATTGGTGTTCCACCTTGACCTGAAAGCAAAGCGTTAGGCGACAGCGTGGGCTTGAGGATGGATATCCTGTTATTTACATCTTACTTCATTAACTATTATTGTTATGAGTAAGCTTAGAATAGTTGACTTTACCTTTCGGATAAATATATGAAAATGTAGAGAATAGAGAACATCATTGCAGATATTTGTGTTATTTTGCGAACCACTCGCACAATAACATTGTGGAATTTAAATTTTAAGTATGTTTGCAAGTGCACGCCAAATGTCGTTTCTTCGTATTGAATACTATGTTATAATACATAGAATAAATTTTATAGGTACATAGAATCTTTTTACGATTGTATATCATTACTAAAATTGTACTGTTCAGATTTTTTATAAATATACCCGTCTCTTTCTAGAAATTTCCACAAACGGGCAGCAATTATTTCGAGACCTCGTTTATTTAATGTGAAATTAAAGAAATATCTTTTTGTCAAGTTGCTTGATTTATAAGTTTTAACTCGTGATTTATATTTCGAGAATCAAAATTGACGAACACGTATAATGGTTTGTCGCTTGTCAGAACTTAAATCGAATATTTAAAGATCAACAGTAACCCACAGCTGTTACGTAAGAGAAGCGAAAGTTCAAGGTGAAGTCGATCACTGGATCAGCGGTGTCGGACGCGCTCACTTTCATCTTGGTAGCACGAGATGTAATAGTAATGAGTGTTACCGCATGTATTACCTTGCTCGTATGTTATGTTGACAGTGACGAGTTAATTATTAAAAAGTAATTAATAATATGACTTCTGAATCATCGATTTTGGATAAAAAAAAACTGTAAAGTTATGTAAATGACGCCTGACAACAATTTTTTATATAACTATGGATACTATGTATCACACACACAAACTACAAACACATATACAAACTCTATGACTGACCTATGCACGGTAACTCTATTTCATTAAAACAACACCTCTCGACTCAGAAATACCAGATAAAATTAAAGCTGTCGTATTAGTTTCAAATAACTAAAATATAATTATTATTGTACGAGCAAAATGGAAAAAAAATAAAGATTTTTGACTTTGACTTGATTAACTATTTCATATCCATGGAAGTGTTAAATAATACACGTCATTTCTTATATTTTATTCTCTATATCTATAAAAAGATCTTGGATGGTTTTTGATCGCGCATCAATCAGTAATTGGACAAGATTTTTTTACCATTATCTCACCTTTTTATATATTATTAAAGTAATATGATTCAATCTATAACGTAGCCAGAACCACGCGAAGCCGATCTGCTTGTTTTAATAATTTATTATTCTTGAAAACAAAACAAAATACACGTATTATTTATTGTTCCAAAATTATTTAATTAATCTCTTACAAAAAATCGCCTTTAACACCTTTCCCGATATAGTCTTTAATTTTTAATTTCAAGTGTATATATTTTATATAATTATTTGAATATTAAACAAACCCAAAGTGGAATGTTTTAAGATTTAAGTGACTAATTTTAGTTTTACGTCATTATTCCATGGTATGCCGATGGTAACCCCGCCTGGGTTTTCATGCGCTTAATTTGTGTTTATATGTATGAGGGCGGTGAAGAATTATCGTAAGCAAAATTGGATGTCATATTGGCACATGTGTATTCATCAATCCGCTTTCCGCAATCTACAATCAACAAGAACAGCGTGGGGAAAAAAACTGTAAACCTTCTCCACACGAGAGGACTTACTTACCCAAGCCGTGGGATTGCTACTTTTATTCGCTATATACATAAACACATACTTATTTACAAAGTTATTTTTACTTTAAGAGTTTTTTTCATAATTTCTTAACAATAGGCTAGTTGACAAAATTTGGAAATTAGTTTAAAACTATAGCTTAGCATCTATTTCACCCCAAAAATATACTATTTTAAGAAAAATAGGTTTTTTATGTTAGTATTTTGAGTTTTTAGAAATGAACTTGAAATTGACCGCGAAAAAGGCCAAGACTGTCATGGCGTCTTGAATGACGTCACACCTCGCGAAACAGCCGTGTTTGTGTATGACAGTCAATTGTGTTTTGTAATAAATAAATACTGTATGGTGCCCCAATGTGAAAGTACAATGATAAAAACGCCAGACAAATTATTCATATACGTACCAAACAATAAATAAATACGAATAAAGTGCTTAAAAATGGCATGGAGGCAAGATGCTCTTATTTTGTCAACTAATTCCACAATTTATTTCTGTGAAGATCATTTCGATGTAAGTATTAAATACAACTTTATATATCTAGTTATAAATGTATCGTAAAAGAAATGAATTTAGCAAATATAATATATTACACATAACCTATTTAATGTTAGGACTAGAATAGGACTTTATAATTTGTTTGAGTTAAAATATTATTTTCGTTTTATAAAATGTAATAATTCAAACTCTTCTTATGTTTTTAGTTGCCAAATGATATGACTAATTATACAGAGTATCATATTATGGGTAAAGACACAAGTGCGCATGAAACCAGGTTGTATACCAACGAAGTTCGAATGCCAAGAAGATATATGTTGAAAAAACAAAGTTTGTCAATAATCGCAGAGTGTTTGAAAGATCCAGAACCAAGTAGTACCCCCAGTTTATCTGCCATAATGATAATTGATAGCAACAACGTAGCGTTCTGCGCTTGTTTCGCGAGGTGTGACGTCACGCAACTCTGATTGGTGTTTAATGTCACGTGATTAAATGCCTCATTTTGTCGATTTTATTTTCCAAAAATATAATTAATCTTTTATTATTTTTGTAGAAAAGTTGTTTTTTTATTTACTAATTATCATGGTTAATCATTAGAAACTCAAAGCCATCCGATTTATTATTAGTGGAAACAAGCCTATTGTTATATAGCCCCTTAATATCTTAGAAAAGTATATTAAAACTGAAGAATAAAAAAAAGCATCCAATCCTCCAAGAAGTTGCAACGAATCGACGACTGCAGAGCTATTCTGTGCACAAACTCGAAACTCGATAGAGAAAACGATCGTGAAATGTCGGGAAGTGTTATGCGACATTGACCATATTAATTTTATTATTATATTTGAAGGATAAACGCATATTGTTGTACCTTAGCAAGTCGGAATGACAAGTTCGACGAATAGAAAGTGAGAAAGAAGTTGCCATTTAAAATTTGCTACTTACAACATTCATTTTAAAGCGTGTCTCATCAACGATGCTAGCCACATATTAAGCTGTAACCGTTACAATAAAAGGAAATAGATTGAGCGTTCTGTTTCAATCGCTTACATAAAATTTTGACACAATCTCGTTGTGTGATTTCGTCAACATGAATAAAATTCGCAAGTGGGTCATTTTCTTTTATTGATGTTGCATTTCAATAGGCTCTTGCGATTTGATAAATTTCTATTAAATTAATTAATTATTTTTTTATCCTACGTAGCTATATACGTTTTTTTTTGTTGCGGCAACGATAGGCTGAAGTTCAAATCAACATACGGTATTTTAAATTATATCTATATGAATGGTTTACGTAAGTAGTTTATTGTTACATTACGAAGAATTGCCTCATGGCTTAGGTTTTTTTTTTGTTTCGGTAATATGCCATCCGAATCACAGGTCGTAAAGTGATTGGCATATTAACTTGGACGCGTTGTATGCAAGAATAGTTTAAGACATTTAATAATTATGTAGTATTTGTTAACTTCGCAAGGTATATCGCTAGGTATATAGTACTTTTGTAGAGTACATATTATAAATGTTTGAAATAAAATGTGTTTTTTTAGTAAAACGTAATATCGCTATTAAAACATGATTTGTCTTATAGTTAGACGGGCGGACAAATGGGTCCCCTAATGGTAAATGGTCTTCAACGACCATGGACATTGGTAGCGTAAGAAATATTAGCCGTTTCTTAAAACACCAATGAGCTACCAATTTTGGGACCTAAGATGTTGTGCCCCTTGTGCCTGTAGATGCACTGTATCAATCATCCAAACCAGAACACAACAGCACATAATATTGCTTTTTGCCAGTAGAATATCTAATGAGTGAGTGAATATTTATCCAGGCAAACTTCCACAAAAACCCTTACTCTTATTTGGGATCATTAACGGTTTTTTTTTCTGTACTTTCTAGTTCTGTTAGTACGAATAGTCAGAGTTCGTAGTATGTATTCAATATTTAAAGTGTACATTAGGAACTTACATGTATAACGATAAGAGATAAAGTCCAAGTCTATTTCAAGTACCTACGGATAATTATACTCGTAGTTTTACTTAAACAATAGAAGTGGTAAAATATAGCCACCATAAATACACGCTGGCTTAGGATAATGTCAATCCTGTTTTAATTTAATCATATAAAGAAGCGATCATACACCTTTGGGCAGATGAGAGTAACAACATAATCTTCTGTAAAGTTACGAACACACGAGCGCCCCTAAATAGAACATCCAACTTCCATTTCATTAGTACTAGAAAATTAGCATAAAATTAATAAAAAAAATTAAACAATGACAAATTTTATTTAAAACCCATTCTGCAGTTACCTTTTAATGAACGCTAACATATTAAAATATCAATGTTTATAAATATAACATACGTTCACCAACAGATTTTTTTTTTTAATATTATTCTAACAGATAATATAATAATATATTATCTGTTAGAATTGATAAGTAGTGTGTACCCGTGGCTGTTCTGACAGGCGTCTTGGAATGCGCACGTTTTTAATTAAGTATCGAACTTAATATATTATAATAAGGGCGCTTGCTTAACCCAATTGCAATCTGTTTAATACTTGATAATCTAATATCCAAACATTAGGATCTTACTGGAAGTTTTTTTTATAAAATTTCTTAATTATTAATCCGATTAGATTGAAAACTCCTTTATACTTACTATAAATTACTTGTTTTTGTATTAGGAAAATGTCTTATAAATTTAATTTTAAGAAAATTGGACGTATCCTCGTAATTAGAAAATATGGTCACTGTTTACTTATTAAGGCGACCTTACTTTTTATAATTATTATTGTCTACGCTGAATTACTTTTAATTATATTGAAACATTGGTTTTAAATGAGGTTTATATTTCAACATACTAGATATCGGTGCGACTTTGTTCTATTAAATTATAAGTAAGTATATTGCACAAGTATTTAAAATATAATCAGCAAAATGTTTTTAAATTTATATGGAAATGTTAGGTTTTTTTTGTATTTAAATAATATTAGATTTAGGTATACTTTAATGTGGTATGATTTTTTTATAAGTATTTAATTATTGCAACCAAATAAATTAAAAAACTCTTAATAAAATCGCTGGAAATGTCTAAGTACAAGGCTTCCGGTCAAAAACATTTTGCTACTTGGTGTATGAACGTATATCTGTCTCAAAACTAACTAGTAAAATGCAATAAAATGCTTCCTTAAAAATTAGATTTTTGAATATTTTTGTTAAGTTTTTTATCATTTTTATATGTATACAAATTCACAGATTCAACTTCCACTGGGCTAACTCGCGGGGAACGGCTAGTCAGCAACCAATGAGGAGTAAGGATACAATTATTTCAAATTGATAAAAAATGGATATATGACAAAAAAAACAGTTACAAAATCGTTCCAATAATGGCTGTCGTGTTTGGGCGTACTTATGTTAACCAGCTTAAAATTACGAGAATATGTTTAAACCAAAAAAAAAGATTACACTTGTCAAATAGAAAATATTTTTGATCTGATGATATAACTTTTAATTATTATGAAAACTGTTTTTGTTATAAAACTATTTATAATCAAACACCTTATAACAATTTAATGAATACAAAGTAATGCTACACAATTAATTATATTAAACAACAATAATGCCTACATTCCACCGCAACACACCTTCGATGCTGAGATATAAAATGTCAAACCTCCCGCAACACGAAGATGTTACTCATAAATAAAACGACGTTGATTTTATATTCATGAACATAACAATTAAATTGCACATTAAAAGTAAGCATATTAAAGTATAAATTTGTTCAAGGCATAAATAGCATTCATTTAATCAAAGACGAAATGTTAGAATACAGGTCAAGTTCCTTGAAATAATTGTTACTATTGGTATTAGAAATAAGGTCACGTGTAAAAAAACTAGAACAAGACTCTATTATGAATTTCCTGAATTGTACTCGTTCCCATTTATGGGTCTGTAAACGTACCGAAAAATCAGTTCAACGGTTTTTAAACTACTTTTAGTTAAGGTCAAGGTTAGGACAGATTCATTATGACTACAGAGCAAGTCATCCAGTGAAAATTGTATTAACCGATAAAAATGTTTTATTATTATCATTTTGTTTCCATTATAGGTTTATTATAAGACGTACTTTAAAATAAATTAATTTGTATGAGTACATCAAACTTAAAACTGTATTTTTTTAATTCAATAAGGAAGCATTAACCTTACTAAAAAGCCGGAGATTAGCAGTGAGAATCGCAGCTGCTGGCTATGAAATCAAATTACTATTCAATATATACTTGCTTATTGATTGGTAAAAATCTACCAAAGATTTGGAAAGAAATACTTCAGACCGACGAACGAACTTAGTATCATTCTAAATTGTCCTCTACCCATAGTTTTTAAGTTTTAGATCATGGTTTGAACGTTTGAATTTAAATTTTATTTATGCACATACATCGTGTGTAACTTAAAACTGTGTGTTTTGAAAGAAACATTACATGTAACCTTACATGTAACAGATAATATCATGTGTTAAATTCGTTAGTATTATAAGTATTTGTAAACAGCGTCATATTACCCATAGATAATATCTCTACTATGTGAAGAGTCTATACATGACGATAGCGTGTGAAAACTCCCATTGTTGCAAGTACAAGTTTACGACAGACATAAAATCTCTTGCAAAATTATATGCAACATACAAACTTAACAATACATATAAAGCCTAACAAATATTAGGAAAGCGTACACAAAGATTGGTCATTTTGTTTATTAATAATAATAAACGTATATCGAAAAGAAGACGATCAAATAAACTTCTAGATGATATTTATGTATTTTTCTCTTTTCAAATATGTTAGCATTGTAAGCATTAGCAATACATAATTTCAATGAAATAACTTTGTTTTTAAATTCATGACACTATTTAATTTAATGTTTATTTTAATACTTAATTTAATAATAAAAAAATATATCCCGCTGAGTTTCTTTCGCCGGTTCTTCTCAGGTCTGAGGTGCTAAATTCCGAACCGGTGGTAGATTTTTGACAATCAATAAGCAAGTGTAAACACTTCTATATTGAATAAAGATTTTTGACTTTGACTATTTTAAAATGAATGCCTTGAATTTAAATAAAAAAAAAATGTAATTTGATGTTGCCAATTGTCATATATATATATATATATATATATATATATATAATATGTATAAACTTCCTTCTCGTTTAATAATTCTTTTGTATTTACTGAGATTCATTAATTAAAGATAAAAAAATTACAAGAGATAAAAATATTTTTAACAAAGAGTTTTGGGCTGATTACAAACGGTACAAATTAACGAATCGACTAATCAATCAATCATTAAACCAAAATTTGTTTCTCTAACACTCGTTAATAGCCAATCAGTTAACCCATTCAACAAAATTTGTTAACTAACATTTTTCGTTCTGTTAAATTAGTCAGTCACCCGCTTCTAGTAGAACAATTAAATACATGTTAAGCTGAATAATAGTATGAATAATTATATAAATTATCTATTTTATGGTACAAGTTTTATCAGCCAGTTGGTCAATTAAAATTAAAATTTAATGATAATCACCTTACAACTCTGTACAATATACATCTAAAGGGGAATTAAAACGAAATTAAACAAATTTAACTTATTTATAAATTGCGAGCAAATTTCATTCGGAAGACGGTAACCGCAATTTAGCACTTGACTGTAAATTTGATATAATTCGTACACAATGGCGTCGTGAACATAAACTCCTTGAGAATTGAGGCACTATACAAAATTCCATCATATACATGAGATTGGGAGAGATGACAGTCAATTGTATATGCAAATTGTATATAATAAAATTCCCCCATTACACTTGTACACAAAGACAGTTCTTTCAGACGGTGAATCACAAATTCAACCGCCGAACATCCAATGCGTAGTATTCTTGTGTACCAGTTTAAAGGGTGAGTAAGCCAATGTAACAAGGACAAAGGAACATAAAATCTTAGTTCCCAAGGTTGGTGGCGCATTGTCGACATGAGAAATGGTTAATATTTAAAACAGTGCCCATGCCGTTATGGTGGTGGTGATCACTTACTACCTATGTGCCAATCAAATAAAATAATAATGTGTTTAGCTATTTTCCAAAATATTGAACGAGTTTTATCAAAGTTTAACACAGCCAAACAAATTTTTATATATATGTGTGTGTATAATATAAACAAACACACATTAATTTGTTTAATATTGATAAGTATTATAATGTCAATGGCCATGTTATGCAGATGTCTCATTACAATCAAGTAAGTGTTACCGATTATGGGAAGCAGATCACCTTCAGAATGGGCTAAGGCATTGCATCACACGTTTTATAGTCTTCCATTAAAATAAAAATGCAAAATTGTTTTACTGCTATTACGAAAAAATAACATTCATAAATTATTTAAGGTTAATTGGATAGATCTTCTAAGTTTTTTCATACTTGCTATAATTAGAAATCTATTTTAGCTTGACTTTTTATTCTTACTGCATATTATAATTTAAAACTATAAAGATAATTATAAAATATCTGTTAGAGACTGGATGACCCACGTGGTTAGTTAAAAGTTTAAATTTGGAAAGAACTTTGTTACTTAAAAAATATAGACAAATGGCTACGAAACTTGTGTTTTAAAATAAAAGTACCTTCTTAAAATATGACTATGAAAAAGTACTGAATAAATAATTTTAGAAATAAGCCCAAAATGTTAAGACGACCAATTATTTTGTGTGTATATTATCCAAAATAACGAAGATATTTGCCTTTCGTTCTAATCTAAATCATTTTCTCAAGGGTTATAATTTTATTCACCAATGTAGCAGCAACCTTACCTCACACACTAATATTTATAAAAAGTAATTCTTCATGCGTTACGGTGATTAGCGATGAACTTAATAAGTAATTTCCCGGATAAATAAAATACCTTTTTTAATAGACTTGTTTACACATCTTCGTATAATAATTGATACGGTAAACACAACTAACATTCTTGTTGATTAATTTATAGGTTTTCGATATAATTAATATAAACATTATATTTATATTTTAATAAAATATTACACACACACACTCACAAACACTACACATGCACACAAAGTTTAGAAGCTTTAAAGTATTTATATGATATTCTATGATGATATCACTTTTACAATGTTATTATTATTCTTGTTAACAATTTACATATAATTAACATAGAAGCGCTTGTGTCAATTAATAAAAATATAATCTAATTTTAAAGAATCCTGTTATTGAATAATGTTCAATAGTTTTGTTTTAATATTTAAATTAAAAGAACATTAGTGATTACATAAGTTTTCATCGACCTTATCAATTACCTATCAAGTAACATTAATTCTTTTTTTTTTTTTTGTTTGCTTGTTGGCTTTTATTGCCAAGAGGGCACATATTATTTTACCAATGTCACGTGCGATGGAAAAGACACGACGGAGAGTGAACGGTACGGTTGAGATTTCAGGCTTAATTTAATTTTGAAAGCATAATAGTAGTAGACTCTCTGTTAACTTATAACTTAAAACAACACATTAATAAATAATTGTAACATTAATTCACTAAAATACGTCATATAGGTACGTATGTCACCCGCTTATATCAAATTAAAGTTATTTCAAGTACATACTATTTGAAAACCTTTAAGATCAAAACTACTTTAATAATATTTTCCCCTTATTTTACATTGACTTATATTGTATAGAATTGTATAACATATTATGTAGCTGATACTCCTAACAAACAATGAAATTATTCGGTCATAATAGCTGTAAGTAAAAGGCTATAATATATAAAGTATTTTATAGATTGTAGTCTTTTCATTCTCTTATTAAAGTTATGTATTCATTTAAAAAAATGACTACGGAAAAAGTACTAAATAAAATTATTTTAGAAATAAGCCCAAAATGTTAAGACGACCAATTATTTTGTGTTTATAGTATCCAAAATAACGAAGATATTTGCCCTTCTTTCTAATCCGAAATCTTTTTCTCAGGGGAAATAATTTTATTCACCAATGTAGCATCAACCTTACCTCACGCACTAAAACTTATTTACAAAAAGGAACATAAGTAAGTAGTCTTTAGTGGCAACAAAGTTATAATTTGCGACAGTTATATATACTCAAAATTGGGTCAAATTATCGCTAATTCATCTCATCGTTAGATACAGGTAGTGTCTTACACAAATACAAAACGATGTAACAATGGCTCTAATTGAAAAGCACACAATAGGTCGCTATCTCCAGATCAGCATTTATTAATGGAACATTCAAATTGTGAAACCGAAATTTTGTAAAGTTTAATATGAATCGTAAATTTAGCCTAAGCTTTGCCCGATGTTGATGAATACATTATACTAATTTCATTATTACAGTATTAGATAATGGTATAAAAAGTAAATAAATATTTATGTATAATTAATCATATATAATTAATTTTTAAGGCAAATGATATACTAAATAAAACGTTTTACATGCAAAGCGCTGTTGTACAATACGTTCTTTCGAAGTAAAGTGAAGGGTCGAGTCCATTGATGTTTTTGTTCTGTTAATATGATCAAATAATTATAACCTTTAAAATTATCCCTTTCGCATATATAATTATTAATAATTCGTCTAACATGTTACCAGTATGTTAGTAATATGATAGCTATGACCGTTATATCAGAACGGTTTTAATTGTATATAATTATTTATTTTTTTCGCTCCTTTCTCAAGACTATCGAATATATTTTTTTTTATTTTGCACTGGTATTGAGTACAAATAACCATATCTATCAATACTAAACTCACGATGATTTTTACATTTTATAAATGTAACTTTATTTAATACAAAAAAAGTACTTTCTCTTTCATTTTCAGGATCTTTACGCATATATGTATATACAAATGCGACGGTATTTGAAATATTATTTAAAATTTACTATACATTAATTAATAACTTATAAATCCTTTATTTAAAAAATTGTGTTTGGTAATTACATTTTCTCGTAGTTGCGTAGTCCCGTAATAAGTCAAGTGTTAATAAATAGCAAAGATGCGTTCACTAAATACAAATCAAAACGATTTTGACATAGTTAAGACACGTTCATACATTTCGTGTCTTGTGAAAGATACATAAATAGTAAAACATAATAAAGAAGCCGTCACTATAAATAAACTTTTTGAAAAGATTAATGGTTTTGTTTTTAGATCATGGAATTACTTTTTTATAATATTCCAATGTCATAACAAGATTGGAATAATTTCCGAACAGTCATCACGTTAACAGTCAACGTCCCGCGTATTTCCTTGAAATCTTGTAAAAAATCTTGAAAAATTGTATTGAACAAAAGATTTATTACTCCTCAGAGCCTACAATTGTATGAATTATTTTCCTCTAAGACCAATATTTATTACAATAAATGTGAAAAACATTTCTTTTTTTTCTTGATATGAAAATGAAATTCGCGAATTGGCGACGCGGCGCCTATGACGCGGTTAGTAAGTGGTGATATATCATAATGCCATCATAAATGACTACTGAACATCAGGTAGCTTGTTATATACCTTTAATTACTAAACAAATAAACATTAACGACAAAAGACTTAAAGTTTAAAAACTTTAAGAAGGCCAATAAGATAAAAAGGGGTATCATATTATTCTTGTCGTTTAGAGTGGGCAATAGGCTGTAAATGTTTTGATGTCAAATATATTAAAAGGTTTATTAAAAAAGCGTTATAAAAATATCAAAACATATTCTTTGTTTTTTACATTTGGAAATATGTATATAAATCATAAGACCGATGTTTTTAGAGTACTTCGTAATATCAGTTTCGAATTAATTTGCTGAATGATGGCACGATAAAAATGCTTGTAATGTAATACTTAATTTAAAAAATTCAGAAAAGGTCAACAGTCCATAAATCTATAATTGCTTTTAATTCAATGATTTAATATTTTTGGAAAAATAATACTAATTGAGAAGCAAAATTTATGGTTACAAAATATACATACGTAGTAGTTGTTGGTTATGAAAGACTTCGACGGCGGTTTCGATATTCCCGAAAAATCAGAAAACATTTAGACGGTACGCCATAGTACGCTTCAATACGAACTTTTTTTCTCTCGCATTCGCCGTAAGTAATACGTGATTTAATAATTAGGTACCACTAATTGGTTAAAATTTGACACTAACCAGTTTTGAAACTTTTTGAAAAACGTGTTTAAAACACATCTTTTATGGCTCGATTTTAAATACAAAAAAAGGTTTAATAGTTGCCGAAAAAAAAGAAACGTTTGACAAACGTTGAACGTGAAAACACGGGAAAAAAGTGACGGACCGGTTTTTACTTAAAAAATATTGTTACGAATTGGTAATGGTTATACCAAACAAAAACTAAAAATTGTTTGTTTTCGAAAATTAGAAAATGATAAACGTGATCGAAAATGTCAAAAAATGACGCACACACAAAATCGTAGTGGTTACACAATAAATGCGAATAAATGATAGTAAGCCTGTTGACTCTGATCATCATGGTCTGCAACAGGTGAATTCTTTGTACGCTTCTGTTTCTTCAAAAAATACACACGATGCTACGGTCTATAATCTTATAATATCTCACCTGGCAACCGGTCTCGACGTCTGCGTAATAGCCGGACGCTCGACCTTGACACGTGAATCTTGTCGCCGGACTCTTCACTCGATTACCCGTCTGGAAAAGAAATTATAAATGTGAAAGACTTATAAAAACAAACTGACGTTTTTGTAGACTAGAATTATTGCCTTGTGTATGCATCTATGCAAAACATGAAAAACAAATTTAATTGAAAAGGACAAAACAAAATGACACATGTTCGTTAATAACTTGTAACGTAACAGTTGTTAATGTAATTCTATTTTTTTTTGTTCTTATACACATATATGTTACAAAAAAAAATTAGTAAGAATGTAATAATACTGTAAGTACCTTATTTACATTTTTTCACGTTATACAATATTAATGTAAGAGGTATCTATCGTGTTGTTTTATAAGTAACTTGTTAGTGAAAATATGGATAGTATTACTTAATCTATACTAATAGGTACGTATTATAAATGTAAAAGTAGCTCTTCACACTTAAACCGATTTTGATAAAATTTTGACTTGAGTCCCGAGGAAGGAGATAGGAGATGTATTTCACCACTAGAGGGAGTGAAATACAAAATCTAAATTATTTAAATTTCACACGCGAAGAGCCGGAAGTTCAGTTTCTAGTACACGATAAAAAACTGTCGTCAGTACATACGCTCAAAAATAGAATTCAAATAATCACTTACACTAGATATTTTACAAGCTAAAGTGAAACAAATGTTTTTTTTTTTTATTTTACAATGACAAATAAAACTTATCGAACAAGGGATATTTAAGATTTATGACTCATTAACTTAAAAATCAAAAATACATCAAAATAAATGTTTTAAAAAGAGAAATTCAGGTAAAATTTCTTAAATATAGATAAATTAAGGTCACATAGTTAAATCTCCACGGTTCCGTCGTAATCGGATAAACTGCGAGACTAAATCTATTAATCGGTATAGACATGCATAGGCGAATGCAACACGCCCCGTTACTGCGGCGCAGTTAGATAAAAGAAAGTAAACCTCCTTTGTAATCATGAAACTATCCTTTACGGAAGATTTGTCGGTCATTTTCTACAATCAGCCGACCTGCTCTATATACCAGTAACCGGTCATTATCCGTAACGCCTTCCGTTCGTAATACAGTCACGAGATGCTTACGTAAACACGAGACCAATTCTAAATTAAGGTACAGTTAGAATCGATAAAGTGGGTGACGAGCAGTCTTTTCTTACGAGTACTTTAATTTTGTTGGCTTGAAGTTGCAGAGTTAATAAGTCAAAGGTTACGTAGCGATAGTAGATGGTATCTATATATCTCGTACTACATATTGTACATTAGCTCAGGAAATAAAAATTATAGATTTGAATTAATGAATTAACTATATAATAGTGAGTCTATGTAAGTCTCTTGGTGGTAGGTAGGGCTTTGTGCAAGCCCGTCTGGGTAGGTACCTCATCATATATTTTACCTTGTTATTTTCCGGTTTGAAGAGTGAGTGAGCCAGTGTAACTACAGTGACATAAATTCTTAGTTCCCAAGATTGGTGGTGCAATGGCGATATAAGGAATGATTAATATTTCTTATAGCGCCAATGTCTATGGGTGGTGGTGACCACTTACAATAAGGTGGCCCATATGCTCGTCCCCCAACCTTTATTATAAACAAAAATTAATTGAATCCAAACCAAAGACTGGACCTAACTGGAAAGAGCCTACTAAATTTGCATGTGGTTAATTTATGTCTAAAAATCATCTTGTCTGGTGGTGAACGAAAATATCGTGAGGAAATGTATCACATAAAAATCTGTTATATCTGATCTATCTCTGTTATTCTCCTCAAAAGAGAAAGCTTTTGCCCAACAGTAGGACACAGTATTACTTACCTTACACTCACCTGTTTCGCTGGGCTTAATTTACGGTTTAGCATACCAATGCTAAACATGTTTTGTGTCAATTAAATAAAAGGTAAAATTTGTCGAAGACATTGACCCAAAGTACATAATATAATTTTCATATAGCTACTATATTATTGTAATCAATATCGATAATATTTACAATACCTAGCTTTTTTAATGGTACAATCAAACTTGTATTTTTTAATAATAATTAATTATTTTTTTTGTAGTATTCACTATTTTAAAAATAATTTTAAAATAGTGCACATAATATTATGAACATAATTAAGTTTGTTAAAAGCAAAATTTTGCTTATCAGCTACTACTTCCGTATAGTTTAATTAAGATAAAGTGCTTACTTAAACAAACGTTTTTAAACTTCCACATACATATACACTTCCTGTCTTTATCACCTTGTCACATTAATAATAATATGCAATGTTTCCTCGAGTTATATGAAGGAACGATAAATAATATAAGAATTAATAAAAACTATAAACAGTTGTGAATTAAAATGATTAACTAAATTTTTATGGAGATCTAAGTTTACGTCTAGGATGAAACATACGCAAATTAATCCATCACGCTTTCTTCTTCGGATTGGGGAATATATTAGCCAGAAATAAGAATGTCAATTTGAATATATTTTATTCGAGTGAATTTTACAATTAAGCGTTTATGAATCACCAATATTTTAATTCTACCTCCGTTTTTGGAAAGCAGCCTCTAGAGAAAGGAAATATAAAAAACTCGCTTTCATAAAAAAAAATGTTTTTATAGTATAAAATTTATACTTATATTAATCGTCGGACATTGCAATCTCACCAATATAACATCCTCCTAATAAATGAATATATATAATTATTCGATGAATATAAAATACTACTAGAAATCTAATTAAAAAATATTATTATGTATTGTCGTTTATTTACTCTTATTATCATAAGTATCTTAAAATAAAGCAACAATTCAGTTTTATTAAAAATTAATTAACTCTCGATATTCATTTTCAAAAACAAATATTGTCTTTAGTTATGAAATGTAATGATTTATTTTTTATTTTGGATGAAAATTACGAAATAATAATATAAGAGCAGAGCAGAGATAATGAGGCAAGAAAGAAGCAAGAAGCTTTGTATATAAATTAAGTTAATCAAATGAAACCACGTGAATTTTACTCAACTATGTTGTAGTACATAAATTAACAAAATTTCACATAATTATATAGACAAAGAGTAAATGGCGAAAATCTCAGTCATATGTAACAGCGAAACAAAAAATACTATGAACGTATGCAATACTGAGACAATGGCCGGTAATACTGAATAGAAAACAAACAAGCTTTCAATCAAGATGCATCTGCCCCATTGAATTAATTAGGTTACGTTAAGAAAGAATTGCTTAATTAGTTCTATATAGCTTACTGCCTTCATTAGTTTTGGTCCATTTTTTTTGCAAGATCCTCCTGTCATTTGCTTTACACAAAAAATATATTAAAACTTCATCTACTAAGTTTACGCGTACCTAATATCGTCATAATTTATCTGCCCTTTCATTATCATGTCACGTTTTTTTATACATAATGAAGTTCCAGCCATCTTCAACATGTCAATATTATTTTTGGGATGCTTTAGCTAGTAAGCTGGTTATCATCTTAGGGGTTATTGATACATCTAAATGTGCAATTGATGGTTGTGCTTTAAAAAAATCCTTATTTAATTATAAAATTAACGGCAATATTTTTCTTATCCTTCTATTAATGATTTTTTTATTGAACAAATACCATAATTTCGCTAAGTCATGTAAATTGAAGAATTCGTCAAGGATATTGTTTAAGATGCGGTATATATGGTAATCAGGAAAATATATTATTACTACTTCGCACGGGTGCAATGCTGATATTTAATATACTAAAGATAGAGAGATATTCTTATTTTTCTATAAGAATATCTTACAACGTTCACAGTTTTTCAGTCCTTAGACAATATAAATGGCTTACGACCTTGCGTTTGAAATCTTTAATATCTTCGAAAATATTCATTGAAATAACATGCTGTAAAGGACCATATTTATCTATATTCAATGCAAAATGTATTTAAGGAACATAATTGGATAAGGATTAATGCTGTATTGCTTAAAATCGCTTCGAAAATAGGCCATTATTTCTCGTAAAAAGTAAAGGATAAAAAATAGTTGTTGTGGGTTATTCCTAAGGGATAGACATATACTATCGTGGACTTTTTTGAAGACTTTTTTAAGGTGTACAATAATGTAGTACATTATTTTGAACTATCTCATATGGTTGAGCCAGCATTTGCAATGTAAGCGCATAAAATGTGTTTATTTACGACATCACTTTAGAAACCTCTAAAGTCACCAGTGTTTCTCTACTATATTGTGCATGTATTATACATACAAAACTACCGCTCGAATCGATCTATCAAAAAAAAACACATCAAATTCAGTTGTGAAATTTTAAAGATCTTAGCATACAAAGGGTCAGACGGCGTTAAGCGACTTTGTTTTATACTTTGTAATGATAATGATATCTTAACCTAACTCCGTAGTTGCATGTGTATTCAAATACACATATTAAGAAATGAAGTGCTATAATAAAGGAATTAAATTTTAAGTCTTAATAACATACTCTTACTCATTAAAGGCAAAAACGAATGACTAATATTTGTGTAAGTTATCCGATGTCGCATAAAATCTAAACAAAGCGTAATCTTATAATCGCACTGGTATTCAACAAATATCATTTCAAGATTCAAACTCGTCTTATAACTTGTTTACTTGTTAATCAAAGTGTCATTTATGTTTGTTTTACATTAAACTAGGATATGTATTAAAGATGTTGAGATGAACGTTAAGAACGCTTTTAACTAAAAACAACAAATTATTGTATATTATTTGTACATATTTTACGGATTTGTTGACTGAAAATTCATAAAAGGCATTAAAAGTCGATGCAGAGGAGGGAATCATTTATTTTTGAAAAATTACAAATCTTCTAAAAGAATATAGGAACCAAAATAGTATGTATATATTGAATTAATGTCTACGCTTAACTTCAAAAAACATTAAGAAATAAAACAAGTTATTCAGCTGTTGAAAAGACATGAAATTAAGTAGTATTCGTTTGACTTTTGGACATATGATATAATTAAACAAATTTTATTTTAATTTGATGGAACATCTATATACAGATCTGTATACATACGCAAATTTACCTATGTTAATTAAAATATATTCCAACGAACCGTATCCAATGAAACTGGCTGACACAACCTCTGAGAAATATAAATAGATACAAAATCAAATTAAAACCTAATTTATTTAAGTTTAAATCGTCATGTATCGATTTAATTTGATCGTAAATCCAGCAATTCGGAATTCTATAGAAAAACTAAATACTATACAATGCAGCCAACAACATGAAGAAAATAATATTATATTTTTTTAAATCGGAATATATCAATTACTTAACTAATTAACTTTAGCTTTACATTCTGATATTCGAAAAAAAATATGACACATATTCAAATCGTATTTTATATATCCTTTCTAATCATTTTCTAACAAAATAAATAACCTGTAGTTCCTACCCGGACTTGTCACAAGGTTTAAAGACAACTGACCTACGAATACGAACACATTCTATTCTTGCGTAAATGCTTCTTTACATATAATTATTATGTTAACAAATTGGTACCACCGACCGTTATTTTATGCGAAATCATTCACAATCTCAATATCGTTCATTCTGACAGTTAGAACTGTCTATCGGCTGTTAAAGAAAAAAGTTTTTACTCTCCCTATCAGTAAAGTTGTCCTGTAAGAAGAAACTCGAAATTAACCGCAGAACACGATCGTGAAATTTCAGAAGGTGATATGCGACATTGATAATAAATAATTATAACATCTACACGATATCTATTCAAATGGCGTACCACTGGTCCTTAACATTTCGACTTGGTTGTTGGACTTTACGCAACTGCATCTGTATTGACAGATAATCTACCGCCAAATAGCAATACTTAATATAGTTGTGTTCCAGTTTGAAGACTGAGTGAGCCAGTGTAAATAGAGACACAAGGGATATAACATCTAGTTGCTAAGGTTGGTGGTACATCGGTGATGAAATGGGTGGTTAATATTTGTTACATTGCCAATATCTATGGACGATGGACCACATATAAGGTAACCCATTTGCCAATCAGTATAAATGTTAATTCCGTATACACTGTATTTTGCAAACACATTTATATGTTGATAAAATCAAACTGCAATATCGGTGCTATGTGAAGATACCACGGGCTCGGAATGTAGATTCTATTTAGACGACCCAGTAAATGACTCAGTAGTTATGCTTTAAAACTAGTTTTAATGCAAATTTCGATGAGTTACTGATAAATGTAACATCTCGCATGATAATTAATGAACATAAAGATTACTCAGTTTCAATTTTATAACTTACCTACATGTATTAGTAATAAAATTATTCAAATATTAGTTAGCTTCTTATACGTATTCTGTTAATAGTTTAAAGGTTATTAGTGCATTATATAATTAACTTCCTAATAATTTGTGGAAATCAAACACATACAACAACACATAAACTTAAATTTTCTGTGATAGATATTAAAAAAATCCATTCTGTTCATATATTAAATCGTCAAAGTTTTGAAATAGATTGCTCTTGTTGACACCCACGCAAATGATTTACATTCGAATTGTGTGTTATTTTTTAAATAAAACTTAGGTTATTTATTGGTTTGAATATCATTCTAAGGATTACGAAAAAAAAAATTAAGCTGTTGTTACGAAATTTGAATAAATAAAAATTACAGACTATTACATTATACATTCCATTTATTTTTGCTTTCATAGACTACATTATTTAGAGGACACAAGTAGGTACCTAATAAAGCATTTTTTGTCACAAGCAAATATTAATTTGGAATTTTGAATTAATAGAGATCACTCTTTGTGTGAGTGTGGCCTAGACGAAAGTTCCTTACCCCATATACTGTTCTCTTGCCCCAAACTTCTCCTGTTCCTCGCCCTATTAATGTTGAATGTTTGTTAATGTTTGTGTTTAGTCCATTTTGTAAATTTCTATGTAAAATATTGAACGTAATAAGATTAAGCTGTAAATAGTTTTGTGATTGTTTTTATGTGTTTAAAATTTAAATTGCAATTTTTTTTATGTAATTATTATTATTGTGTTGTTTTAGGTTGTGGGTTTTTTAATTCCGTCTACTATTATTATGCCTTCAAAATTAAATTGAGCCTGTAATCTCGACCGCACCGATCAATCTCTACCGTGTCTTCTCCATCGCACGTGACATTGGAGAAATAATCTGTACCTTTTGGCACAAATAAAAGCCAGAATAAGAAAAAAAAAAATCTGACTTAGATTATTTTGTCATGTTTCACCTTGAACTAAGTAACAGTTTTTACTATAATGAATAGGCATAATATCTTTTAAGTATCTTAAGCTTGGTTACTAAATCTACGGCAACCAATTAATGTGTACCCACCATATTAAAACTAATGTGGGCGTACTATTCCATACTGGGTTTTTTATTACTTTTAATTACTAATTTGTATATTCAATACAAGGCAACATTTCCAATATTTTTTGACATATAGTATTCTAATTATACACGCAATAAATCTGTTACGCGGCTCGATCTATCAACTACATTAAATTTATATTAAGATGCGTATACAATCAGAACTATCGGTTCGGTTAAAAATGTTAACATTAATTCCTTAAGGAAAATGATTTTCTACCCCATCAACAACCATTGACTTCCTCTTACACATTTCCGTCCCTTTTCTATGTATGTAATATGCGCAATTGTAGATGTTCATTGATTGATATTCTGATTTCTTCATTTAACTGACAATTTAATACATATGAAATACTTCTACGTGCAAACGTTTACTGACTTATGTAACTGATAAGGCTACGCATTGCTCAGTTTAATCCCGAGTGAAGCTAATACTATGGACTTTTTCGGTCCAATGTCCAATCAAAAACTCATCTCGATTTCAAGAAAAAAGAAATAAAAAATCGGTTATTTTCTCTAAAAAAACAACAATACAATTCAAGTAGAGTGTCAACCTTTAAATGGGTCTACTTTGCGGAAGAATACAAGTTATTCTATCAAACTTAAGTTTATTTTTAAATTTAATCTATTATGTTTAAGTTTTAAATTTAATCTATTATGTAGTTTATTGCGAAATATTTAATTCCCAAAAGTGTCACAAGGAATCGCCCTCGTTATGTTTGTATGTAACTACTCATCGACACACATCGGGCAAATGATCCAAATCACAACTACTCATCGACATTGCTGCCGTAAGAAATTACAACAATTTATCTCATTACCAATGCACTACCAGCCTTGTGAACTTAGATGTTATATCATCACTCACACTTCAAACCGGAACTAAACAATACCAAGCATTGCTGCTGGTTTTGCCTGCTTTTAAAACCGTTATCTTCGACATGACGCACGTATACTCCTCTACCTGACAACGAGTCAGCGGCTACAGATTTTTAATATTTTTTTTCCCTATATAACCTATTACGGTGTCTTTACATAGTCTGGTTTCGATCCAATATTAAAATTGGGTTAATCTGTTTATGATCATACCGTTAATACAAATGACACACATCGTTCCGCCATATTTGGATGGCAATATTCACGTCAGAACGCTAATTGTAATAGTCAATATAGTAATTTACTATTATATTATAATTACCCAGATACCAAATATAAATATGAACCTTATGAAGACCTACGAAAACCGTTTTATAAATCTGTAAGGCTGGAAGTGTTACATCTATCTTTGAAAGCAAAAGAATATAGTTCTCTCGATTATAAAGAGTTCTACAGTTCTAGAGTTTTGAGCTGACCCTGTTTCTATTGGATGAAGTAAACTATATTTATTGATATTATGTGTTTAACCGAACATTGGCTTCTGAATTATCAGGTCATGTTTAACTTTAGTGGGCACCAGATGGCTAGTTTGTTCAGTAGGAATAAAGCTATACGCGGTGGCTCTTTAATACTTATGAGTAAAAATTTTAAATTTAAGGAACGTAAAGATATTGTGAGCCTTTCTATTGAGCAAACTATAGAAATAGCCTGTGCAGAGCTTGAGCGTGTCATTGTTGTATGCGTATACAGGCCCCCTAGTGGATTATATGAATTGTTTGAAAATGTACTGGAAAATGTTTTATCGAAATTATCTGAATCTAATAAAGAAATTATTGTATGTGGAGATTTTAATATAAATTTACTGCATAATACAACCACAAGTATTAGATTCAGATCATTGTTAAGTTCATATAATCTGGTAAATCTGTTCTTAGAACCAACTAGAATAACAGATTCCACAGCAACTTGCATAGATAACATATTTGCAACCCATATTCCACAAAATAAAATTATAATTAATAAACTAAATTCAGATCATTGTGGACAACAAGCTTTATTTAACTTCCATGTTAAAAAAATAAGCAATTCCGAAAAAATAATGTTTGTTCCTTTGACCACTAGTCGTATTGAGAAGTTTAGAAGTAATATTTTGGCTAATCTACCACACTTATCTTTTAGTGATAACCCCAATGCTTTGTATAATAATCTATTTAAATTAATTAGAAACAAGTTTGATGCAATATTCACTTCTAAAACAGTTAATACAAAAAACTTTTTAAAATTCAATGATTGGGCTACTATTGGAATTCATAAAAGTAGGCAACGAATGTACGAGCTTTACAATGAAAGGACGTACAATCACAGTGCCACTTTTGCCAACTATGTAAGTAACTATTCAAAATTATTTAGAAAAGTGTGCTTTTTGGCAAAGTCTTTAACTATAAAAAATAGAATTAAGAATGCACATGACAAAATAAAAATGACTTGGAAAATTATTAATTGTGAAACTGGTAGAGGTGGCAGTCGCAGCTCCGAATTGAACTTAAATTATAATAATAAAGTCATAAATAGTGAACGGGAAGTTGCTTCAGTTTTTGAACAATTTTTTGCTGACATACCAGTTTCTACAACTAAGTTACTTATTTCTTCTCCAGCAGTTGCCGAATCATTAATGAAAGAAAATGTACGTGAATGCAAATCAAAATTTAATTTTACCCCTGTAAACACCAATGACATAATTTGTACATTTAGGTCATTAGACATTAAGAAAACTGCTGATCTATGGGGTATTTCTGTAAAGGTGATTAATTCAATTATTGATCTAATTGCACCTTATCTTGCGATAATATTCAATGATTGTGTTCAACGTGGTGTATTTCCTGACCTGATGAAACATAGTAAAGTCATTCCAATATTTAAATCTGGTAGCTCTTCAGATCCTAACAATTATAGGCCAATCTCGATACTACCAACCCTCAGCAAAATATTTGAAAAAATTATTTTAAATCAATTATTAGCATATTTCAATAGATACAATCTGCTTCATAGAAAACAATTTGGATTTACGAGGGGTCGCTCGACTACCGACGCAGGTATCGAACTAATAAGAAATATCTATGAAGCCTGGGAGAGGTCGCAGGATGCCTTAGGGATTTTCTGCGACTTATCCAAAGCCTTTGATTGTGTTCAACATGAAACTCTGGTCAGGAAACTATATCACTATGGAATTAGAGAATGTGCACTCGACCTTCTGACTTCTTATCTTAACAATAGAATTCAGAGGGTTGACGTTAAAGGGACAAGGTCTCCTGGGGTCTTAGTTGGTATGGGGGTCCCACAAGGATCAATTCTTGGACCTTTTCTATTCCTCATATATATTAATGACTTGCCCTTTCTTGTTGGGAACAAACATGATATAGTATTGTTTGCTGATGATACCTCTTTGGTTTTTAAAATTAATAGGAAACAGGTACAGTATGACGATGTAAACAATGCTATGTCTGATATAGTACACTGGTTTAGCGTAAATAATCTTAGGCTGAATAATAAAAAAACTAAAATTGTAAAATTTAGCACACCAAACGTGCAAAATGTAAAACCCGATGTACTTATCAATGGGGAATCGATGGATCCAGTTGAAACAACTGAATTTCTTGGCCTTACTCTTGATGCCAAATTACAGTGGCTCCCCCATATAAACGGATTGGCGGGTAGACTGAGTTCTGCGGCATTTGCGGTCAAAAAAATTAGATTATTTACCGATGTTGATACGGCTCGCCTAGTTTATTTCAGTTACTTTCACAGTATAATGTCGTACGGTATTATGCTTTGGGGTAACGCAGCCGCTATCCATACTATATTTGTGCTGCAGAAGAGGGCTATTCGCGCAATCTATAACCTGGGAGCCAAGGAATCTTTGAGGTATAAATTTAAAGAAATTAAGATATTGACTGTTGCTTCTCAATATATATTCTGTAATGTTTTGTATGTACGGAAAAATATTAATGTTTTTATGAGAAAATGTGATTCTCATAACGTTGGTACAAGGAACAAACACAATCTTGTTACTCCTGTTACTCGACTGCATAGAGTCAGTAACTCTTTTGTGGGGCAATGTATACGCTTCTACAACAGGATCCCAGAAAGTGTTCAAAATGCTTCTGTTGCGAAATTTAAAAAAATTGTTAAGGAACGCTTGTGTGCGAAAGGTTACTATACAATTAGTGAGTTTATGTTTGATAGCACACCTTGGGAATGAAACGATCGCCTCCTGGCTGTTTCTACTCATATATAATTATGTATATAATTAATTTGACGTAAAAAAAAAAAAAAGTCCCGCTGAGTTTCTTTCGCCGGTTCTTCTCAGGTCAGGGTGTTTTCTTTTCCGAACCGGTGGTAGTGTTTAACTTGACAATCAATAAGAAAGTGTAATACTTCTATATTGAATAAAGGAATTTGAGTTTGAGTTTGAGTTTGATCACGTTCATTGAGAGACATTTGATTGGTTACAGTTTGCGCGCACCTTTGCTAACCTCTCAATAGAGATCACCGATCAATACCAGCCGAGTCTTGCGCACCACGGTTTTATCAGAAATTCATGCATCGCTCTCACCTTACCGTGGTAACAATCACGCGAGGCAACTTCATATTATATATACGCGGTTATCACAAGCTAAGCACTGTGATACATAACCATACGTGGTAATCACATATTAATTATTGATGATAAAGAAAAAAAAAAATTTTTTTTGAAATAAAAAAGAAATATAGTATCTATCAATCATGATAAGTTTTTGATTTATTTTAATCATTATATCATTCCTTATAATATTTTATTACAAGGAGTCTTATAAGGAGTCTTGTAAGGAAATAATCTTAGTAAAAATTATAGTAGCATTAATTCGTTACATTCAACCTTGTCGGTTAATGGCTCATTAACAGACACGAGAGTACCCAAGGTCAAATATTTGAATAATTATAAATAAATATCCAAAACTCATCTACTAAAACCAATAAATTGAAACTCGTTCCGGGCGACATTGTTAGATGTCTACCCACAGACGACACGTAATTCATTGTAAAATGATTCACGATTTTGTGAAAGACCATTAAAATTTGTAATTATCAAAATTATCGAAAAGTTGATATATGTTAAGTTGGCGGCCCTCATTTTTATTATTTTAAATTTATTACGAATTGAGATGGCCCAGTGAGTTCAAAAACCACAGAGTTTTTGTGCTTATATTGTGTTTAAAAATCTCGTACTCAGTGGTGAAGGTAAACATCGTATTGAAATTGTGTTTGGTGTTATTCTTCCTCATTTGTATCCACCAAACTACATTAGAACAGCGGCGAACCAACCAACAAATTTTCCCTTCAATGATATAGTAGACATTTGAAAAGCGATGGAACATTTGCTGACTGTATAACTTTATTTTTAAATACTTAAGTGTTATTTAATTATATCTAAACATCTCTCTCTCTCTCTCTCTCTCTCTCAATTATTTGGTCCGGTATTCATTATTATATAAAAAACTAATTAAATAATCGGTACCAATAACACCAAATCATTATGTAATATATTTAATATTTAAAATAAATTCATCCTACTTCACAAACCCACGTTAGCCATAAATGAAAATGTGTCGTCAAATACATACATTCAAGTAGGCTTATAACAAAAGTGAGCTCATCTCTAAATATGTTAGTATTTGATTTAGTATAACAAAGTTATATAAGGAATTTATTAGACTAACACACTTCAAAAACCGTGTGCAAGTTATAACCTCCTTGAAACTGGTTTCTGCTGACATAAATATCGTATTCTTTTGCTTGAATAATAAGTATTATTACTAACATTTTTTCTAACATCCTTATAAAAGCCCAAAATACTGTTATAATATAGTAGTTTGCGGTGAAGATATTCGTGAAGATTAAATTTATATGAATGAACAAAAAGGAGGAAGGAAATATGTATATAAGTTTTGAAAAATAATAAACAAAAAATTTTATCAATTGCAAGTGTAAATTCAAGTTTTTGTTTCGAGAGGAAACGAATATTAGCGATAATTAAAGAGTGCTTCATAGTAAAGCCAATTGGATATTGAAAGTTAACCTCAAACAAATATATATCTCTTTGATTAAACTTATGTAGAGTTTTCAGAAATTGTTACAAGGCTCGTTTGGCTAGAACACGTGAATCTTGATTTAAGTGAACTCCTGTTATTGCGGGTTCCTTTCCTTACTGAACTGACTTAATTTTTTTTTTAAAAACATCAAGGTATTATCGATGAAGAAAAACATCTTGTGGAAAACACCATGTATCGAATAGAAGATACTAGAATCGAATACTAGATATTTATCCCCATTGGAGTGGCGTGGTGGAATAAACCGTAAACCTCACATCACGAGGATATTTACCCAGTAATATGGGACATAAAAAACAGTTTTTAAAAAAATAGTTACTATTAAAATACCTTTTTAAACATAGCATAGTTGTAAAAAAACACTAGGTCAATCATAAACAAGGGTCAAAACTTGACCCACTGCTAAACACTCTCACTCGCGTATTGGAAACAATTTACATCTAACCGCTTTTTTTACCCAGTGAGGTCACTTAAAAGATTCGCGTCCAAATAGTTTCAAAAGCGGGGCTAGAAATAGAAACGTTTTAATATCAGTATTATTTGAATATTTCACGTTGATCTATACGGTAAAATATTTCTCTATGAGTTTTAATTTCTATTGTTTTTAATAATGATATAAATAAAGACAATTTCACATTGGACTATTTAAAAATGTATTTGTATTTTTTATTATATATTTAGGCGAAGATAATATTTTAATTCGATTCCTCTATCGTGTGCAGGAAGTAGCTTTTGTATTTTTATTTTAAGAACATAATCTATATTTATAAAATCGTTAGTCATCTAACTTTAAACACACTGCCAGAACTAATGAGTCTAAAAAGCTGAAATGTGGCACATAGATTTATTCTATAACGTACCATCCTATAAAAAAGATTTTTAACATTTAAACTAAAGTTTAAGGGAGGAAAACGGGAGTTACAAGTTACGAAATTTATACCTAAAAAGTCGGGATGGGCTTCTTCTTCTTGCTAGTACTTTTACTAAATAAAAAAGACACAATGCAAAATTACACTGCACTTATCTTTAATAACAAGTTACATGTGAACATATTACGATGTATTGTTAATTTATCACACAATAATTGAAAAGATCGATTGTAAGAATCTTGACAATCGTTCGCAAAAACAGAGGAACTAACTACGTAATTTTCATCTCATAATGTCCCTTCTTTTAATTGTTAGATAATAGGTTTAGGTAAATCAATGAGGTAAAGTTAACAATGTGAAATACCTCAAAAATGTTATTAATAAATACTCATAGTAAAGTAAGCGATGTATGATGAAAATACTACAAACGGTGTCTCTATTTGAACAAGACAAATTTAAAAAATGAGAAAAATACTACAATTGACAATTGTTGTATTTAAAACGCTCGAGGGTAACTAAAATAATGGATACTCAAAACTAAAAACAATCGTACCATCTTTTGTTAATTTGATTGATCTAATAGCCAAATAAATACAATCAAATATTATTGTTCTATACAAAAATCAATCAATTTTGAATTAAATACACAAGAAGAGGTCGTTATTATTATATATGATAATATTGGCGAGTTAACGACTTCGACGTCATTTGGCGTTGTTGTATGCAAAGGCATTTTGCAACACAAATTAACTATTGAATAAAATATTTGTATTAAGAAATAGTAATTATTTATGAGTTTTTGATGTATTTTCTATTTCAGTCTGGCCACGTTCAATGAAAAGGCACTTACATGAAAACATATTGTATCAACATAATTATAACTATGAAGTTATATATATTAAACAAATTAAAAAATAAATAAAATGGGTATTAATATATTAGTTATTTATATATTGTATATAACGCGTACATCTTAATTGAATATTTCTTGTAAGTACCTAATTTGTATAATTCTAATTGGTATGTTTGGCGGTGAATGTAAAAATCTCATGTATCATCCACTTTAAAATACCTGCCTATTAATTCAGGGCATTAGAATTAGATTCCAGTATAAAGGTCCGATTACTATAAATAAAAAAATAACGCTATTTATATAAGAAACAGAAAAAAAATATTTATATGGCTTCGTTTATTGTAACTTAATGATAAATTTAAATTCTATACAATAAAGGGACACAAACACATCCACATCGTGACCGCGTTGAGATGAATCTCTAACTAAAATCCGCGTAATGTCTATGAATAAAACGTTTTAAAGGTCAGTCACTGTAGTATTGATTTGGTTTTTTTAGAAAAGGAACACGTTCTTATTTACCTAAAACTTTATTAAAATTCATGATTAACGTATATACATACACAAAAGTAAAAATCGTAAGTATAATACTACCTGAGCGGCTCGACTTCGTAAGGATAAAATTCGTACAATTTGCTTAAAAGTTGAAATATCCAAAAATTTTAGTTTATGTTTTATTTCATGCTGTTTCTGTGAATATAATAGTCAGGACTAACGAAGTTTTATCCAAAAAAATTGGATACTCTTATACTCTAAGCAAAGCTGAAGGTAGATCGACTGCTGCCTCTATCGGTCATCAAATATTGATTACGTGGACTATCAAATAGTATAGCAGATTCTTGTAAATAAAAAAAGTAATTGATATTCAAAATTGATCATTATACACGATAGATCACGATATTGATATTATAATAGTAATTGTTATGACATTATATATAAATATAATTTATACAAAAAAAATATTTCCTGTTTAATTAAAACTATTCTTCGTTAAATTTAAATGAACACCGTGAAATTGAATTTTTGGAAATCATCAAACTAAATCAGAGTGATGATTCAATAACAATTTGTAGTCATTGTAAGAATGGCTTAAGATAAGAAAAAAATCACGAAACTGCCGATCCATTGACTATAAGCACATTTACATCATTTTGAACGTTCATAATGGTTAACTTTGCCAATTAAAAATTTAAATCTTTTGATAAAAAACATTTATAGATAAGTCATTATATAGATGAATACCAGTTGCACGCGGCTTTGCTCGCGTCGAAGTTGAATATATTTACAGGTTTATTTAAAATATTACCACATCGGTGTGTATTTCACCCCGTTGAGGTAGAATTTCCACAATTCCTTCCTTAGTGAAAGTCTACTCAATAAAACTATCCTACTCATCAAATTTGTTGGACGTAATTTTAATACTTTATGCTCGGCGCTGATGAATCAGTCAGTCAGGACATGTAACTACTGAGTTTTTTTATTCCGAACCGATGACAGCTTTGATTAAAATTATTCTGTATTTTAATGTAAATCTACCGCCAACTCGAAATGTTGATCAACTGAGAAGAACTTATACGAAAGTAAGTAGTTGCTACTTACTGGTAGTAAAATAAAATGATATAAACAAACCTGATTTACTTGATGTTTCTACGCTTATTTACAACAAAAGTGTTACAGTTAAAATCCGGTATAAGATAGATGAAATGTTATTGATATCCACTTCCAAAGCGTTCACTAATACTGTGGCGAATTTCATTCCAATTCGTCGATTTAGCGCCTTAAAGCAACCGTGAAACGCAATTTATATCATAATGGACAATATGTGCATTTATTTCATAATAGTTCGCCTCATGATTTTGACTTACATAACTACAAAATAAATTTAAAATTCACCAAAATAAATTCATACACATATTATGGGAACATATTTTTTTTAAATATTCTTTAGTTTATATTAGGCTCATATATAATGAAGCTGTTTTATTTTGTAAGCTTTCTATATTAATCATATATGAAAATTTTATATATTTATATAGAATATAATTATAATTTTATTTTTGTATCGATTTTGGCGTTGTTAATTTGTTGAATCGAATAACATTCTTATACCCAAAGGCTATACCTATGCTATGCTAATGGTCATAGTATATTTTCTGAATAAAATGGATTTGACGGCAAATTAAAATACGTAAAATTTACTTTTTAACTCGTATGTATGAGCCTAATATGATATGAGATACGTTCAAATTTATAAATCTTGCATGTTCGTACACCTAAAAAACATTTTTTTATTTTTTATTTATATGATAGGTGGCAAAATGAGCAGGAGGCTGCAGGAGCACCTGATGGAAAGTGACTACCACCGCCCATGGACATTTGCAACACCGGGGGGCTTGCAGATGCGTTGCCGGCCTTTAAAGAAGGAGTACGCTCTTTTCTCGAAGGTCCCCAACATTATAATTACCATCGGTTAAAGGTTCGTGAAGCAGCCCATATTTATAAAGACGAACCATATAATTAATCAATACATTTCATATATGCTAGCGTTTGCCAACAGTTTTTTTCGCCTTAGCGAAGACAATGGCAATATTTTTTTTATGGCGTCGCACAATATTATAATGGATAAAAAAATATCATCTGGTTTAGGAGTAATTTTGAAAAAATGGTCTTACTCACTATTCAATCACCTAATTATATTAAATTATACTGAGAAACTATAAACCACAATATAATATTACGAAGAAAATTATCCTGAGTCAACATTGTATTATTTTTAAGTAACAAAGTCATTCTGTTTTACATATTGAATATTTTAAGGAAAATAACATAATATACTAAAATCTTTTCTAGAAGAAAAGTCGAAAAGATAAATTCAGAAGTAGGACGGGAAAAGCCTCAGAAAAATCTTGCTATAATTGTGCTTTTATTTAAAGTTCATTATTGCATTTTATAAGCACTCATTGGTAGGTTGCAAGGTGCCCATTGATGAATGATGATATCTGGGTCTGGGTTTTCAAACCTACACGTTTTTCCGGGAACTGCTCGCAGTTTTTCCCGATGGACAAGTACCGACCCGCACAGTGAATACATAGAATCCATGGAATGCAAATGTTTTCTGACATTCAAAATCAGGCACACTTCAATCTCAAATGTTATGGCCCGTGGGATTAAGAGAGCTTAGTCCCATAGAGCGTAGACATCATTTCTACACGACAGATAATTTTTAGAAGTTCGGCATTGCTTACAAGAACAATTATTTATGCACTCGAGATTATATAATTCGAGACCTTATGACGAAAAATCTAGCCTAACCACTATAGATCAACAAGCAATTACGATTTTAATAAGTAATCAATTCGACAAAAAATTTACACAAAGTTTTTCAACATTCACACACTAGCAATCATTGTGTCAAATTGTCTTTTAAATTGGCATTTACGTCCGCCGACCGTTACATTATAATAGTGAAAATAATGATAGATTATAATATTATTATGAAATGTAATGTCAAAATCGTGTCAAAATACCTATCAGCCGTCAGCTGTCATTGTGACATCCCTATGATCACATGATTAATTTCTTTATCCCATCAAAAACATAAATGTAAAAATGAGAGCCAAGTTAAATATTATGATATATACCTTGGTTGTTGTCTTCAACGACAAAAGAAGTGAGATCTAAATTTGTGCCAAGTTAAATAGTCCTTTCTGAAATTTATTTATAACTACATAAAATATCATTTCTTCTTATAACTTGGGGTAATATATTGTTGCCTAAGGTCTGACTTGGCTAGTTCTTATATGTTTATAAACACAAATTGTAGTTTGTGTTTAGAATAACAAATTATAACTCAAAACATCTAAGAAGAATGGAGGACAGCTCAGTATTGCTTAGTTAGTATTAACGTACATTAAGAGCTGCGATGGTCCAGTCACTAGAAAACATGAATCTTAACCAGATAATGTAAGTTCATATCCAGACAAGTACCATTGAATATTTGCGTGCTTAATTTGTGTTTATAATTCATTTGTAACAGGCTTAGAACTTACGAAGGCTATAATATAATTTGTATATGAGAACTAGCCAAGTCAGACCTTAGGCAACAATATATTACCCCAAGTTATAAGAAGAAATGATATTTTATGTAGTTATAAATAAATTTCAGAAAGGACTATTTAACTTGGCACAAATTTAGATCTCACTTCTTTTGTCGTTGAAGACAACAACCAAGGTATATATCATAATATTTAACTTGGCTCTCATTTTTACATTTATGTTTTTGATGGGATATCACTACTTTTTGTATATAAATTATTAGTAGGTACTTATTAATAACAAAATTAATACCAAATGGTTTTTGTTAAGCTATTCTATTTTCTTATGTTTACGGGCTATAATTGTCTTTTTTTTATACGTTCTTATTTTTCTTGTAGGTACCTCTGAAATGTTCGAGTGAATTGCCCACTCAGTGTCCAGATATTTTTTACGCGTTTTCTGTTTATACTTAATTTGCCCAAGTAGGGTAGGTGGTATAATGTGCGCAGACGGTTGTACTCTACAATAGAGTTCTCTTGTGTCTTGATTTGACTTGGACCTAAATTGATAAGATGTACTCCATCTAAGTTTTTAACTCTAGAGAGGCCAAAGTAAGCCTGCTCTTTACTTAATATAAAGGAGCCTATGTCGAAAAGAGCACCGTCAAGGCGAAGGCCTTGTAATTTGTGTATAGTAGTAGAATATGCTAAGCAAATAGAGAATTGTTTCCTTTGAACATATATGTACATTACTTAATATCTAACTTGGTTTGGCTTCTAGTTCACAAATTAAATTATGTTTAAATTGAATTGTTATTTTACGTGCGCTATTGCTGTTGTCGACGTCCTCAATGTACTTTCTCTATTTTTCCATTGGACCCATTCACCAGTCCTTTGCTGAGATCAGCATGCTCACTCGATACTGTTCTTCCAAGCAATAAGGATCCCCGTTTGTAGCGCTAGAGTACAAACTTAAATCATTCCTGTTACGATATACATACTCTACTACAGTCTCACGAAACCTATTTTATTGTTGTATACTAGTATACTCAAACAAACAATATGCAGTCGAATAGACTAGGCAGCTTCCATCGGAAGGCATTGAAATAATTCTTATGAGCGCGGTTGCCACTCGCTCAGACACGTCCGCATTAAGGTTTAATCGCAACGCTCCTTTCCCGCTGCTCCGGCGTCGCGTCGCGCGCCGTGTACCGAAATGCCTATTATTATTATTTTTTTAAGTATAATGATTTTGCACCATTAATGTGCGCTAAATGCCAGTTAATAACGTAATAAATACGAAAGTCGGCTATACTCATAAGTACTAAAACGGAAATATTTGGATTTAAAAAACTTAAGGGTGGTATTCAACTTGTTATATATTCACGTGAAGACCTTAAAATCCACATTAAGACGGGCTGTCATAAGTTTTGATTGCTGGTTCTTACATCATTTTTTTTATTACAGTTATTATAGGATTATAGGAACTAAGTATATATTAAGTGTTCCTAAGAGACCCAATAAATGAAAAATTATAATAAAATGATAAAAAATTACCAGTTTCAGATTTTTTCCTTTATATTGGCCTAATTATCTACCTGCATGCCAAATTTGAACTTTCTAGGTCACCTGGAAGTAGGATATAGTTTTGATCTATAGGTCAGTCAGTGATAAAAATGACGATTTTTAGACGTTAATATCTAAATAACCATTTGAGATGCGTTTATGAAATTTGGAACACATATGTATCTCGCGAGTCTCAATATATGAGCCAAATTTGACACATTTATGTCAAATACTTTTTGAGTTATGAGGAGGTCAAAAGTGGCTCCAAATGGTTCGTGTAATATTACACACGGTGCTGCACGCCAGTTCTGTTACTAGAACTTGGCTGACACGCTACCGCGTGTCTAGACATCCTAACAAAACTCATTAACAATACACGTGTAAAAATAATATTACACACTTGAATCTGTCTTTTATTTATCTATATTTTACGATTTTTAAATTAAAAGAATAATAAAGTATAACACAACGAATATTTTTAAAAATAATTTAATGCAGACACGGCTTCGTGATAATGGCTATCGTATAAAAGTATATAGTTTTATTATAAATATTTAATTATAATAAAACTATTTTGTAATTTGGCACAAAATTCTTATGGAACGGAGGTAAACACTAAAAAAGTTTTTTTTCTCAAAAGTACATTTCTATAAAATAAAGATTATGGTGATTTATTTCGGTTTATTTGTTGTGTTGTAAAATAAAAAGCTTGCAAAATAAGGTGAGGAATATCAAATATTATGTAGATAAATGTTTATCAAGAACAAATATATTTTTCTTACATAAACATTTACAAAAAAATCCACTTTATTATTATTTATTTACTACACACTAAAATTGCATGCTTATTTGTATACCGACTATTTTGTAAATATTATATATCATGGACAAAAAAGTTAATCCTAAACCACACTTATTAAGATTAATGTCAAAGACTAAATTGTACCTATTCAAGCCACGGACTTCAAAATACAATCGGTTTGTTATTATGTAAGTTTGACCATGTTGCGTAACTAACGTTAAAGTTATTGTAAAAGAGCAGTCCCGCTACTTTGTTCGCTAAATCTTAGTACACAGAGATTAAATATATTATACATTTTCAAATAATCCTCCACAACAAAAGTAAAAATTTTGCTAAATTCGGATACGGTAAGGTACAAGTCATGATCCAACTAGAGGCTGGCATCGCTATGCATACGCAATGGTCTGTTTACCATAGACTTGTAAAAGATCGAGATAATTATAATCTATCTAATGGTTTCCATGTGATGCTGAACATAGACACGCAGACAGGTATTATCGGAATTATATTTTTTATCAGTGCCCATAAAGTTCACGACGATTAATCATTCCAAAGAATATTATGCAAATGAAACTGCAGACAAATCTATTAGTTTTATTATATGAAAGAACGTATCAACAAACTATTTTAATTGAACCTAAGTGAAGCAATATAATTATTTCAAAAGACTATTTAAAAAAGAAACATAAGACGCCTATGTCATGTGTTCTATATGTCATTTTAACAAATAAACTTTTAAGAAAATTTAAACTGTTAAGTGTATACATTAGCATAATTTTCTGTACCGTAGTCGAGTACTAATCACGCAATCCAATAATTAGGTTAGATTTCATTGGTCTTCATGGTCATGATTATATAAAAAAATAAAATGAATCACATCGTGTAATGTCAAATATTATTTTAGTCGTAAATGAAAACAAAGAGCACTCGAACACCACAATTATTATTATTATAATAAATTTAATTGCGATACGAATGTGTCCCAATTGTAGTTCGATAGAAAGGCTAAAGAACGGGTCGCACAGAATGTATTATATCTATTTTTGGTGACATTACTGAATAATTGCGTTCAGCCAGCGTAGATAAATGCCATAAAAAATGCACATTTATTTATTTTTGAAATCACATAAACATTTACATCATCATTGAGGCTTTTTCCATTTATAGTGTATCCAATTGCTAGACGTGGCGACTCTGATATCATTTGTAATGTTTGCATTCAATTTTAAATGATTGAGGCGCCATTTGATTTGATGTCGTCTCTTATAAGAACACAATTGCGTAATCCCTTTACTGAAAAACCATGCTTTGAGTAAAGCTGAACAATTGCCAATTAAAAATTTTTTAGTAATAATTATTGTTTTTTTTTTTATTGAAATATGTACAACATTTACCTACTATAGTTTTAGAATGAGGTTGAATAAAACTACGTAGTTACTACTTGGTTTATAAATTTCAATTAATTATTGTTGAGATTAATCTTTAAACGTACATTGAATATTTTTATACTAGTGTAAATATAGCCTTACATCAAATCGTGCGAACAACAATTCAAATCATTTCAAATAGTATAATATCAAAATTACTCGACAACTGTCCATAATATGATAATTGTGTTATATACGAACGTTTCGAATAATACGTGTTCCTTACATCAATATTTTAATGACTGTAATTATGTTTTATACATTTAATCTCGTAACAGACTTATGAGCCTACTTGAATAAAGAATATTTTAATCTTGTTTATTTTTATTTTAGTATTAGGACTCAGTGGATAGAACACGTTATTCTTCACGGTCTGTACTACACGGAATAAAAGTTCAAATACATATGTAGTATTTTTACACCACTGGCCAAAAAAGGGTGTAATATTTTGTAATTAATGTACCACGAATTCAAAAAGTCTGAACTGATTTGGATATATGGGGTATCGTTAGAATCCTTTCATCCCATATTATACGCTATAAATTAATTAATTCATTAAATCAAGGACAGTCATATTTACTTTAATTAATATTACTCATTTAAATACAATAAACTCCGAATTGTACTTAGCCTCGCCTTTTGTCTAGCTGTAGGATATTTGCGGAATCTCACATACTTGTTTAAAAAAAGCCTGGGAGGAATCAGGTTAAATAATTGTCCTAGAAAAACAGGTGATGTCTAATATCTAAAACACCTATTCGAATTTGTCTTTGTTAAGTGTAACAAAGATTGATTATTACTTGATTACAGATAGAGCCGACACGTGCTAGAATGGAGACCACGCTTAAGTAAATTTAGTGTACGACACCCTGTGGCGACGATGACGGACGATTTAAAAAATATGTCAGGTACAGGATGAACCCGGGCTGTCCAAGATCTTTCGGAGGTTTTCGTCTAGCAGTGGACGGAAAGCGCTGATTTATAAGTAAAATGCATTGATAAACTTCCGAATAGACATCGCGGAAGTCTATGAGACACATTTCAAATATCATCATAGACTTAAGAACAATTAGATACCGTAACCTCTTTGTTGTAACCAAATATCGTCTCTCAGTCTTCCGTGTCGTTAAAATAACCTTTCATTTTGCTAACTTTCATTTTAAGATTTATCACGTTATTTTTTACAGGAAGTAGAAATCGCTTAGTGGCGACTTTAATGATAATAAATTGCACTAGCAACCAGTCCTGGCTTCGCACGGGTGCATATTATTCAAAAAGAAAATGCCATGATCTAAATATAATTGACACCCTACGGCACTTACGTAGCTTCCTACCTGTGATTTTTTTTAGAATTGTATCATTAGTTTCAGATATTACGGCCTACAAATAAACAAATAGACGTTTTATAGGATCATATTATGATGAATATACTTGTGGCTGTAATTACACTGGTTCTCTTGTGTTAATAATATTAGCGGAAGCAATTCAAAGCACCGTTGTAGCATATAGTGAGTAGGAGGTTTATTCTCATACAAACAAATCAAAATTATATTATTTTAGTTGATGATAATAATTACTAGACATATTTATTGCTAGGCTTGGCCATTATTTCGACGCAGGCGATTGTAAAGTTTTTTTTAAGAAACATACATTTTTTTTGTTATTTTTAAAACCACCGATACACCTAACAAATAATATATATATTTTTTTCTATAGAATAGAAGGTTATATTTTCGATTCATTGTATCTTATGTATTATTACTTTTAATGGAATTAGTTATTGACTTCAATAAATATTTATTTTATTTGCATAAAAATATAAATTAAAGTTGAATATTCCAAATACTGTTACATTATTATTCCATTACTATGAAGATGACTTTTTAACGCCACTCTCAATTTACCATTAAATTGAATAATTATATTATAAATCTTTCTCCTAATAATAATTTTCGTAATGCAATAAAAAACGTTTCGAATCTCGATTCCAATCGATTCCACCGATTATATTAAATTATGAAATGTAAGACAGGGGTATATTGTTTATGTTTAGTCTTTTTTTTATAATAACTATTGACTAACGATAACGATTTTAATAGAAAAGAAATTTGCGCTTTATAATATTTTACAATAAATACAGTAACTATTTCGTTTAAGACCGTTCTTCAAGTACTCGATATTCTAAATATTAATTTAGATTAATACAAAATCAATGTTACATAAATTATTTTGTGTTATTATTTATTAGAAGGTCATAAGAAGCAACGTCTGTATATTTAGTCTAATATAAATGAGGTTGCAAGATAACATCTTGGGTAATGTAAATAATATACTTGTTTATTGTTCCATCTCTTTATCAGAGGTCAATAACACGTAACCTCAGTGACAAATATCAATCAAATTGTATGTATAAGTTGTCTTACTAATAAATATTGTTGTAGTAAAAGAATAACTTTACTGATTCCGTCTGGCATGATTAGTTTGACATTGTAAAAAAGAAGATAAAATATTGTACAGGCAAGAACTAAACTATAGTAAGTTAATTTTATTAATATAAATTAACACTCTATAAATATTCCAATATGAAATTGAGTTATTTTATAGAGTGATAGATTATAAGGAATATCGAAAAATATAATTTTTATAAGATTCAACGTATAATTACTGCGTCATAATTACGAACACACGTGTTGACTCCATATATCACCAAAATATATTTATTTGATTATAATTAAACGAAACGGATTTTATAACGAGGCTATTTTTTAATTTTTTTGATTTTATATCTAGACTATTAATACTAATAATTTAAGTCAATTATTCTTAGTTTTATTTTCAAAATATATCCTGTTTTCAAACAAGGCAATTATTAGACTTTATTTGGAATTTAATAATGAATCAACTCAATAGTGGCGAGAGCGTTATTTAATAATTTACCTTAATTTAATTAATTACATTTCGAACAGTCATAGTTATATTAAAACATATATTTTAACGGATTTCAAGTTAAATTAGAAGTATTAAAAAAGATTCTTAATAAGCGAAAGCCAAGAACTATGAATCATCTGAAATGCACACAACCCTTTCGCAATTGAGGTGTGCATTAGATCCTGAATATCTGAAACTTATGGTATTTAAATTAAGAAAAATAACACCTTCTTTTATTTTTAGCTTAGAGCGATATAATTTTATTAAAAATATTACGTATGCATCACTTAAAAAGACACTGAAATTACATGGTTCTGATATGATAATATATGTAATGGTTGAGTTATTCGATACTTTAAGTCGGATTTTCTACTGCTATTTTTATGGTATCGGTAGGCGGACGAGCAAATGGGCCACCTGATGGTTGTGGTCACCACCGCCCATACACAATGGCGTTGTTAGAAATATTAACCATTCCTTACATCACCAATGCGCCACCAACCTTGGGAACTAAGATGTTACATCCCTTATGCCTGTAGTTACACTGGCTCACTCACCCTTCAAACTGGAACACAACAATATTGAGTACTGCTGTTTAGCGTTAGAATATCGGACGAGTAGGTGGTACCCAGGCGGGCTTGCACAAAGCCCTACCACCAAGTAAAACTACTAAAATTAACCTAACACAGTACAGATGAATTTTGTGTAATGATTCAAATGTATAAAATGTTTATTTTTACTAGGTTTTAAGTATTTTTTTCACAAACAAGTAGGTAAATTTGCCGCCTCATGATGAGTAGTTACCATTATTATCACACATACCAGAATTGCGCTGTAAGAAATAGTAATCATTCCCTACATTACTAATAAAACCCACTTAAGAACTAAGATCCCTTGTGCCTTTAGGTACATTGAATTGTCACCATTCAAACCGGCACAAAACAATACTAGGTACTACTGGTTGGTGGTAGAATATTTGATGATTGGCGCAAGCCCTACCATCCAGTAGTCTGAAGTAGTATGATGACTGCCGTTCGCCATCAACGAATAACCTTTCTTTGTCTTTAGTACTGTCACTTCAAAATGTCATATTAACAAGATTTAGAAGCAATATATTTAGCTAATATGAAATTTAATAATATAAAAACAATTTTACTAGCTAATAAAATAAGCTGACTAGATAGATAGGTTACTAATATTCACAAGAGGCAATTTATGTTTCGCCATTCACAATATTGAATTAATAATCCCATCAAAAACATAAATGTAAAAATGAGAGCCAAGTTAAATATTATGATATATACCTTGGTTGTTGTCTTCAACGACAAAAGAAGTGAGATCTAAATTTGTGCCAAGTTAAATAGTCCTTTCTGAAATTTATTTATAACTACATAAAATATCATTTCTTCTTATAACTTGGGGTAATATATTGTTGCCTAAGGTCTGACTTGGCTAGTTCTTATATGTTTATAAACACAAATTGTAGTTTGTGTTTAGAATAACAAATTATAACTCAAAACATCTAAGAAGAATGGAGGACAGCTCAGTATTGCTTAGTTAGTATTAACGTACATTAAGAGCTGCGATGGTCCAGTCACTAGAAAACATGAATCTTAACCAGATAATGTAAGTTCATATCCAGACAAGTACCATTGAATATTTGCGTGCTTAATTTGTGTTTATAATTCATTTGTAACAGGCTTAGAACTTACGAAGGCTATAATATAATTTGTATATGAGAACTAGCCAAGTCAGACCTTAGGCAACAATATATTACCCCAAGTTATAAGAAGAAATGATATTTTATGTAGTTATAAATAAATTTCAGAAAGGACTATTTAACTTGGCACAAATTTAGATCTCACTTCTTTTGTCGTTGAAGACAACAACCAAGGTATATATCATAATATTTAACTTGGCTCTCATTTTTACATTTATGTTTTTGATGGGATATCACTACTTTTTGTATATAAATTATTAGTAGGTACTTATTAATAACAAAATTAATACCAAATGGTTTTTGTTAAGCTATTCTATTTTCTTATGTTTACGGGCTATAATTGTCTTTTTTTTATACGTTCTTATTTTTCTTGTAGGTACCTCTGAAATGTTCGAGTGAATTGCCCACTCAGTGTCCAGATATTTTTTACGCGTTTTCTGTTTATACTTAATTTGCCCAAGTAGGGTAGGTGGTATAATGTGCGCAGACGGTTGTACTCTACAATAGAGTTCTCTTGTGTCTTGATTTGACTTGGACCTAAATTGATAAGATGTACTCCATCTAAGTTTTTAACTCTAGAGAGGCCAAAGTAAGCCTGCTCTTTACTTAATATAAAGGAGCCTATGTCGAAAAGAGCACCGTCAAGGCGAAGGCCTTGTAATTTGTGTATAGTAGTAGAATATGCTAAGCAAATAGAGAATTGTTTCCTTTGAACATATATGTACATTACTTAATATCTAACTTGGTTTGGCTTCTAGTTCACAAATTAAATTATGTTTAAATTGAATTGTTATTTTACGTGCGCTATTGCTGTTGTCGACGTCCTCAATGTACTTTCTCTATTTTTCCATTGGACCCATTCACCAGTCCTTTGCTGAGATCAGCATGCTCACTCGATACTGTTCTTCCAAGCAATAAGGATCCCCGTTTGTAGCGCTAGAGTACAAACTTAAATCATTCCTGTTACGATATACATACTCTACTACAGTCTCACGAAACCTATTTTATTGTTGTATACTAGTATACTCAAACAAACAATATGCAGTCGAATAGACTAGGCAGCTTCCATCGGAAGGCATTGAAATAATTCTTATGAGCGCGGTTGCCACTCGCTCAGACACGTCCGCATTAAGGTTTAATCGCAACGCTCCTTTCCCGCTGCTCCGGCGTCGCGTCGCGCGCCGTGTACCGAAATGCCTATTATTATTATTTTTTTAAGTATAATGATTTTGCACCATTAATGTGCGCTAAATGCCAGTTAATAACGTAATAAATACGAAAGTCGGCTATACTCATAAGTACTAAAACGGAAATATTTGGATTTAAAAAACTTAAGGGTGGTATTCAACTTGTTATATATTCACGTGAAGACCTTAAAATCCACATTAAGACGGGCTGTCATAAGTTTTGATTGCTGGTTCTTACATCATTTTTTTTATTACAGTTATTATAGGATTATAGGAACTAAGTATATATTAAGTGTTCCTAAGAGACCCAATAAATGAAAAATTATAATAAAATGATAAAAAATTACCAGTTTCAGATTTTTTCCTTTATATTGGCCTAATTATCTACCTGCATGCCAAATTTGAACTTTCTAGGTCACCTGGAAGTAGGATATAGTTTTGATCTATAGGTCAGTCAGTGATAAAAATGACGATTTTTAGACGTTAATATCTAAATAACCATTTGAGATGCGTTTATGAAATTTGGAACACATATGTATCTCGCGAGTCTCAATATATGAGCCAAATTTGACACATTTATGTCAAATACTTTTTGAGTTATGAGGAGGTCAAAAGTGGCTCCAAATGGTTCGTGTAATATTACACACGGTGCTGCACGCCAGTTCTGTTACTAGAACTTGGCTGACACGCTACCGCGTGTCTAGATATGAAACAAGCAACGTGTGAGACGATACGTTAATACGAACTTCGGTTTAAGCAACTACAGCGAATTTTTACAATTATTTATTAGACTTTTTTACATAGGTTTTATCGAAGTAAATATTTTTGTGTAACAAGTAATTAGTGTAGTGAAAAATTAATTTCTAATCATCAATAAATAATTTAGATAATCTACACAAACAATCAATATATTTAATAATTGTTTTGTCGGGTGAAATTATTTCAAATGTGTATCTGCCACCAAGCCCGAAGTGAAATAGGTAAGCTCCTCGGTGGGTTATTGTGGGCTTTGATTGGCCAAACCCTTAACATTTACTCTATTTATACTGATCGGATTTTTATGAACAATTTCAACTTAGTTAAGCACATTTTTAAACGAGATAACAAGTTTACAAGTTGTAGTTACAGATAGAATTTTATTTCAATAACAGTGAATTAAACGAAGCTTCTCCGAGCTGGTTCAACTACTATGACCTTGCTGTGGGTCATGTCAATATACCGTAAGAAAGATTTAATATATTGTCGTAATCTTTCCGTGTACTAATTAAGAAGCGACATGCAATCTAAATTCAAACGTATAACAACAATAATATATACATTTTTTTCGTATTCTTCAATTAAACGACAACCCTACAGATACGAAGTACGCAACATAACCCTACGATCTTAATTTATATACTAACAGTATATAATAAGTGTTAGTGCAATCAATCTTATGGTAATTATGTTCAATGAGCGTTAACGGTTGATACGTGTCTCGTTTGTAATAAGTGCTTGCAACATACGTCATAAGGGCTTCCAAGGGTATGAATGACATTCCCGAAATTGCGTGTTCCATCTGCCTAGGTACCTCATAAATATATTTTCCTCGTCAGTTCCCAGAATAATCCAGAAAATACTTTCAAATGCAATTGACCCGGAACGTTTTGGAAATTTATAGTTCAATATCAATTTTCTTACCTTCGCACTAGCAACGAAACAGCATATCAATGTTGCGCACCAAAATAAGAAAACTTTACGTTCCATGTCGACACTACGCGCACTTGATTAGTAACAGTCAAATTTTCATCACTCCGTTATCTGCAATACGAACTTATGACCTGGAAAGTTCTGGCAACTAAAAATTCAAACAACTGTTTATTCAAAACATACATCAAACTGGTTAAACATTAAATAATTTTAAAATGAAAAACAAACGATCCGCTCTTGTTTACTTTTACAAATACAAATACACATAACCTATAATATTTTGTGTATTCATATATTCTATATTAATTAACACCTGGTATTAATTATAGTACGAAATAGTAAAATATACATAAATAGATCACATTAATGCAGTGATAAATTATAAATAATCAACTCGTCATAAATATTTCATTCATAAATATTATAATTGATCTAATTTTAAAAGCATTGTATAAATTTAAACATAAAAAATGATGCCTCTGTTTTATTTACGCTAATTTGATCGACATTAAATGGACATCAATAATAATTTAGCATAAATTTATAATAACTTAAGTAGTTCAACTAAGTTCAATATAAACAAGAATTCCTAACAATAAGGGTGAACTCGTACCTTCACTGAGCTTAACCTTTAATAACGATTACATAAAATTGCTTTAAATATGAGTATTAATATGTGTTAACGGCACTGGAAATATCACTTGTTTGAAGTTTTAACTATAGCATTAAGTGTTTAAATTATCGATGTTCGTTTAATGTATTTTCGCGACGCGTGCGCTTCTATCTTCGATGCGTTAGCGACTGATATTTTATTTAGAATCGGCTATTCAACGCGTTCCCTACTCCGCCTGCGTCCTTGAATGTAGTTTTTAAGTTTGTTCGTGGTTGGGTTAGTGGTTCATCCGCTGTTTCGAATATTAATGGTTATTGTTCGATTATGTCTCATTTTCGTATTACGGATGTTTTTTGGTAAGAATTTGAATTTTTATTGCACTTATTTTTATTAGAACATGATGTATAATATTACTCCATCTTTATTCTTAATATCATGTAAGACCAGTTTAAAATTTATGTCTCTAAGAAATATGGTGCGAATATTCTAGATATTTACATTTAATAGCTTAATTTTGAATTAATACCTTTTTAATGCACATATCATTCTGACATTTTGTTTGATTATTATTTTATGTGAAAAACGACTAAATAGAGTAATTATGAGATAAGTATTCTTAATCCTATTTCGATCGGTGGCTGGTTTAGATAGGTATGTACATATATGAATTGCAATAAAATTCAGATGCAAATCTTGGTAATTCACGAATGATAGTATGGAAGGACCCAATGCCTTTCATCGTAATAATATGTTCGTTTACGACTTATGTTATGAGAGATATGCATGTTTCCAGAGGAATATTTAATGTTTGAACAATTAGCAAATTACATCCTTTTCAAGGTTCTAGACCAAGTTTGGTCGTTTGTTTCACAGCGCAGCTTCATTCCAAATGGGCTACCCACGTTAAAAAAAATCTTTCGACACGTACCGGTTTCATTATTTAATGAAATATATAATAACTGTATGACAATTTTAATAAAACATCTTAACCTTTATAGAAGAAAGCTTTTTATAACAATATTTAAATAATAAAAATTAGTGTTGGCCAAAACAGGAGTTAGGTATATATAAATACCTATATTGAATACTATATATATATTATACCTATATTGAATATGAAAATTCGGTCAAACATTAAGCAATATTTTTTTTGATTGATTTCATTAAATATTGAAAAGAAAAATATTTCAACACATTCAGGTATATCCTGAAATTAGGGTGTTCAAACAAGCAGACACTTTATATAATTTAAGTAGTATAGACTTGTCAATACAGCCAGCAACAAATTATTTATCTTATTAAAATACCTATGTATTTATATTAACCATTACATTATATTTTATTGAAATATCATCAACACCATATAAAGATCGCTATAAAATATTAGAATTGTTAACATATTACTAACACCAGTAATAATCATTTTTCCCACGCGTATTGCCCTTTCCAGACCATTTATAAGAAATTACTAATGGTAAGATTACTGAACACATTTTTTTTTATATAAGGCTCGATTATATTATAGTCTTTTGTTGATAAATTCGGATAGTATGATAATATTGTAAAAAAATATTTCTGCATCCTATTTTTTTTGTTCCATATTTTTTTTTATAAATATAATTTAGCTATAATCAAGGTTCAGGATTCAAGGTGATTTTAGATAAATCCAAATCAAATAAAACAAAAATATTATGTCTGTAATTACATATTTCAGTTTAGTTAATGCATCGTAATTTTTTTTTAAATTGAAAAATTAAATCAAAGAAAAAAAATCACGTGTGTACGCGGGCTTATACTATTTGTTTAATAAAAAATATAAACCGCCTAGTCTGTATTGATAAAATGTCAAAATTATGAAACTATCGAATCTCATGACTTTTCTTCTAATTATTTTTTTATTTAATAATATAAGTAATACAAATTTACGATCTGTCGCGGATCGTGTCGAATTGATGTGCCATCGGACTATGGGTGCAAGCAATTTCAGAATGCTCCTGAGATTGTGACGATACTTTGAGTATATAGTACGCTTTCGCCGGCGGTTTTTCCGAACCGATACGACTTGGGAACCTTCAAGAAAAGAGCGTACTCTTTCCTGAAAGGCCGGCAACGCACCTGCAAGCCCCCCGGTGTTGCAGATGTCCATGGTAGTCACTTTCCATCAGGTGAGCCTCCTGCTCGTTTGCCACCTTTTGACATAAAAAAAAAATATATATATATAGTATACCTTTTGGATTGTTTACTAGTCGTTAAGAACGATCGTGGCCGAAATTCACTGACGGAGATTTGTTCAGGAATTTCTCCCTTTTTATTCAGGAAAAAAAATAAAGGAATGTATGGATGTCCCAGGAATTATATGACAATCATACACAACTATTATTGGTTGATACGTTAACAACTGATCCAATAAAATGCTCTAATCTATGATCAAAACATTGTCCTTTCTTTATTTGGTAAAGGCGATAACTGTCTCATATAATTTGAATACAAAACTCATTGAAGATATAACTTTGTAAATCTTGCCAGAAAGTGTTTTTTTTTTGCGTGGTCTGGGGCTTTAAGCAGACTGAATTAGAATAATTATGCTATAGTGCTATATTGTAAAGATCTAAAGTCAGGAAATAAATTAATTTGCTAGCTTTACAGTCTGTTGAAGAAGGCTGAGTAAAGATGAGTCAACTAGAGCGAATAACGTCAAATCTCTTTTTGAGTTTAAAAGTAATTGAAGACTAATAAAGTCTGTCAGCGCGTACTCATATCACTCGACGGGACATCGGCAGCCGCATAGTTACACCCGTAGTAAAAAACCCGCTATAGTTATTTTATTTCCATCATCTTGTAGGACGTGCTCCAAATGCATGGGTCGGATAATTTTTACTTTTCCGTGTAGAAACCGTATCGGTTTACGGAAAAGTAAAAATTACTAATTATAAATAACCAAGATACGAACTATCGTCACTTCCAATCAAAAGGACCATGTCTAACTAATGAAAAATGAGTGAATATTTAAATTAAATGTTTATTCAAAATAATCAATCTTCATATCCTACGTCATCTAACTTCGTTCATTACCAAAGCTCAATATGACATAGTACTTGACAATGATGACTAAAACTAGATGGAATTTGTCACCCATACTTAGCTACACGACCAAGGGCAGTTCATAGATCAAAGGATCCCTCTGGCGAACAGACAAAAAGTCGAAGCTAATTAAAGTAAATAGTCGCGGGTCAAGGTCTGTATTGCAGATGATTGACAAACAGACAACTAAAGCGTGATTAATGGAAATGTGATTAGGGGACATGTTTACGCACACCGAGTTTTATGTAGTTCTTTTATTTTCATTTTGCGATTACAATATTTTTTTTCTGAGTATACAATCTCTTTTTATGTACATCTAAATTTATATCAATTTAGTAATCAGATTTAGTTGCCAATAGGCAAACTTCTTGCTTCTGTTAAGAATTATACTAATACATACTACTAATTATACTAGACATAATATTCTCAAGGTTAATATTTCTTACAGTAAAAATGACGGGTGGGCGACGGTCACCACTTATCATCAGCCCATTTACCAGTCTGCCTACCAATATGGAATACAATAAAGTACTTAGCTATATCTAATACAATTTGATAATTTTATTAATCATAAGTAAAATTTGCTTTTCATCGCTTATTTGGTCTAAATATGGATTTGTATAAAGTTCTTTTGCAAGCAGTGTGCAAAGACTCTTTATCGGCGAGTGAATCAAAAATATTTGCATAATTATTTAATCATTAACATCGCACTTGACACATATGCACATTTGTAATCGGGGTCTATATTTATAAAACAATTAAATTAATCACTTTTAATAAGTTTTCGAACCGAATGAGGCTCAATCAATTTTCATACTCAAATAGGTACCAGATACTAAATCTATTAATTTTGTATTATTTTTACTTATTTTGTCAACGTACTATACCGCAGTAGGAGTTGGTCAGACCAATCAGGAAATATTCCACATACTCAGCAAGTAACCAATTAAAATGGTGTCGCATACTTGAACATCACACTTGAACCAATGCTATTAAAGGTACGGGGTAACATTTATAGGCAAAGGTGTGTGGTCACACATACCTTCAGGTAGCCCATTTGCTCTTCGATATTTCCAAAAAGAAAATTGAATAAAATACAAGCTATTGTAGCGTTCCCATTTGAAAATTTAGACAAATATTTCTTCGAATTCCAATTGAGAACATCAACAGCGTGTATTTATATTTATTAGCCTTTTGAAATGATTTATAAATTGATCTTATATATTAATAGCGTAAGCCGATTTTTGTCCCAGTGATTATGGGACGATAGCTACACGTAAAAAATCGGTTATGGTTCACAGAGCTCCAGTCGAAGATATACAGAAAAATATAGAGGATTCCTGATTCCTACAATCTAAAAAAGAATTAATTTTGCTGGCCGGTTAGTGTATAAGAAAAAAAATAAAAAACTTAAACAAAAAAGTAATTTGTTATCGACAAATTCCAATTCTTAACAAAACTTATCTAATATATACTATTTGACATTAAATATTAGATTTAAATAAAGTTTCATTTAATTGGCGCCAAATGTAGATAAGTAACTTGCAGTTACAGTTTACACTGAAATGAAATCAAAACAAAAGCTGTTATAGGTTTCGAAATTCCTATTTTTTTTTTTTAATAAAGGCGAAGTTTATACATTATACATCTTTCTTATCTTGTAAAAAAGTTAATACTTTGAAACATCAAATAAAGAATCAGCTGTGAAAAGGGGAATTTAGGATTAGTGTTATTTCTTACTAATATAAGAGACAGTCTCTTTATCTCCATTCTCAATAGTGACCGTCCTTCTATATAACCATATTACGTAAATATTTCAGGGTAATTCAAAAATGGTTATCTTAGATCACTTAGGTAACATTAGACCCAACTGAATTAGGGTTGAGAAACGCATGTTTTCCTAAATGTATTTTGAAAGCTATTTTTTATGCAAGTAGTATGCACTTTAAAAGTAGCCGATATCTGCTCAGCAACAAGCCAGTAACAAAATCATTTTCCTAAAAGCTAAATGAGTTCCATTGGCACAATGAATTTCCATACATTACTAGTTATTTGAACCCGATCAAGATTACCAGTGAACAGTGACAATGATCATTTTAGGAAAATTAGTTGAATTATTTATTGGTTGATTTTCTTAGAAGATATTGTTTTTTTTTTTAATATTTCAACATTCGCTTTATTTATATTTTAATAAAATACTGCATATTAATATTCTGGAAAAAGGCGATAGCAACCCTAGTATGACCACGTCTTACTCAAATGGAAACATGATTTAAAGAGTTTTAATCGCCTAATCAAACGAACAATAATGATTTTATCAATACATTCTTGCTTCGAGCTATGTTATCCATTTGCAAATGGTCGCAAGTAGGAAAGTGGCTGTCTATAATTGTTGAGAAACGATTTTAGATATTAACCGCACACGTTTAAAATAACGATAACGCATATGTATGTGTAATATATGTGTTATCTTCAAACGTAGTGTTATATGAGTAGATTATAAAACTATCCCCCAACTGGGTTAAGTCTCATCAAAGGTTATTCTTTCACCCTGCTCCAATTTGGGTTGGTTGACAAACTTAGGCATATTTTCATGTACCAAATTGTAACGGACTGTACTATACTATTTACATAAATACGTGAGAATGAATTATTGTTATTTTAATACATTTTTATATATATAAAACATAACATCGATCGCAGCGCCACCTACCGGGTTCAATATAAGCCGTCCGTAGACTCAGTTAAGCACATATTCAAATTTAATCAAAATTGGTCAAGTTGTTTTGAAGAGTTTACATACATGCATACATACATACATATATAGAATTATATGTCATATATAGAAACATAAAAACATACATAGAAATAAATTCATGAGATTGCATAGTAAATGTATACATATACATGGAATAATAAATTAATGACATTATATTAAGCTTACCTTTTTTCATACGTTTTTGGTGAAATCGTTCGTGTATTCATGGATATGTTCGTGTATTGGCGAAGAAAATGACGTGCCACTTTTTGATAAAAAATCTCGGCGCCAGCCTTTTTCCATACAAAATTCTATAGATTTAAGGCTGACCTGCGCCGAATGTCATACTCTCGTGAAAGCATATATAGGGGTATGATGCTTGGCAGCTCGGTTCAAATTGGACGCGTGGAGTGTTGCGCTCGCCGCATCGGCCGCGTGCAATAATGCATATCAAATTACATAATAAGAAATGATACTAGGCTGTGCAGCTGTGCGGGTTATACTGCGAGGCTGCTAGCTATGGTTGATTATTCTGAAATATAGGAGTGGCGCAGATCCGTGTGTCGGTGTAGTGCCTACTCATATATTAATGGTGGATGCATGGCAAAATATAATTATAATGAGAATGTGCTTCGTGCACTTTACCTATAAATAATACAAATGATTATTACAAATGACGGTAAGGCAGGCCGTCATATGAATGAGTGTTCTCAATGAGACATTATATTTATTATATAAAAGCGATATAAAGAAGGTCGGGGTTAACCTCGAATAAAATATAATAATGAAATTAATATGATATAGAAACGGTTTGATGGTAGCCGTCTTGCGATAATATCTAATTGAAAAAAAGTATGTACTGGGCGATGCATACTGATAGTAGAGGGTTACCTCGGTGACTATTAATTATGAAATTTAAATCAAGTATATTAACAAATAGCAATAAGGCTATAAATAATGATTGAACTTCTTTCAATAATAATTAATTTGTAAAATAATTAAACATATTGCTTGTCAACTTTGTCTTCCATGTTGCAGATTCTTGTAAACCGTAAGCGGAGCAAGTTGTAGCGATATTATATTGTAAAACTGTGACGATCGACGGATGTAAGTTCGTATAGCGGTCGAAATCAATGATCTTCATGTAAAACTGTGACGATCGACGGATGTAAGTTCGTATAGCGGTCGAAATCAATAATCTTCATGTAAAACTGTGACGATCGACGGATGTAAGTTCGTATAGCGGTCGAAATCAATAATCTTCATGTAAAACTGTGACGATCGACGGATGTAAGTTCGTATAGCGGTCGAAATCAATAATCTTCATGTAAAACTGTGACGATCGACGGATGTAAGTTCGTATAGCGGTCGAAATCAATAATCTTCATGTAAAACTGTGACGATCGACGGATGTAAGTTCGTATAGCGGTCGAAATAAATACTCTTCATGTAAAACTGTGTCGATCGACGGACGTAAGTTCGTAAACCGGTCGTTCTAAAACTCCACAATTATTATCAGTAAACAGATCCAAGTTTGGTATAACTGTTTGATACGATCACGACGACAACGATCTAATGATGTTGATGTTTTAAGATTTTTATTGTTAAATAACAAAACCTTTATAATATATTTGTACTATGCACATGCAAAATGATCACGCACGAGTACTGTACTGAATATACTCTGGTGGATTCTTGATGATTCGACGCGTGGTCTGAGGCTGTGTGGCTCGACCGAGAGTCGCTGCATTAGTGTCCCTCGTGGCGATGTCGTCTTGAATTTGCTTAGGTGATGCAGTTGCGAGGTGTGATGTTACTGTATAACGTCTTTGGCGATACGGTAGTGTCCCTCCTTCTGTTACCAATGAGGCTGCCTACGTGAGATAGTTTCGGGGTTTGAGGTTACTGTATAACGTCTTTGGCGATACGGTAATGTCCCTCACTCTGTCTTACCGGGTTACTAGAGTAGTGTATGTGCTATGTGGTACTGAGCTATGGCTGGTTGACGTTACGATGTCGTTATTGATGTCTCTCATCAATCGGTAGTACCAGAATCACGACCGAATGTTGCAGGGCGTTGCGGAGGCTGTAATAATGCTGAAGTGATACGTTCATGCAGTGAAGGACCCAAATAATGGATTTCATCCAGGCTGGCATCACTATACATATATGGCGCACTAATCGCTTTATACGAGAAGTGTCGTTTGTAGCAAAATGTTCGTCCTTTTAGGGACGCCTCCTTAGCCTAGTGTTAAGGATATTATAAGAAATATTGTAGTAGGACACCTAGTTTAGTAATAAGACTGCGTATATCTCTTTGAAGTTAATTATCACGTGCAAATAATGATCTGAGTTCGAAGCTGGTTTAGGTAATCGACTGTCGGGTGTGTGCCTGTTGTAGAGTTAAGTATATCCACTGTATAGTTATAGATTTAAGTAAAACGTGATACGCGAAGCGTTTATAAGGTTTATAAGCTAGTTAAGAAAACGTTCGATTTAGTTTTAAGTCTTAGTTATAAGTCTTAGATATAAGTCTTAGTTATAAGAAAGAATACGATTATACGTTTATGATACATGATATATATTTTCATACTTTATAACCTACTACGGTAGAAAATATAGCAAATTATGCTAAATCCACTTAAATGATTCCTACGCGGTAATCTATGAGTTTAATTGAATATTATTCCACTATGTTTGGAATTAATACGTATTATCTTACGATAAAACGACACTCTGCGACAGTGGATATAGCAACGAATAACGTTGTGCTTGCATTAGGCCGCCTGATGGTCGTGCACTTGAACTGGTATGAGAAACAGTGATTTAATGCAATGATAATCCAGGGTTAAACCCATTGACTACATATTTCCTCAGCTATGACTGATTGACTATTTATGGGACTTTGATCCTTATTTTTATTATTATTGTTGTAGCATTGGCTACTTTATAAACACCGCAGTTACGACTGTGAAACCCACTGGACCACGGTCTAGTTTGTTGATTTATTTATAAGTCTAGTCGTCGATTTGAATAACATAGTTATTACTGTGCTATCCGCTAGACTACGGTCTTGATTTATTTATAAGACTATTAGTCTTTTATACACCTTAGCTACGGCTGTGATACCTGCTGGACTTTAGTTCTAGTTCATATATTATTTAACAAAGTGTTTGCACACTATAAAATCGCACTTCCCATGTTCGAGGAAGGTTCGCCGATCTATGGTTGGAATCTACAGTTGATGGCGGGCGCGGGGCCATTTCAACCTCCTCCCCCTTTTATATTTTTCAAAAGAGTTAAATATATAAAGATGGGTAGGAGCGACATCCTTCAGCTACTCGTAAGAGGTGTTAAAGGAAATGGGACCGGTATCTCATACTTTCGATTATTATTATTCAAATTAATTAAACAAAATATTTATATTAAAAACGCATTTAAAAGATATACCTGGTTTTATTTGACTCCTCTATAGTCGATTGAACTTATAATCTCTGACGCTCTAAAAGAACACGGTTATTACACAAAGTCAACGTTATATGGATCCTAACTAACTAGACGAAATCACGAGCCAAACCGATATTTAAATATAAGAAATTTAAACGTAAAATTATATTTTAACTAAGTTAGGCAGGGAATAGTCACAAAATGTAGATCTCCTTCACGATGTTTTCCGTCATAATCAAGTCCGAGATAAATTTAAAAAAAGAAATAGGCACGTGTAATCTTAGTAATGCTCGGCTTGAACTCGCTGATCCATCTCGATAGTAAAAGTAGTACAAATTAGATTCCGTCTCATAATTCGATTGTCAGAAAAAAATGTACACAAGCATATCGATTACTATCGCCGATTGACCTCATCTCGATTAAAGCGAACGCGTGTGCATCGCATCGTAATCAATTATAATTGTTTATTCGACGTTACATTGATTGTTTATTCATGCTTAGATTACATAGTTATCAATAAGAAAAAATGTTAATTATAAACTACACGCTTTATTACGTATTGGTATAATAAGAAGTTTAAACTTATTTTATCTCATGATCAAATTGAAATCAAGATTACTAAAAGTATAAAAAGTAAATTAGTAAATATCTAATTACTGATCTCTTGGTTAGGAATAACTAATAGTTGGAATTTAATACGAATTTATTCCATACCGCTTCCTCGAGGCACCATACACTTACTTTAATTATTGCCAGTAAAAAAAAATATTAATTGAAAGACATTTCAGTGGTGAAATATTAAAGTTCAAATAGTCATCGGCGAAGCTGTGTTGTCGTATTCTAATAATAAACGTGGTTGTGTACATAATTATTCATAAACATTAAATATTTGTTACACCACACTTTTGGTTGATGATTGATAGTGATAAGTGAACCATTAAAATAAACTGGCTAGTGATTCAACTAAAAGGGAGTAAAAGGCTAAAGTGTATGTGTGTGTTTTATTTGTCTTGTTATCACTACTAATATATGTCATAATAGTTAGTATAATAGTATACTAACTATTATGACAGAGTCCTTTGGCCCTACTCATACTTAGCATTTTGGCATACTGTTAAATATAATAGATACTAAGGAAGTACACGTAATAGAACCTATTAAAGACTTTGACAGTTAGTCATAGACAATTTTACTACTTCTTAGTGATTTGATCAAATAACAGCCATAAAAAAAGGTTATTAATTGAGAAAGTTTCTATTGTTTTTTTTATATGTATGTATATATATATATATATATATTAATGTTTAATTGGAAAGCCTTATATATAATTATATGCTCTCTTTTGTTACAGTAAAATAAGAGCATGAGGCACAAATGAATACTATCTAGGACGTAGTATGTGAAGTTATCAGTGGCAAAGGAAATTACATAAATTTAAATATATTTATCTTTCATATAAAATATGATTAACCTTAATACGAATGTCTACAGTACGTATAGGCAAGGCATGTGTCTAGTAAAGAAGGAAGAGTCTCTATTTGAGTGGCAAACGATATGGCTAGGACATCTGGAAAGTTTAAATATACTTATATTATTACAATTTAAATGAATAATGACGTATTATACTTGTGAAATGTTGTAAACGACTTACGGTGATACGCCATTTAGATACATGTATCTTATACATTTTATTATTATGTCGGATATCACCATCTGACATAGCACGAGCGGTGAGTTTTTTTCTTACAGAATATCTCTACTGGTGAGAAATATTCATTCGTCCACATTCAGTGAAATTAATCTTCGTTTGATGAATATGTCTGCGAATTCAACAAATAAAAGTTATTATTTTTACCAAATTTCACATGATTTGACACATTTCGTAATATGTCTTAATACACATATATATGTATGACTAAATTATGCCATGTGCCTCTTGACATTTGACCCGAGTGGTCTTAGAGTGGACGTTGCTAAGTTTGTTGCGACAGGATCTCACCAATGAAAACAAATATAAAAATTTATCTTTGTTCATATACAAGTTGTAAAACTAAGCCTCGAACGATTTAAATTCTAAATATGCGATATACAATAGAATAATTATGACAACTAACGTATATAAGGGTCAGTATCGCATAGAACAGTTTTTACATTTAACTTTCAAATCTATCAATGAATTTCGCATTTGTTCCAATGGAATGCATTAGCATGTCATTGCATGTTTTGCAATTTAACTCAGAGCAATTGATTAATTAAGTTTAAACTTATTTCATTTATTTTGAGAACGACCTCAAGTAACCCTTATGGTATGTAGCTTAAAGTCTGCGTCGCGCTTCCGAGCTTTGACAAATTTATTCGGTTCAAATCGAATTATATTGTGTTTTGTAAAAAATTTAATCACACGACATAAGAAACACTTATGTAAAAAAATTGTCAATTGATATTAATACATGTCTACTTCCTTTATCTTACTCGGCGTCGTCGTCGTCATATTCGATTCTTCATAAAGATAAGTTAGTACACTGCGAATAAGATTAATCAAAATGACCTGAATTTGCTCTCAAGCACATATCGCAAAAGCAAATAAAGCCAATTTTTAATAGAACTCATAGAATAAAAAAAATCACGATTTTTCATTACTTACGTTTAACAACTATCCGATACCTTTTTTTCGATTAATAGAATATCTTGCATAGCCTTATTTAATAATTCGTACAACAACTATAAAATAATCTCATTATATAATTAATTTTACTGCTTGCTATCCATATTAAAATACGTGATGTCTGCCTTTTATGAATATATATTTAAGCTGGCTGTGTAGTGAGTCAAGTCAAGTTTGGTCTGATGTTATCGGAAAGTAAGTGAACAGAGCGTTAATGCATTACTTTGTAATAAAGAAACTGCTAAGCCGCATTCGATAGAAACATGCATCATTTTAAGATATCTTATTATAAATATTTAAGATATCATGCAGCTTAAATTATCGAAATCCGTGGTCTCGTATTGAGAAATAAAACTAAATGAATTAACATTTATTGATTATGATTGACGCAAAAAAATGTGCTGAGCATAATGATAATATTTAACCACATACTTGATTAAAAATGATAAAATATAATAGTAAAAAAATAAATCGAATTTAAAAATAAAATCGAACTCAAAAATAAAAAGGTCCTTTGAATACCAATTAAAAGAACAGGTAATCGTATTATTGATGTTGTTTTTATATACTTAAGTATATATTAATTGATTGTGTATATTAAAAGAATACTTCTCACTTACAGTCCACCGAGATAACAATAAACAAAAATAATTCACGACTTGCTTATCGATCAAGGCGGCAGTATATTTACCTGCAGCAATAAATTGATGTATTAAAAATCTCATAGCCTTGGACGAATTGCATAACCAACGTAATCACATGGTACCATCACGACTAGCCGGTGGTGATTCAATAAGCTTTAGCGATAGGTTATTATTTGAGTGAAATTACTCAACAAAAGGTGTTAAATAATGAATACAATTGTGCATCTAATGGATCTGATGAGTGAAATCTCAAATTCAATTCTTAGCTGACACGGGAATACAATTGAATGAATATGACTTTACATCAAAAAGATATAAAATTGAGTTGATAAAACTGAATATAGGCAAAAAAACAACAGTTATTGACAAGAAACAAATTAAAAAAAGGAATCAGTAACGCTATGAAAGGTACATACGTTTGAATAATGAATTATTGTATAATAATAATAATATGAATAGAACCGAAAAGAGAGAAACCAATGAATGGTTACTCTTATTCTGCATGAAAATCAATTAATCCTAATTCCAAGCCTTTGTATTTTGTTGTCATAAAGTACTTGGTTACCATGGCTACCTTAAAAGAACCAATATATAAGCTTGAAGTTTATATATTGCTGAGGGTGAGATTTTGGCATAAAAACCAAAAGAAATAAAACGAGTAATAAAGAGACAAATTGCGTTCTCCGAGTAAAATAATCCGTTTAAATCTCATTGTTGTGTTTTTCACACGCATTGTATCACAAGTGTGCCCACTTATTTGCCAACAATGAGGAATTAAAATTCAAGGTCGCGACAAATTAGTTTAAAACAACTAATTTTTAAAAGGTGATTTTTTATAACCTATTCATACGTACATATTTTGACAAATCTGTAAATTATATTCTTGGTTGTGTTTCGTTTAAAACAGCAAAGAAATATCTTTTAAAAAAAAGGCTTTCCTTGTACATTCGACTGGGTGAGAAAATTAACTGTCAGAGCTTGATATACATTCAATAATCATAACACACTTCTAATTAATTAGAGGAATTTACTTTTATTATTATTTAAACATGGTTCCGGTTTCGTGAGTTTCTTAGAAGGGTCAAATAATATTCCAATCGCCTAAACGACCAGGAAACTACAAACAAAAGCATTTCCAAGGATGTGGCAGTTCAGTTTTTCCCGTGCTCTTTTAAGCTCTATTTACACTGCACGGACACAAAAAAAAAATTAGATAAGTCCATTGATTTTGTAGCTAATATATGCGCTGGCGTAAATGCCCTAATCATTTGCACAATCATGACTTACATATAGAGCAATTAAATAATACTCATATTAACACAGTTGTTAAATATTTTATTTTGAATTTGATTCGATTGTAAACTATTGGAAAATAATGAAATAGATTCACGTTTTTCATTCATTCAGACATGTATTCCGACCTATGGTTTCATTCAGGCTTCTTACATTCTCAAGGTACCTAAATTTTCTATGGGGGATTTTGAATTGAACTATCAATAAAATTGACCCACTTATTGTCTGACAATAGGCAGGTCCAACAAAAGGTTAGCTAACATCCGAAACTAATAAGCGCTTCTGTCAGAGGTCGTATTGCTGGATAATGAAACAATTAAACGATTATTCAATAGATATACTGAAGGCACCATTTATTTCAAACTCCAAGATTGTATTACGAAGAGATCACTTTGGCTTTGATTTAAATGTAAAATTTCTTGGCTACTCTATAAGAAACAAGCTTTGATTTTCCAGAATAAAAGTGACCTTACAGATAGGTACTTCAAGTATTAGTATGACGATGCTTGCGATAGATGACAACTTAGAAAATATATTTTGAAATTCGTCAACAGCAAAATATCATCTTCATTAAATCTATATCTAACGTGAACAGGTGAGAGGTGTAACGTGAACTAACTTACAGGTGAGATAATAAAACAGTAATACACAATGATTTCTATACTTGATTCAAGATGGTGAAATATTTTATATTGAATGGTTACTATAGCTCTGAGACTAGCTCAGAAACTATAAAGTATAGATTTCCTTATTAACGACTTCACCGTTACTTCCGACTTTTGTTATAATGACGTATTGAAAACAAAACTAAATTGCGTAACAGGATTTAATGTACACAATTAAGTCTTTATTTCTGCAAAGGAATTAACTTTGAAAGTCGTCGACAAAACAAGACCTGTAATTATAAATATATAAATAAACATCGACAAAACTAATTGACCTTTTTAACATCTATTTGTCAAGCGATTTTCTATTTTTTTTTGTTTATACTATTGTCGAGCGTTACTGGTTACTTTGGAAATAAGAGTAGAAAAAAAGGTGCTTGAACTTATGACCCGCTATGGTAAAGTACGCGTGAAAAGTTCTACGTCTTCGGAATAATTAAAAATAGTATTTAATTGTTATTATACTAAAATATTAATCTACTTTAGTATTAATAAAATATTATTACCGCTAGTATAACATTCAATCACAGATATAAACATTCGTAACTTAAATTTTTAATAAAATAATCATTGTTAAATAAGGTAGGTGAAGTACTATTTCGAGCAACTTGACACTTAATTGGCGGTTCAGCGAGCAACCTCATCTTGTAGCTTTCATATCACACTGTGCGCGCGCATCATATAAAAACAACTCAATATTCTTTCATAACGCGCTAAAAAAAGTACATAACTTCAAAAAAATCTTAACGTACAAAATTTTGCATAAAAATTTCGATTAGGGTTTATCTATCTCTCTTCATAGGCAAGCGGATTCAGGTTTCATCACAATTCAACATTTAGATAATCTATTACAAGAAAATATTCTGATATTAATTATCTTAATTACATATAAATCACACTGATATACCATATCTTCATATATATTTATTACACCACAAATTATATGGTGCAACATATTGTTCTAATAAGTGCCTACATTCTCAGTGCTCATTGAATATGAAGGTTTAGTTTTTTTTTTAATTTTTTTTTTTTTTTTTTCTCATTGAATATGAAGGTTTAGTTTTTTTTTTAATATTCACTTGCAACCTTTATTCTACTTTGACCAACAGGCATAAATTGTTGAAAGTTATAAAGCATCGGCATTTATTTACATATTATTTAATTCTACATTATATAATGGTAAGCAGGTCTTATAATGTAAGGTTAAGGTAAGTTATTTAAGGTAGTTTATTATTGAAATAAAAAAATATTCCCTCAGATAATATAGCTATAGCCCATACATAAAACATAACATAAACAGCCCGTAAATGTCCCACTGCTGGGATAAAGGCCTCCTCTCCCTTTGAGGAGAAGGTTTGGAGCATATTCCACCACGCTGCTCCAATGCGGGTTGGCGGAATACATATGTGGCTGAATTTCGTTGAAATTAGACACATGCAGGTTTCCTCACGATGTTTTCCTTCACCGCCGAGCACGAGATGAATTATAAACACAAATTAAGCACATGAAATTTCAGTGGTGCCTGCCAGGGTTTGAACCCGAAATCATCGGTTAAGATGCACGCGTTCTAACCACTGGGCCATCTCGGCTCTGTATATATGCTATAGCCCAGTAATGCTTTAAAAATAGTTTTTTCTTCTAAAAGTGATAAGTTACAAATAAAAAAATATGTTGTCGTATAAATGTAGTAAGTACCTACTTATTATAATTTCACAACCTGTGATTGGAAAAAAATTTGAAAAAAAGTTTTAGTTAGTTTCGCGTGATGTGAAAAAAATCAATCCAGTAGGTAAATAAAAGACACTGAATCATTTAAAAATCTGATTTAAGTTATTTTTTTAAATAATAGGTAGGCGGACGGGCTATATATTGGTGGACCACCTTATGTTAAGTGGTCACCATTGCCTATAGATATTCGCGCCGCATGAAATTTTAGCCATTTCTTACATAAGCAAGCTAGAGAACAGATGTATGTAATTTGTAGCACTAATATTATGTAGTACCACTGGCTCACTCACCCTACAAACCGGAACTCAACAATACTAAGTATTGCTGTAATTACCCAGACTGGCTTACACAAAGCCCTACCAACCAACCGAGTATTAATATTACCGCTAAATATTCTTTCAGATGCAAAACAAGCACAATAAATAACAATTATCATAAACGCATTACCATTGAAAGATAATAAATCTCAGAAACATAAATTTGATTTCGGACAAGCGTACGTAACAATACGATTTCGATTTATCGTCAAGGTCAAAGGCTGGTTTTCCACCAAAGGCTGAAAAAGATAGTGATAGTCTGCAAACCGCAATTATAAAATAAGTGTATTTACTACTGTTTATAATAAAGATTCCACGAATAGCTATTACCAAGAGCATACAATTGCGTGCACGGTGTGCATTTTGAGCGTAACAAGTTGTACAATAATATAATCAGAAAAATAAGCTTAGAAAACAATTGCAAATAAGATTATTTTTTATTTGAATAATATTTCTAACTCAGAAGGGGATGCCTTTACAAGATGGTCAGGAAAAGCGTCCATACGTTGAATGTTATATCATTTTAGAAGCTAAAAGCGTGATTGGTTGTTACAACAAAATTTAGAATAATATTTTACTGATCATAAATTACCATTGGCAGATTTTAAATAAGTACATACCTACTAATTTAAAAAATATTTAGATACATATTTATGAAAGTAATGTGCGTTTTCCTTCGTATTCGGTATTTAAAAAATCTAATAAAATTTATCGTTTTAATTTATTTAATACTTACTGTAGTAACCAAATATTTGTGCTGTAAAGAAATATAATTTTAGCCCTTTAATCATAAGATTATTATTGTTTCATTTTTGTTATTATAATACTTAATTATTTATTACTTTTTCATTCAATATTAATTTCGTAAGTCCAAAATCACATTGTGTTGGACTATCTTTTTTAGTAATTAAAGACTTGTGAAATACAAAACTAGTATATAGGATTTACAAAAAATATATATACGGATTAACGCAAATTAGACCGATTAATTATTTAAGATAGATTGTTATCGATATTATGAACGGTCGGTAAGGTTTTGTTTGTTAAAACATTCATCGCAGTGTTTTTTTCTCTTAAACAAATTATTAATATTGCACCACGTCACGGCCATCTGATCCTGTGTAATTTACGTCTCCGTGTTAAGATAATATCGTGATTTATAATCCCTGTTTCTTTATGGCTCATTTAGATGAGGCAGAGCATTCTTTCATGAGTCAAATCATCAATTACTAAAAGCTATAAACGCTTCTCAGATATGTGAAGTTATGGGTTCGATCCTAGATTGTTGGGTTGATTTCGTCGTTTAGTCGTAATTATAATAAATTGTTTGATGAATATATTATCGATGCTCCAAAAGAAAATGTATTTATTATTATGTATGTTGTGTAAAGCTAAACGCAATACGTGCTGAATTCCATAACCAAAGTATGTCCATTTCTATCAGATTATTTTGCATTATAATCCGTTATATTTTTAATTGAGTATTTTTTTTTATTATTTTTTTTAGCATTAGCAGCCCGTAAATGTCCCACTGCTGGGATAAAGGCCTCCTTTCGCTTTGAGGAGAAGGTTTGGAGCATATTCCACCACGCTGCTCCAATGCGGGTTGGCGGAATACACATGTGGCAGAATTTCGTTGAAATTAGACACATGCAGGTTTCCTCACGATGTTTTCCTTCACCGCCGAGCACGAGATGAATTATAAACACAAATTAAGCACATGAAATTTCAGCGGTGCCTGCCTGGGTTTGAACCCGAAATCATCGGTTAAGATGCACGCGTTCTAACCACTGGGCCATCTCGGCTCTGTAATTGAATTGAGTATAACGTTGGTATAAATTACAAAATATATAATAAAAGAATACAAAAAAATCAAGACGAATTTCTACATTCCTTAGAAATAGCCTCCTTTGTCATTTTAAGATCAATATTATCCGCCTCCGACATATATATTATTGAAACCGGATCTAAAATAAAAAAGAAAAATAGCAATTGTACAATTAAGCCGCCGTAAAGTGAGAAAACCTTGGAAATGCAATATTTATGACTTTATTTTTGGATAGTATACCTTGAAACGCACGTACTAGTTTTACTTATAAAACATTTAGAAATCTATAAGACCATTTTTCCCTAGCTACTAAGTCTCTATGTAGAAAAATAAGGACAATAGTAATAAATGAACCATTCCTTAAATTGTTGAGACATCTATAGTAATAAGATTTATAGAGCACGGTTTTTGGTTCTTTTTCCAAAGTAAACTCTAATGTGCATACAACATTTTTGCTCTAAGACAATGAATGACGTAGATAATTTATATCTCAAATCAAATTATTGTCTATTTCAAAGGAAATGAACAATGAACAAATGGAAATGTTTGTTCCCACGTGAGATCTGATAAAAAAGACTCTTGGACAAACGATTTTTGAAATTTATATGAGTAATAATGACAAATTTTGTCATTAGCAATAAAGATTTTTGTCATAAAAATATAATTTAACGTTTATTATTATTTAAACATGTTTATAATGTTGTATAATTTAGAATACAATTAAAATATGAAATACAATTTATATCATATGTGGCAATGGTAGAATATTTTGTTCAATTATATAAAATGCACACAAGATATAAAAAAATACAATTGACTTTTATAAAAGTTTTCATTGTTATGAACTACAAAACGTTCTAAAATTGGCGAATCTCAAATAATGGAAAACTGTGTTTTTCTTATAAATAGAAATAACTTAAAAATTATTAACGAATCTCGTTTTAAGTATTAGGGATAACTTAATACAAAATAGACCCTGAATTGTACATACTTAACATGAATTTAATATGAGAGATTTTTTTATTTTTGCTGGAGTCGTTTTTGGGCCCATCCCATATTGATCGGAGTTTGGTATCGATTTTTAAAAGGCAATGTATCAGAGCGTGTTTAAATGTGAAAACCATTACAAAAGCGCTTGTACAGCACCGTATGTAAGCAACATAACAAAATTAAATATTTACGGGCTCAGTCTAGTTTTGAACCTAGAAACTCGGGATCAGCAGCTTCATTAGCTAGGATCTATGCCATAGGAAGCTAAAAGACTTTTCGTATAAAAAAAAAAATATATACTTAATCTATAAAAGTCACTCCAAAACAATAATAAAAAAATTGGAGGCGCCGGGTATCGATCCCGGTACCTCTCGCATGCTAAGCGAGCGCTCTACCATCTGAGCTACGCCCCCTGTGAGTGAATTGGCGAAATTACCCTTCATATTTGAAAACGAATAAACAAAATATTACACAATTATATTTAGATTATAATTACATAATATGTTATACTTAGATATATTCACTAGCGAAGGCGGGCCCATCCACCTTCAATTATTATTCATTATTATTGAGTGACACTCGTGCTTATAAAATCTACGTGAGATGATTGATTTGAAGAGTAAAGACAGTATAAAATTACAAATAGATTGTATGATTACATTTTTTATCAAGTTTTACGTAGATTGATGCTTATTAGCAAATAGGTATGGGTTATGTAAATGATAACTATCAGATAAGTGTTCTTTTCTTCAAATATGAATTGAAATCAGACCATGTCACTGGCGGACTTTGCGTCTCTTCAAACTTTGCCTATATTTCTATTAAGATTAATAAATTAAAAAGTCAGTATAGTTCAGAAACTTTGCCACAGGTATTTAAAAATAAGGCTTTATTTCGTGTATGTAATTTTTATACTTAAATTTGAAATAGTTTTTAAATATTTTCTATTTTACAGATTCTTTAGCCTATAGAACATTATAATGTAATATATTATTAACGAATGAACTGAAATTGCGGAACGAACGAATTTGCAGTAAATTTCTATCATTATGATTTGAATCGCTCCATTCAAAGATTACGTTTTTTTTAATTTTGTAGTTCAACATACTTTTGTGCCTGTGTTTTTTTTTGAATAAATTTGAAAAAAGTCTAATGGATATTTTTTTATAGGTAATTACCTCTAACTTATTTTTTATTTTATGTTCAAAGGTCTACAAAACAAAATGACAATCAAAAAATACATATGATTACATTTCTTATGATGTAGACACGACATGCGTTTAATAATAGAATAAATTAGCGTCTAGTCCATGACAGCAGCAGAGACCAAGCATACAATTTTCTGCTGACATTAACCTACCATACTTCAGCTGGTCAATTGATTCCTCGCCGCCATAAAGGTGGTTGGCGTCCTTAGGTGCTCGATAAAAGAATCAGCTACAGGCGATTGAAATTAAAAAAATTGTTTGCGGTTTAAATAAAAACTATATAAACAAACAAAAACTATACATAAATTAAAACATTAAATGTTAGATATTTTAATATTGTTTCGTAACTAAAAGCGTGTAAATATTCCAATGCTGTTTCGAGCTTTTCCTCCATGTTTAGTAACTAAACATTAGAATGAAATGTTGCGGGCTTACGCCACCACGCTGCATCAATAAGGGTTGGTGGATAAATGTGGCAGATTCTCATCGACCGCGTGCAGGTTAACTCATGATTTTTATTAAGCATACGGATACAGTCGTGCTTTCCATGAGTTTGAACTCAAAATCATCTGTTAAAATTCACGTCTAATTATTGGGCCATCACGGCTCATTTAAGTCTACTATCATAACCAGTATTTTGATTTTTCTATGTTAAATAACTCTTTATCTACATCAGTAAAATAAATTACATTGGTACTCATCTTACTCACACTCTGGGACGGAGGAAGAAAACAAACGTAGTTTTTTTATTTCAAAAACCTAACCGGCTTTTCCGGACCCCTGGAATGCCCTAAATGTTGTTTGTTTGTTTAGTATTCGTTTTTGATGAAATGGTTTCGGTGTAATATACGGTTTCATGCAGGAAACTATATAATTTATTATTGATTTCATTGCGTCGATCTATTATTAATTTTTACAAATAAATTTATCCTGTAGACAAACGATCTCGTTATGATTTTTTTATAATATCTATGTATAGATTTACACAAAAGAACCTCGGATTGCAAATAGGTACTTTAAAATAATTCACATCAACCTTCCAATGATGATCATTAGATGTAAAATGATGAGTAATTTGTTTTCAAGTGCCTAATCTACTGAAAACGACATAATGAGGGTATCTTTCCAAATAAGAGAATATCATTCAAAATTCAACCATGGACGCATAATTTTAAAGTCAAAATTAGCCTATTACTTTGATGGAATTAAAATAAATAACGCAAGCAAAACTGGACAATAGTACATTCAATTTAAGAGGTGAATTGGTATGTATTTAGTTTTTTTTATATTTGGAAATGATTAAGTCGTTAGGTAATTTGTTGTTTAGCTAGCTAGTAAAGCTGTGGCTACATTATATGTTATTTATACTTTTACATATTGGATATGTAATGATTAAATATTGCTTTTAATTTTTATAACTGTTCTATATTTTTATCACATTATTTTTTTATAGTTTAACAGAGTAAGGACTAATACTTTATATCGTAATGTAATCGATATTTGTAGCAGTTACTGCCTGTTATTCGCGTCCCTATCGTCCGACCGATGTAATATTGTACAAGCGTCTATTATTTTCAGTGCTTCTATTTAAATTTTACTTTGAAGCAATAATATATAACAGAAAAAGTCTTAAAATTTTCGGATAACACTTGAATCTTTAGGAACTTTTGTATTATATGTATTTTTTAAATATTTTTACAATTTTTAAAATAATTCAGTTAAGAAAATAATATGTTGTCATTGCAAAGTTATATCGATCAGAAAAAATTACATCTGTCAAAAAGATCAAGCTATCTTGTACCGGATATAAATGATGACTTTTAGTTGAAAACATAATACGTAAAATTCGTATAATCGAGATGTTTCGATATTAAATCCAACAAATTCAATGACATAACAGTTCAAGGGGCGGCCATGTATGACATTTACGGGTGCGTTCAGAAAGCTGTGTAAAGAATGATTATCGTTTTTTTTTTTCATCACATAAATAGATAAAAACCACATAAAAATATATATGTTTGATAATCACATCGTCTAAAAAAATATTATAGAAAATAAAAGATAGAACGTAGTTGTTTAGTTTAATTCATTTCATCCGAGCGAAGCCGGGTTTTCATCTAGTTATTTATATTAACATTCTTTAAAATTATATAAATAAAAAGTCTTGTGGCATAGCCATTGCAATCGATATTTCGATAATAATAGAGGCATGACTGATTTTTTCAATACATTCGCCCTATATTATGTAGGTACTTCGAAAGATTTGACATTTTAAGAGCACAATGTCGAGATGACACACCCATCAAGATTGAAATACCAAACTTTACGCTAAAAACACTCTTATATTAATATAAAATAAGGTTTTAAATTGCTTACATATTCAGAATCTCCCGGGATATAGCTATATAATACAAATCGTGGTTCTAGAAACTCAACGAATATAAAAAAAAACTGTAATAAAGCTTGTTTATTTAAATAGTTATCATTGGGTAGTAGTAAGTATATTTAATGTTTAGTTAAGTCCTGCGTACCTACATATGTTTTAGTTCGTAAATGTCATAATGGACGATAGACTAACAAATATCAGTCATTAAACGAATATTGCATCAACATTAGACAGTCAGTCACGAAATGTTGAACCGAATACATATTTAATTTAATAATACCTTTGCAATCTCATTTGTTAAAATGATTCCATACATTTATTCACACTTATAATTATACTGCAACTGCAATGCCGTATTTATGCTGTCCCTTAATTCTTAAGCCTACGTCAGATCTCTGGTTATGTTGAATTGAACTTCCATCGGAACATAAAAGTGCTATGTTAGCGCAGTTGGACCATCTTTGAGATGTGGCGCTGTGATAATATTATTATTAATAAAAGTGCGATGAGCTGAAGTTTAAGGAATGGTTGTACAGAAACAATATTTAGGAATATGAGCGAGGTGAATGCTTTCAGTAACAAATGCTACAGTTCCGAATACGCACATTCTGAGGATGCAATTATGCATTACTAGCTACCTGCTCCGACTTCGTACGGATAAAATAAGTTTTTATCTTATGATATAACGGCGACTTTCCTGTGAATAGTAGGTATATCTTTATTCTGTAATCAATCAAAATATACATTATTCAAGTGGGCTTTTACAAGCACTTTAGAATCGTCATTTTACAAAACTGTATTAAGTGAAGCTATTATCATCGAATCGAAATGTAGATTCTACCAAGAAGAACAGGCAAGAGACTCAGTACTCTCAGTAGTTACTTTTCCAACATTTAAAATAGAAAATTATGTTAGTTAAATACAATTATATATATAATATATCCTGTCTGAAAGTCAACAAGAACCTCCTAGCTCCACGCTTTTTTATCATCTATATAATCTTGTGTTGAATAATATGATTTATTTATTAATATACATTAATTTTTATGAATGATTTGAATTTATAAATCGGCTGTGTTAAAAATATATGCGGAATTTTATTATAGAAAAAGGTATCCGACCTTGCCCCAAGAAGAATATGTTGACTTTACGGAGTCGGCAACTTGGCGTTATGAGATTATCCTTACGTCTCGTATACATACAATGATTATCACCGATTTTATCAAAGTGATCAGTACTACTGTGAATATAAATAATATTGTTGTAAATATGTTGTGACTATTCCCACTTTGTTAAAAACATCCCGAAGGGAGTCCGTAGCTCCAGGATTATAAATAGACCGGACTGCTTTCTTTTCTAAAATAAAATAATAATAATTTGTCTGACATCCATGTCAACCGATTACGGCTGGATACCATCGTCGCAATAAAAATGTTGTCGGCTACGTTTGATAATAAAATATATAATAAATATTGGTCAATTTGTGTGTACTGTCATTACGTTTTGTTTAATATTTTGCACTCATTTCAATGTACTTATTTAATGAGAAACGATACATCGCATTTCAAAGATTCATGATGGCAATCTCGTTATTAAATACTTTTATTTTGCCGTAGGCCACGGCCTACAGCCTCGTGGTTTATGGGGCCTTGGGCTTCAAAATTTTAGATCAAAATTAGTCGTATGAAAAATAATGATTGATCCAATTATGAGTTATATGATTTCAAGAACTTTAATGCAGATATTTGTTTCGATTATCTCTATGTTTAGCTTATAAAAAGAACATATCTTATAACACTCTCTAGACTAAAACACAGTCTTTCAGTTAAGTAAATACAATCTCTTCTATTCTTAATAAAAATATAAAGACTTACAAACATACAAGCATCCTAGTAAATAAGTTAAAGGAAATATCCAAATATTATTAAATTATTATTTGAAGTTTGTTAACATGGTCTGGCGCCCAATGCTACTAACAATAATTGCAATCAAATCGCAACGTAATCGTTACCGTTTACCGTTTTCCTGTTCTACTAATTCATCAAGAACGTATTAATGCAAGTAAAGCCCCCGCTGGAAGGATTATGCAGATTTTTAAACTTTGCCAGTTTTATCTATTGTAGCAGAGATATAAAACTGCCAAGATTTGCAAGAAAAAGAAGAAGAATAAGCTAGATTACGATACAAGTATTCAGGAGTTAAGTCAAATGCAAATAGATAACTACTATATTTTAACTATTCATTATTAAGGTAGAGATAAGTATTTTTTATAAATAATAATAAACACATGGTCAATTAGACATACATATACGTGGTCTACATATAATTCCATGTTGTCAATGATATACCACGCAATTTGATTAACCGAAATAGAGACCGTATTGTATTTTCGTGGTCTGAAACTGTATGCTATCGAGGTCCATTATAAACGCAGATCTGACTTAAATTACATGCCTCACCTCAATCACACCAAAATCCTAATTGCCTATTACTGCTAAGTATGATACTTACTGACTAACCCACAACTATGTCAAAACAGTTTATGTATGGTTAATTACAGATCGAGTGGGCGTGACAGATGAAGCTGAGAGATAATCTTTCCTCGGTTGTATTTCAAAGGTCGATCAAGAGATTCTACAGCGAAGACGTATAGCCATCGGCTATTAGAATAAAGCCCATAAGGCTTAAATGGAACTAGTCATATTATAATTATTAAATAAGACTTATTAATATACATATATGTATATTTAGAAATAAAATCGTTGAAGCACGCGAAAAAATGGATCCAGCACCATACATATAGCACTTATTCATCAGTTCTATATTGCGAAATGTTAACGATTATTCCTAATGTCAAATTAATAACTCGAATTTCATTTTTATATAAACTGATTACATTAGTAATTATCAATAATGTTAGTGGTTCATATAATAATTATGTAGGAACAGCAAGATTTATTAACAATGTTAATTTGAACAAACTGAATGAATTTTGAAAATTAAGAGGAGTTCTCGAGTTTAGTTTTTGAGTAGGTATAAATTAGTAAAAGAGTTTTTAGTTATTATGTTTTCTATATTAATAATAATTTTAACGACAGTTATCAATGTGAATTACTTATATTTTCGATTCTAACAATTCAAATGAGTGAGTATTGAGTTATTTTTTATGAAATGTGTAGCAACGATAATGTAAGAGTGTTAAAAAAAAAACAATTATCTCAGACACGCGGTTCATGGCTACGCTATGCGATATACATAGGTTTATATGGGTTAAGTGCATAGGTATTTAAGAGAACAAACAGCATACAAGCCGTGTTGAATAGATGATTTAAATCCATTTCAATGCAGACGTAAGCTGTCAAACTCAATGATATGCTGTGTCAATAGCGAGTGGGTTCGATCTCATTGTAACATCAATGTTTCATATCTGTACCTTTGTCCATTATACGAAAACAAAATCTGTGAGTTATATAAAAAAAAAAAAAAAATTGGTCAAAAAATTATCTGAAATTGGAAACCACTATAATATATTTTTTTGAACCTATGCGAACCTATTTCTAATTTTGATACAAATATTTATACATTTATTATCGATATCATCATTCGTCGGAGATAACGCGATAAGTAAGTAATTTACAAGTAGTAACAAAACTTAATACTTGTTTATATTATAGTATTTTATTTCGAACAGCCTAGTTGGCTGTGGATAATATGTGAAAAAAGTGGATAACCGAAGGTATGGGGCTGAAATCGCAGATTTCTATACTAAAAATAAATATTAGTAGTGTTACACTTTTGTATTTCAAAAATACCATAAAGCTTTTGCTCCAGTGCCTGACTTTCTATCTATCGGATTTTTTGTCATGCCATAAATAGTCCCTTGTGTTTACACACAAATTTTTGTGCATCTATCTACTGCGCAATTGACTACCCTTGGATATTGACTGTCATTGCCTTTATCAGGTCAGGATCGCATCATAATATTTTATGTTAATCTCCACTTATCAGAAACAATTCGTTTTAAAACGTATTTTACTCCTTTCGTATTTCAATGGACACAATCAACGAGTAGATCTAAATCACGAGATAAAACAAGATGCCAGTTACATACTGGGCAGTTACAGTTGCCTGCTGACCCCAGACTCTTGACCTCACGATCCAAAAATACCGACCTTGACGTATCATTATAACATGATTCATAAATCACTCGTGATCTAGAAGGCGCCATATGGACCAAACTTAACTATGATTTTAATATAATACTATTCTATTCCCTTTTGATGGTGTGCTTGAAAAATAAAAATTTGTATTAAGCATATAGACTTTTTTTTAACTGCTTATGTAGTAAAATATTTGTAATTACTTAATATCGTGAATGTCATTGTCTTTTTTTGATAGGGGTTTGTCAAGTCCTACTGGGTAGACAGCACACAATCACTAATTCTACCACTAAAGAACACTACTTAGTATTATTGTGGTTTTTTTTTATTCATTTAATTTAGTATCATTGCAAAGATATTAAACTTAACTTATGCCTTTTCTAGGTTTTATATGGTATCCAGCGAGTATCTTTGGAAAATATCCTGAATTGAATTTGTGCCTTTTCGAAGTTTCATATGGTATTACATACGGTTTCATATTTATTTTGAGAAGTTTTCAAAGTAGTTTTCGGCGCTACATAGTGACTGCTGATTGTTAGTATTTCTTACCAACTAACTAGCCACCAGTACTAGGCCATGGGTAGTGGCCTACATACTATAAATAGATAAAAAATATCTACGTAAAAACGATACAATAACTTAATCCATTAATGCACGAAAACGATTCCAAAGTTATTCCTGGAACGAAATCATGGAATCTGGTTATAGGAATATATTTCTAAGCTTATCATAATATAACCGAACTCCGAGCAATAAAAATATGTGTAATATATCTCGGATATCGGACTAATTTAACTCTAAGAGAGAAGTCGTGTATTTATTTCTCTCATTGATGTTTTCTTAGTCAATCATATATTTAATGAGTTAGACTTACATTTATGTTATAGCAAAAAGCGCTTTACATCACAAAGGTTATAGTTTAAATGACCCTGTGGTCGTGATTAAAATAACAAATAGCCTCAGGTAAATACAGGGGATAGTCAGGAAATAGACGACCCTGAATAAGATGAAACGGCCTAGTATATTGTATAGCATACAATAGCAATTATCTTAACTAACGATCACAGCTTACGCGTTTAATTTATATTTGTAATTCATCTTCTACTCCATGGCTAAGAAAAACATTTGGAGGAAACCTGATGGTGGTTAATTATTACTACGTCCGTCTCACTTGAAACGTGCAGAATTATTCATCGAATCACTTTTCTTAACAGAAGAAGATTAATGGTATTTTACAGTCCTTTATTTAAACGTGGTAATAAATAGCAATAATATAAACCTCACGTCATTAGAGGAGATTGTTTTCGAGTATGATCAATTTTATGCTTCTATAATTAAGATATTTCATATAAGAATAGAATCTAATTTAAATAGAAATTAAGCCTCAAGCATCAATTTAAATGAAGATATAACAAAGACTTTGATTGACATCCATGATCGAATGAAGGTTCTTACTAACAATGAAACTTAAATTTTGAAGAGTAATTTCAAATATTATCTTTAATTATATTAAGGTTACTTGTTCATGAAATTAACGATAATGGATTCAAGATTTCGAAATCGTGTCTTGGAGCAATTATAATTATAATAATACTAAAATTGATGTTTTTCTCCAACATTTATATTTTAGTAGAATAAGTAATACCTCTCATCCGTTTTTCTTCCCCCGAAATGAATGCTTTGTGCTTCCTTTGTTTCAGGTTGAGTGACCTACGAGTGGTATCACTTAAGCCCAGATAGAACACAATTTTACAAATACTGGACTACTGCCAAGTATAAACCAGGCGTGCCCCGCGTTGAATGTGGAGAGGCAGATCCTAATTCGCGAGGTTGGTCGAGACCTCTTCCTACGAGCAAGTGTCTAGTGTCGGCGAAACTCCGCAGTGAATCGGCGTGAGGGCCGTAGCCCCTATGTGAAATCGTTATGGTTCAGAAGGATACGTATGACTCGGGTCCGTGCCGAAGATGGCAAAATTTTATAGCCAGAGCGTAGTGAGCAAGAACCCACATAACCCGGTTCCGTCGAGGAACCTTTCTGAATGTTTCCATTGCGTTAAAAAATAAAATAGATAAAAAACAATTAAGGTCTTATCGTTCGCACAAATACGGATAAGAAAATTTTATTTCCTTAATTTGTGTTTATTATTTATTCGTGGTCGATGAAGGAAAACATCGTGATGGGCAAATGTGTATGCGTCAGATAAAGCTCCGCTTACTTTAACAATAAAGCCCCGGTAATATGTTGAAAAAACGCCTGATTTTGTTTAGAGATTGTACCTACCTAGTACAATTGTTCAATTCTTGTTTACATTTTTTATCGAAATATACATACATTTATCCTGCTATCCGTTATTTGTAAACTTATGATCCTTAAACAGAAAGTCAATGTTAGCTTCGGAATTATGGCTGTTGTTTTTTTTCTATTAGTTAGAAAAACGAATTGTCTCTTAAAAATTGTAACTGACCAAAAGCCGAAATATTTTTCATTGGGAGAAGAGGAGACATTTGGCTAGTAGTGAGACAATGGCGAGCTCAAGTTACAGCTCAAGTCATGTTGCATAGTTGAATTAAATGTAAATCTACCACCGGTTCGGAAAGTATATAAAGTTCGGAAACTCAGTATATAATGCAAACACAGTTGTATTATGTATCTACTCCGCAAAACCCGATGGAATTCGATTTAATTATGCAACCCATCTCAGAATCTTTATTTTATCCAGTACGCCAAAGAACCAGTTGCACACTGGTTTTGTTATTCTTCTAGCCGGAATATATGTAGATACAATACAAAGTAATAATGTTTGTGTTGCAATATAATTAATGGCACAAAACCCTTATTTATTAGGTGAAAAACAAACTTTCCTCACAGTCATAAAACAAAATTACTTTATACAAATTTTATTATAAATAAATATTATTCTAATAATACACTTCAATAAATCTTATCAAATAATAATTTCTATCTATATACTTATAATTGATAACATAATGACTTATTCTGATCATTTTAATTATGTTAGATTAAATATTTTGAAACGAAAAAGAATGCGGAATCGATATGTGACGTCACATATAATAGCCACTGGTCGTCTTTGTTCTGTCGACTTCGTTTCCACGAAATACAACCTACCGATTTACTTACGATTTGTCATTTTATAGCAATTAAATCGAACGTTGCCGTTTAGCTGTTTTAACATAACGATGCAGTTGAGGTACGGTACATTGGGACGGATATTGGGTCAGAATAGAATCAGGAACATGTCGTTACCGTAATAAATTAGTAGAATTGGCCCCTTTTTTAAGGCGTTGTTTTTGTAACAGTTCCAATCTTTCGAATTTTGGATTCTTTTAACAGACTTCAAAAAAGTTGTGAACCGATTTTAATGTTATTTTTTTTATTGCAATAGTCGACTATTGTCACAGTAAATTTGCAGTTACGATAGTAATATCAATGGAAAAGTACGTATACGTCATTTGTTCCCCTGAACAGTACGGACTCAGTTGCACGATCAGCCAGAGTAAAATAAGGCATTATTTAAATGTGAAAGTTGGTTTTAAAAGAAAAACGTAATAATTTTATATGCTGTGTGAAACTTTTAACAATATAATTCAATAATAAATTATTTTTTGAGTTTTTACTTTAGTTTCTCTTGTTAAGAAAATCAATTTGTACTAATAAAACTGTTTTGAAATATAGTTTACTATAAATATATTATTTTATGTCAATTGAACAATTAAATTATCTTATTCTGTATGTATGTACCTACTTAATTTCATTTTACACTTCTTAGGTACATGACACAAGTAAAATAATCCGATGCGCAATAAAAAATCACAGAATGAATATGAAATATTTGGACTTTTTATTAGGTTTTTTTATATCGTTCACCAGTATTTAATATTAATGTAACTATAATTTAGAGGAAATCTTATGATTAATTCTTATGGCTTTTACAATTTGTGAAGCAAAATAAATATATCACCAAGACTTCTGACTGTCTGTGGACGTTGAAAACATGCTATATAGTATTTTTGTTTTTAAGATTATAAGAGTTACAATAACGCCAGATAACGATAACGATAAAGATATAATTGTGAATAACCACGTAGCGGAGATGTTAGTAATCGCTATCAGTTCTTATCTAGATAGCGCGCAGTGCGAGCCGCGCGCTCGAATCGTGAACCATGTGTCCCTACACTTAGTGATATGGTAAATAATTAATTTATTACTTTATTTTCTATATTACTTCAAAGCTTTTAGTTTTCGATGCATTTTATTGTCTTTTCAAAATATGTTAATAAGATATAATTATAAGTTAGCTATCGATCATCTAATGTCTTCAAGATAATTTTTATCTCCAAAACAATGAAAATATAGAAAGAATGTTGCTTTTAATTGTTTCATGGTTAGAATCGTGTATATTTTATTGGTATTTATATATAAATTAATTGTTTTTGTGGTAAACGTAAATGATTATTAATTTACTTTCACATAACGTTCGTAACATTTAACAACTTAATATTTTTATTTGCAGGTAGTGTTAAAGACTTAAGGTAGACATCATGGTAAGTTTTATAATGTTAAAATTTATTTAAACTTTATTTAATATAAATAAATTAAATTTTAATTGCAATAACAAAATCGAATGTAATAAATTATAATAATAATAACATAAGATATTCTGTGTCTCTTTCCGTCATCATTTTTATATTAATCACACGTTGATAATATGTATTGTATTTTTGTATACATCAAATGTATACAAACTGTTATTTTAAACGGTAATTGGAAACTCAGTTTAGTGTTGTAAGTAGTGAAAATTGCAGTACATTTTATGTGATTTTTTTTCTTTTTCGTTATGGAAATGTTTGGATTAAGACTACGTAAATATGTCGTAGATTATTCTACTTATCTTAAAATTCTTGCGATACTTCTATGATTGGGTAATGGGTGATATCATTTTATCGTGACGAATATGTGTAGTTTAAGAACTGGCATGGGAAATAATGTAAACTGATAAAACATTGTTTAAAAATTGTACATAATAACGATTTTATATAAATATTAGTTTTGAACCTTTTATATAAATATGTTATTATAGATGCAATTGATACATAATTATTAGTAAAATAATATTAAAATTTTACATTAATGTTATACATTCGCACAATTTACGTAGCGCCTGTAGTAGAAAACTAGCAATCGCTTTTTTTGTCTTCTATTATTAAAATAACCTAGGAGTTATTACGTGTTGGTTGCTTGGTTGGTTGGTATAAGTATTTACGGAATAAAACAAGAACAAAAATTATAAAGTTATTTTTACATACGAAATGTACCTAAATCAAAAGTTATAGACGAGACAATTCACACGTAAGAAAGCAGCAGTACGATTCTAAGAGAATTCACTTCGTATATTAATCGTGAAATATTCTAAACCTGCTTCCGATGTTAAGCCATAATGATACGTGAATCCTATAATTTCTCACATTTCACGCTCGTGTTCCGCGGTGTGTTTCGAGTTCTTTCTTATAGAATAGCACTAGGTAACTCCATCGGACACTCGTAATATAGTGATCTCTATTGATTTTTTTTTAATATACGCGATACTTAAAAAAATTTGTAGTAACAAAATGAATATTGAAAGATTGGGAATAATGTCAAATAAAAAAATGTTTCCAGGAAATAGAGACGATCATAATCGTGAGCGTATTCAGCGGGGCCTGGCTGATGCTCTTAGTGATGAGCATCGTGCTATGTACCCAAGTCGCCAGTTTGCGCCGTAAGGTTCAAGACCTCAGTGCCAGCGGACGATTACGAGTTCAGTAAGTCAAATGTAACTTAGTTGTACAAATTGTTAGGACTTAAATAAACTTAATTTTTTATATGCGTAAAATTCATGGTAAGTGTTATGTATCACAAATCAATCTACATAAGGAATCAGCTATAATGACATCAGTATCTTGTATTTGGGAAAAACCTTATGCGATTTAATGATCACTTGATAATGAAAAAATTCTAACAAGCGACTTTGCTAATTAACTTCTTATTTAACGTTTTTAACAGAAAATTAAAAATGAGCCAAGATGGAAACCATGCTTTCCACAATCCTGGTTTGACTCCGGACGAGGAGCTGTCGCGTCGAGGCTATTCCATGTACCAGGCGTCGGAAGAGGATATCGAAAGCGGTAGAGGTACAGAACGGTGCGTTGATTTAGTATTGATGAGGCCGACATCTAGTTATAAATTATCTTAATTCTACACGGGTTTGGGCATTCCAAATCAAGAGAGGAAATAGAGATGATGATAGGTCATTTGAATTTGCATTTTATTGAGTGACATAAGTATATATATCAAATCTATGCTTTAGTTATGCTGTTACTAAACAGAACCATGAAAAAAAGTTGCAGTTCAACAATTGATCTAAAATACGATTGAAAATTGTAACTGCTGAAAGGTGAATGACGTTTAGGTAGTTATTGTGTATATGTTTTATAATGAGCAAATTAAATAAAAAGTAAGTATTAACCAATTTTTTATCCAGGCAGACGGGAGGGCACTTTGTAGACGAACTGACGCGTGAATTGGACAACAGACACCAGCGCCAGGCAAACGCTCCACCATTTCTTCTTCAAGGCATTGAAGATAAGAAAAGAAAAACCCCGTCAAATCCATTATCCAACCAAGGGCGACAGAATGACATGAACCCCAACTTCATTTATTAACAAAACCCCTAATAAATGAATTCTTAAATAAAAGTACCCTGGTCAAAAGACGTTGAAAGTTCTAGCAGACTTAAGCACAGAGGACGCACATTGTGCTTATATCGTCTAGAAATTTCATAGTCAAGGGTTTATTTTATTATTGTTACATTATGAGTGAAAATGCAATACTTCTCCATTACTTTTGCTAAAAATGTTTAGGGAAAAGTTAAAATAATATCATTTTGAAGAATTATCATGTTATTTATTAAGATTTAAATTATAACATTATTAAATACATAACGTTTTATTTATCCTTACCTAATACAAAAAATATTTTATTGGAAAAACAGGATATTATATATAGGAAATATGAACTTAATATACTTACACTTAAATAATAAATAAAACGAACAACGTAAAAAAAAACAATAACAACTAAGTTTAAGTCTTATTATGCGTTTATACATTAGTAAAATGTCTTACCGCTACTAATGGCTTCGCACAAGTTAGATACGAATAAATAACTAATCTATAAAAACACTTAGTCCTAAACTAACGTCTAGAGTATCTGTAATGTTGTATTTTTCGCAAATACGGTCCAGTGTGTAAAGAGCTTTGAGTATACCTGCATCTGCCAGAAATGCATCTAGATTTTATGCTATTTCCATTCACTGATCTTACTTTACTCCTGTTTCTGTTTCTCGTATATCGTGCACTTTCGTCATTAAACTTATTTTTAGATTTTGGGCTTGAAAATTCCTTTTCATCTTCCTTGGAATCCCTATTTTTATTCGCTTCGTGGGCGTCTAATATATCTTGAATACTTTTATAAGCCTCGTCTTCTTCAGAATTTGATGCTACGATGTGAGTTTTGTAATGTTTTGTTAAATCATTTTTCTTTTCACTCATTTTCTCTAGATGTTTTAGGTAGCTATAAGTTTCTGGGTCAGTTGATTCACTTATAGGTTTGAAATCTGAAAAGCTTATGAACTGCAACGCAGAAGATGGTTTTGACTTTCCGGTATACAACGATTTCGAGAATAATTTTGCATAAGTATCTCCTAAATCGTAAGGATAATATTCTGAATCTAGAACGTTCTTCCCATTTGATAGATATCTCTCTTTCTTTTCAGAAGCTTCGTGTTGAATTGGTATTTTACTGTCTATGTCGAACTTGATACTCGGTGGGAGAGTCACTCCATATAGTTCCTTATCAGATGTCTTTCCATAAATTTTGTCGAACACTTTGATATCGTCCGACCAGAATTGTGAAATTCCTAAAACAAAATATTTCTATTAAAAAAGGAACTATAACAAAGATATTATAATTTTTACTCAGTAACAGCCTGTAAATGTCGCACTGCTGGGCTAAGGTCTACTCTACGTTTTGAGGAGAAGGTAAGGAGATTCCAATGCTGGTTATTGGATACACATATGGCGAAATTTCATTGAAATAACATGCTAGTTTCTTAACAATGTTTTCCTTCACTGCCGAGCACGGGATGAATTATAAACACCAATGAAATACATAAAAATTCAGCGGTGCTTGCCTGGTTTTGATCTTTATGCTTATCATGTCGTTTAATGCTTCTTGAAAGTAAAATTTATAATAATACAAGTAAAGTTGAGATGGTCGAGAGGTAAGAAAGCGTGCGTCTTAATCACCAGGTTCAAGTATTTATAAAAATTTAGAAAATGATTGTATTTTAATAAAAACCCGTTGAACGTCGTAAAGACGCGATGAGAAGTCGTATTATTATAACGGAAAGTGTATTAATGATTTTATGAGCTATATTAAAAATAAAATCACAATAATGTTGGAAGTTATATAATATTTAAATACCAGGAAATAAGAAATCATTATCCAGCTCATATTAATTTATGAAACCGTACTTTTACCGTGACTTTCAAGAAACTTTTAATAATGTTTACTTTGAATGTAAATTATTACAAATGACTTTCAAATAATACTAAGACGTTTCTAATTTGGCGCTAGTTTAAATGTCAGATGACGCAATATAGAACAACAGTAGAGCTACTCTGTAAGAACAAACTCAGAAATCATTGATCACGGTTATGAAATAAAAAAGATATATAATTAAAGTACTCAGGACACACGAATGAAAATTATTTTGATTCGTGTGTCCTTTAAATGTTATAATTATTAATAGCGTATTACAGTAACTCGGCAGATATTAATAAAGTAAATAAACGAAATATTGTCAATATTTTATTTTGTAAATCCCAAGAGTAAGAAAAAAAGATATTTACAAACCTATCTCCCGTTTTTAATTATCAGTGATATTTTTTATAGTTTTCAATAAGATGTGATAATGTGCAATAAATATGGTAACGAAAACAAACAATTCAAATTAAACAACCAAAAAATGTTTTACACTAGAGAATTAGATCGTGAAATGTCTAACGCAAGTATTTTGACAAAGCATTTTTTTTTCTGTCTCTCATTCCAAATTTAAATTTAATGTTGAACTACTAGTTACGTGAGTGAGTACGTTAATAAGTCTTTTTGGGTTTCTGTTGCTCGATTATATGCAGGCAAAAGATGTTCCTATTTAGTAACTAATCTTGATGAACTAGTTCCTAATTATTTACCTACTTACTCATTTTTTTAACACATTTACGTTATGTTTATTTGTTTTACAAGACATTTGATTAATAAATAATATATAAAATTATTCTTACCTGATGTTTTGCCATAGCCCCCCTGCAAAATTGTCAGAACAATTGTTAGTAATAAAACTGTCCGTCTGAACATCTGCAAGTTTATAGCAAAGGATTGTATTATTATTCCGTTGTACTTTTAAATTATAGCTCGGTAGAGTTGTTCAAAACACTTATTATTTCAAAAAGTATTTTTTGCTATCAAATAAGCCATTGATACATTTTGGAAATATTTTAAATAGGTAAGTGTAAATAATAAAATATATCGCTAAGATATAAACAGTTATATCATTTTTCAGGTATAAAATAATTAATTAGGTACATTAAAACTTTATATTATAGCTAATTTATATTTTTATATAATTTCAATAAATATTTCGTCAAAATTTACGATGAATATTTATATCACTCAAAAAAAATTAAATAAACATTTTAATAAGTTTTTAAAATAATATATGATTTATTAATACTTATCACACTATACTTTATTAAGTATTCACAATATAATTGCATAATACATAACGAAATATTACCTTTAATATGCGTAATCTTTAAAACACTTCACAACCCATCTAAAGCGATGGTTACCGCGCAATGGTAAGCACTGCGATGAAGCATGCAACGAAAACAAACTTATCTTTATAGCCTCGGATGGGGAGAACGAACTAGCTCGACCGACATTGACGGGCTTGCTGCTGCAATTTTCTCTTAATACCTAATTAGAATTATTAAAATTTCAGTGAAAGAGTCGTTACGTTACATCCGGTCAAGTGAGAGGAAGAGTCACGTGGAGAGGTTCTCGTGCTATCACGATAAAAAATACTAAATAAGGATTATTAAAGTCCTCATTCTTCAAATCAATGTTTCTTTTGTAGCATTTAAATTTATATAATTATATTAATTTCAAATATTACTTATAAATGATACTTGGGGGTAGCAAGGTACTCATCACAGATTTTAGCGCCAAACAATTTGAAGTTTAGAGTTGCCCAGCGTATAGGCACAAAATACATTACATCTTAGTTTCCAAGGTTGCTGGCGTATTGTTGATGTAAGGGATGGTTTATATTTCTTACAATGCCACTGTCTATGTAACAACCACTAAAGCCGCTTACCATACCAGGTGGTTGATTTAATCTGCCTATCTATAATCCTATATTATATAATAGACAATAACATATTATGGACCTATGGATGGATGAAGTGTACTATGCGACAAAGATGAGTTATACTTAAATGCATTACATTAACAATCTGTAAATTTCCCACTACTGGGCTAAGCCCTCCTCTCCCTTTGAGGAGAAGGTTTGGAGCATATTCCACCACGCTGCTCCAATGCGAGTTGGTGTAATACGCAGGTGGCAGAATTTTCGTTTCGAAATTAGGTTTCCTCGCGATGTTTTCCTTCACCGCCAAATACGAGATGAATTATAGACACAAATTAAGCACATGAAAATTCAGTGGTGCTTGCCTGGGTTCGAACCCGAAATCATCGGTGAAGATGTACGCGTTCTAACCACTGGGCCATCTCGGCGTCAACGTGCACGCAGAGAAATCGAAAGAGAAAAATCACAGTAGGTAACCATAATCTGATTTTTTTCTAAAAAGGCAATTATTGTATATATCTTAGTTCAATTTATTTGTCACATAGATACTTTTTAAAATCATCAACAAATTAATTTTAATGAATGCATATATGGTGTCTACGGTAAGTTGTATTAACTAGTTTATCCAACTAGAACTAAATAATTTGTTGTATAAAGGCAGTAACTGACAACTTATCTGCGGCGAAAGTCAGGTTCAAAACTCTCGAGCGTCCTAACACTTCCGACTTCCTTTCCTATCAATTACAACTTATAATTACGAGAACTTGATTAGAGCAGGAAATTTTCCTTTAAAATTCCTGTATCTCTCCTAATGGCACTGTTATGAGTTGCAATACAAGTCCGCATCTATTACCCAGGTTAAAAATAAAATATACAGTATAATACACGATATATTATAAATATACAATGGACAAAATCACGCTTTTCTATTTATTTTTATACTTGAAGAAAAGTTTTGGAATACTCATCCAATATAGTCAAGCACCAATAAAGTAAACGATACAGAAAAACAATATTGTACAAAAGTGAAATTAATAAAATTTTATAGCACACAAACCTTCACCTCTCAATTTTACCCCCTACAGGGTTGAAACAAAAAAAGGAGCCTATGTCCTTTCCCGGAACTCAAATAATCAACATAACAAATTTCGTCTAAATCGGTGCATCGGTTTAAGCGTGAAGAGGTTAACAGACAGAGTTACTTTAGTGTTTATAATGTTAGTAGGGATTATCATTATTAGCTTTTAGGCATCTTTAACTATTAATTTATTACATCATACGTATTCATTATTATTATAGAGGTATCCAGCATAGACTTTACTTAACTAATGACACATGTTAAGATTTTCCCATAGACAATTAATTTAATACTTCTATGACTCATTCACAATATAGCTACTCTATATTATAGAGTAGTTTTTTAGTTATAATCTATTACCACCACCACTAATCACCATCCACCTCGGATTAGAGAACTTATACTGAAGACAATTTCTTTAGGTTTGAAAAAAGACGTAACATTTTCTCGTACATTGATTTGATGTACGTATCTCCTGATGTTAACCAGCTTTAGCCTTGTGAACGTACAAAAATCGTTTATTTAGGAAAAATACGTTAGCCATTTTGTACAAAATATCAACCAATGATGAACACAAACCTTCCTTGTTTATTTTACCTTCACTGTTCTTTTAGTAAAACCCCATAAAAATCCATTAAGTAGTTTAGATGAAGTTAGTGCAAATACAGGCTGAAACAGGAAGCGACATTGTATAATACGATTTATTACTATAGATAGATATAGATATGTATTGTAGTTATTAAGAAAGCAGGTAACACATTGGTGCAAAATACTTGGACAGATTAAGTATCACTTTCAATTTCTTGTCCGCAAAGATCGTATATCAGCTTTCTTATAATTTCACTAGAGCAATGTTAGTGCACCGAAAGTGTCGCGGGGCTTAAAAAAAACACCTATCTCATAATGAACTGAAACTTACTTCTTTGTAACATCGCTAATTTATGAAAAAAAACACATGTGTCAGAATAACATACGACATATTCGCATTTTGATGTCTTTCTTCACCGCCATGCATACGACGACCTCCGTGGTCGAGTAGTGTGTACACCGCTTTTCAAAGGTACGCCACTCCGAGGTCCCTGGTTCGATTCCCAACCGAGTCGATGTAGAATAAGTTCATTAGTTTCCTGTGTTGTCTTGGGTCTGGGTGTTTGTGGTACCGTCGTTACTTCTGATTTTCCATAACACAAGTGCTTTAGCTACTTAAATTGGGAACAGAGTAATGTATGTGATGTTGTCAAATGTTTATTATTTATTTATGCACGAAATGTATGAAGCAATAAAGATATTCTATTAAGGTGTGGTACCTTTACAGCTGTTGTAAGTCTACTAGGCTGGACTAAGGCCTCATCTCCTTTTGAAGAGATTTCCAGCTTATTCCACCATCCTCCAATGCGAGTTGGTCGATACAAACGTGACCATCAGACATATGGAGGGTTCTACCGCCAAACAGCTATAGGCACAAGGGAGTTAGGGTTTTATTTTCCAAGGTTGGTGGGGCATTGTCGATGTAGGGACTGAAATGAAAAAAATATTACGGCACCCATATTTATGAGTGATGGTGACTACTCACCATTAGGTGCAAGCGGTTCTTGGACACACAACTTAATTTTCTTTGAACATTTTAGATTCAGCTTATTACAATAATTTGTAATAAAATAATATTCTACACATTAATATTATTTGAATTGTAAATAGTAACTTAGGAACTTTAATCAATGAATAGAAATGAAACAAATGTTACAGTACAAAAAAGTAGTTTATGAGTTTGTACTTTAGTACTCTAATATCACATCACTTTATTATTAATAATTTATTAATAATAATTAAAAAGAATACTAAAAGGTTTTGCCACACTGACATGCGGGGCATAACTTAAAAAAATAAATAACAAAAAAAAATAAAAAACAAAAATGGTGGTCTGTCTCCTTTTTGCAAGAAAAAAAATATTTAAATATTCAAAATTCGAAGGAAGACAGAAAATGGAGCACCCGATAACTATTTCAAATACTGCAAATATACCACACGGTGCGGAATGAGAACGAATGTTATATCTCTTGTTATCTATTATTTTCTACTCGCTTTTGAAGGTATAACAAAGCATCAAAACAAAAATATTTAAAAAATGGCTGTTTTCGCCCATATCTTGGTTAATTTTGTTGTGAACAATCGCTTGTTATATTTCGAGTTTTGTTGCTAATAAGCTATCTTCATACATTATCTAAAAGTACATTTAGCTCATCTTCCTTCTTATACAAAAACAAAAAAATAAATAAAAATCATATTTTCAGTTTGATTTTCTTTACAATACAAAAGTAAGTAATTTATACTTTAACAGAAAGCATAATTTACAATTTTTAAAATTAACTTAAATATTAATTTTTGTGATAAGAAACAAAAATGTACCATTGCTAGTTAAGGACTTCCTTTTGTGTTAAACAGAGAAAACTTAAGCCAGGTTTAAGCATGAAGTATAAAATAATCTTGTGCGCGTCAATTTCTCCTGCATTAGAGCTGTATCAGATTAAACACAAAATTGCACAGGAAGCCTTTACTAGACAGTAGAACTATATATAATGCATTATTCCACATTTGAAATAATTTCAAATTAATAATTAAATAAATACCAGTAAAGTAAAAGATTACCTCAAATGTGTTTCACATTTCTAAGGTACTTTTTACAATATTCTATAGTAGTTTAGTGGTATAGATATGACTATCTATAACACTTGCTTTACAAAAATAACGCCAGTTCTAAATAGATAGAATAAACATGAAACTGATTGTACCAATTATACTTTGAATATTTTTACACATTTTTTTAAATTGAATTACAATAACAAGGCTACCCTCTTAATTTATTATTATTGGTAATAATAATAAAAATAAAAAAGGCAGAATTGCGATTTTTTTATCAAAACTTGAGGTAAAATCTCATTTACACATCATCAAACTGTTGCAGTAACATCTGTCAAATTAAATTTATCATTACAATTTAGATCTAATTTTTTTTATGTAAATTGAACACAGTCACTGATGGTACATCAGTTTGATTTACTAAACATCAGTCTCAGCAATTTGGATTTGAATAGTTGATATATTAGAGCTGTTACCAGTGTCAATATTTATTTTAATATCCTTATTGTCCTTCTTCACTTGTTTTAATTCCTCTGGTTTTAAAAGCTTTACACCTGACTTTCCTTGCAATGTCATGAGATTTTTAATCCATCTCTCATTCTTAATTATTTTGTTGGTCTCAGATATCTCCATTAGTTCCATGTTCAAACCTTTGATATCTTCAACATGTTTCTGAATTAAAAATTCACTATCTTTTGTATTTTTTTTATTTTTTCTCTTTTCTTTCTGAGATGGAATATCATATGATCGTTGTTCCAGCTGACTGTCCTCTGAATCGTAAACTCTATTGATTTTGTCTATTTCAGACCAGCTAGCTGTAGAAATAACAGAACCAGTTGCTACAGGTGAAATGTGGGTTCTTTTTGTTCTTATGGATATGACATCACTCATGTCTTCTTCATTTTCAAACCGTACAAATTGTAGGTCTTCATACCCAAATGGAAATTCACATTCAATATTCTCACACATTAACATTTTTTCATTGAAATTTATGAAAAAAAATCTTATTTCAGAAGAACAAAGTGGACATACCTAAAATAAAAATATTGAGATTTTATACAAAAAATATATATAGAAATATAATTAGTAATTCCGTAATTTAATAACTTACTCTAGGACCTTCCTCTATAATTTGCGTAGATTCTACTTCAGCAGATATTGCCTGCAAATTAAAAACGAAAAACTCATTTTACATTTATCATTTTACCATGTGCGCTACTTAATTTATTTGGAATTTCTACTTACCGGAGAAGGTATTGCTGCAATAGCAACATTTTCCTCCATATTTTGTTTAAATGCAAACTTATAATGTATAGACAATATGTAATTCTAATAATAAAAAATATTCATTTTGTCGACACCAAATTTTGTAGGCAGAAGACACATGGCAATCACTATTGCGCCGGCGCTAACAATCTTCCTTTTAATTTAGAAACAAAAAGTATGTAACCACTTTAGTAAATCAAAGTAGGTAGGTTAGGTTTGTTTTGAATCTCTGACAACTAAAAGTCATATGTCAAATTCAAGTCATTTGTCAATCAATCCGAGATGGATTTGCCATAACATGTGCCAAAATTACGGTGTTGCTATTATTAAAATATGATTTATAAAAGACAATAACAATATATAATATGTTTAAATTCACGATGACTCCCCCAGATTTTTTTTGTCCAAATGGATACAAAGTAAGCTGCTAGAGTTTCTGTTATATTGTAAAATAAAGCATTTGTATATAGTGTACAGATTACCTATTTGCTTATTAGCGTAGGAACGCACATTAAATTAAATGGTGAGGCCCGTCTTTGTGGAATGAATTTATTATATCTAAGACTAGGCTTGGTTTTATTCTTATTTTATACGAATATTGGAATAGTGTTGACTATTTATTAAGGAGATCGAAAAAGACAACACAATATATTTTTTAAATATTATAACGGCGTGTGCAAAATACATGAAAGGGTAAAATAAGGAATAATTTATCAAGAAGTTACATTCACTCCTTTACATTGTCAAATGATCTATAATTCAGTTATTAAAACAAATATAGACTAAACTTCTGCTTTGTTTTTCATGTAACAAATACTTAGTACAATAATATATGACTCAGGGGTGTCGGTATTGTATATTTCTTTCAATAATGAGCATAAATATGTAATGTTCCGCTTTTCAAATCTTCTGAAATTACCATAATAACTTTGGTATTTTTGTAGCCCTTATCAGAAGTCGATTAAAACAACTTAAGTTTTACTACACGAGAACCATACTATGTTTATGGTTCTCTCTGTATTTGTTATTTTATTCAGATCATAAGTTGGCGTGAGGAGATTTTATATACTTTTTTACGAATACAACTGTTAGTGAATGTTCTTCATAGTTCAATATGATTTATTTTTTTATTAATGCAATATTAGGTTTGCATAAATGACATGTGAGTATAAACAGTTGTTTTTCTTATTGCGAAAAAAACTAATTAATTGTCTTGACATATTGAACATTTAGAAACCTTAATAAACTCATTCAGTCTTTTCGTTTAATAATTTGGTGTACTATTCTCTGTGTATTTAGAAATAATCCATAATATATCATATCATCTAAAAAATAACCACAGATAACTTATAGCTTGAAATAGGTCAGAATATCAGAAGAAACCGGCTATATGTTTGAGGTTTCAACAAATACAAATAATCATTTATTACCCAGCAGACTGCAGCGTAGTGAACATCTGTATTTGACTGTACTTTTTATCTCTATATAGCTAATTAAGCTTAAGTTATTTTCCCTCACATATCATATCTAGATTAATAGTAAACAATATCTACTATAGTTATTCTTCCTAAATAATAAATTGCATAATAATGCCGGCCAAAGCAGTGTGCGTTTTAAATGGTGATATAAGTGGCACAGTCTTCTTCGATCAGCAGGTATTTTTGATATAATATATTTGATATGTTATAATTGCTCGTCATGATAACCTTGAGGTTGACGTAATTTCATAGTAAGATATGATGTTACAAGGTAAACTAAAACTATTAAAATAAAGAATGTGTATGATTATTATTGTATGTACATTCAAGTATATACGCATTTTCTAGAAGCTACCGTACGCGTATGAATTGTAGAGATGCTATATATGCAGAGATTTGTAGATAAAATTGCATTCTAATTAACCCCTTTAAAAAATATATTGCTGTAGGTTATGATCACGAATACCGAAATTTACGAATATTTAAAAAAAATGTCTAAGAAATATTTTACAAAAATTTAATGAATTCATCAGTGGTGTATAACTATATACAACTGTTTTCTTAGTTTTTTTTACAATACTTAGTTCCTTTTTGTTTTATTTGTTGAAACAAAATTATTTATAGGTAGTTTTTGTCCAGAGATTGGTAATTGGTTGACACTCGACATTGGTACTATAGACATATTATATTATATGATTAATATAAGTTTTTTCATCCCAGCTGCAAGACCACCATATTAATTTTGATGTTTTGATTATTTCAGGATGACAGTTCCCCTGTTGTAGTTTCTGGAGAAGTCAAGGGACTATCAAAGGTAAATTATTATCTATGCTATCTAAGTATAATATAATTAATCACAGTTATTGATTTAGCTTTCATTATTTCTACTAAATAATTGTATGCTACAATGACTTGCAAATAATGAAAAAATATAGGTAACTTGATATAGAATATTTATGTCTTACTAGATAGTCACTAAAGTGTAATAATAAATCTTATTACTATATAAAACATAATGTTAATATCTTTCAAATATATGTATTTTATAGTACTTTGGTAAATATTGATAAATGTAGAGTAACTAACTGCCCATCTGGACTTAGGTGAAATAAGAATTTGTATTCCTTATGGTAGTACCTATGGGGGCCAATCTAAACCATCTAGGGCCTACTCAAAGACACATAAAAAACTTCATCAAAATCAGCCCAACTGCTTAGGAGAAATGTACATAATAAACAGGAAATAAGATTTATATGTTTAAAGATATAAACAGTAATGAATTTTTTTTGTATTGAAATATTGCATATTAAAACAAAATAAGTAAGCAAGTTCATATGGAACACAAATTACATAAGTTTCTTTTAAAAATATATATATATATCTACGTTTTGTATTATAACAAGTTAGAACTAGTTTTAAAAAACCTTATAATTAAAAATATATTTTTAATTTGTTTTATTATTATACTTATCTGATATGCGTACATGGGTCACCTGACCTTGCTTTCATGATAATGAGTTATTTCATAATAAGTATGCTTGTAGAATTATAGATTGCTTTGTATAATTAAAGGTGTGCTACTTATTGATTTAACTAATGTATAATAACTGATATGCTTCTGAATTACGAAATGAATTTCTTGATAACATTTGTTTATTAATTTGTATAATGAATTTTGGACTTAATAATAATTATCTTTTATTCTTATTAGTTAGTTTTATTAATGCTTTTGTCAGTGGATTATTTTGCATTGTCCTCATTTCATGGATGAGGTATAAGATGTGGTTGCAAAAAAAGAAAACCCTTAGTTGGTTCTTATGTATATACTATAATTAAACCCATGATATTGTTGATTTTTTCCTGTAAAAACCCAAAGTGTGATGAGACACATATTCATAAAGTCAAAGAATCTTATCAGTCATTAATGTTCTTAAGATAATAATTGTCTCAACAAGTATCCTACTAAATATACTAAAAAATAATCCTTGAAATGTATCCAACATTAAGGAGTAATCAAATGTTGGATACATTTCAAAGAATAATGAATCTTTTTACTGGTTTTTTTTTTATACCATAAAATGTAGACTTAAATTATTCCATTACAAATAATATAACTGAATTCCAGGGCAAACATGGCTTCCATGTGCATGAATTTGGTGACAACACAAATGGATGCACATCAGCAGGACCTCACTTCAATCCTTTGAAACAAGAACACGGAGCTCCCAATGCTTCAGTCCGTCATGTTGGAGATCTTGGCAACATTGAAGCTTCTACTGATGGTGGTGTCACAAAGGTAAGATAAAAATTAACACTTTGCTTGAATTAAAACTGATTTAAAAGTATTGCTTGATAGTTAGTGGGTAAAAGTATTGGTGGGGTTGTGTACTATACAAAACCACTAAGATTCAGAAAAATTAGTATTTTGTATGATATGTATAATGAAACATATAACATAGATTGTATTAATGTGGTAACTGAGAGGCTAATTAAATTTCAGTTCTATCTAATGTGATACATTCTATTGAAACTAACTATATTAATTTTAGGTGAACATTCAAGACTCCCAAATCTCACTTGCGGGACCTAACAGTATCATTGGACGCACCTTGGTAGTACACGCCGATCCTGATGATCTTGGTGTTGGGGGCCATGAACTCAGCAAGACCACGGGAAATGCTGGGGCTCGTATTGCTTGTGGAGTGATTGGATTAGCCAAATCTGCTTAAATAGTTGGTAGTCTTCCAATTTTTGCAACTATTTAATCAATACCTGTCCCGTTTAATATCAATGCTAAGTGGGAAATATTAGTACCAATGTCTATATCTTGTTATCATCTTATCACTCAATATTATTGTCTTATTAATATTTAGAGGTATAGAATTATGTAGTGTATAAGATGAGGTTAAAATATTATATTCCAAACTATTTCTCAAAGCCTGTGTAGCATTTCTGAATCAGTGAAAAATGTGATTGTATTGGTTTAATTTTTATTTGGTGCAGGGAATGTTGATATATGAAATATCAAACTGCAGCTTGTTTTGTTTATTAAATAAATACTTATATGACTTGAATTTTTATTTAAGTGTTTTTGATTTTATTAGTAATTTATGCAGAAGGGTTACTTCAAGGTTGTTTAATATTACCATAATTTATACATTGGTTTTAAAATTAAAATAAATTAACCCATAACCTATTATACTTTTAATGAAAAAATCTCAGTATTATTACAACAGTTTACTAATAAAACTCCTTGTTTGTGAGACTATGACTTTTCAGTACCACTGCAGGAAATTTAAACCTACGTAAAAAAAAATGTTACATGAACAACAAGACAATTATGCCTTTCTGAAGTATAAATGCGACTGGAAAATCATTGTCTTACAAATATTCAGAAACATATGACATTAATTCTTGATTTTTAATTGATCAGGTTCCACACAAGTGGAAATGCATAATACAGAAGAAAGCAGTACAATATTTTGACTATTGAAGTATTTATTAACAGCAAAAGCTATAAATTTATTTAATGTTTGTTATCACTAATGAAATTACTTTGAATTGTTCTTGTTATAGAAAGTTCTTAAACTAAGTAGTAAAAGTAATGACCTTATTAAAAATGTATTAAAATTGCATTGGTATGGTATATAGCAACAGAGCATATAAAATCAGCTATTCATGTTTTTCTATGTAGATAAACAAAATAAATACACCAGTTATGAGTTATGAATATTTTAATTGTCCTATTAAATAAATAGCACATCCACCTTCAGAAAAGAAAAAATTACATGAACTATTTTGGGGCTGAAACATTTTAGGGCTACTCGCACTCCACTGCCATAAGCTATCCTCTACACTTTGTATGCTTATTGAAGACCAATAGCCTTTTAGTTCCCGAGATTCAACATAATCTGCCAAGGATTTACATGCATTTGATATTATATTTGGAGTTATAAATCCTTTAATAATTAATAGTGATATTCTAGATGATTGTAATGGTGAATCACATTCAGGCTCACTGTATGAACTAACATAATCCTCCGTCGGACATAAATCTGCTCCATGTGCCAGCATACCAATCCATTCTACAATTCCTTCTATCTCACAATCTATTAAAGTTGGTATTTCTCGGACATCTGGTGTTATTTTTTGCACTTCTAAGCTGTGACATGACACTTCAAAGTTTCTGTCACAGAAATACTTTGCAATTGATGATGGACAAACATTATTCTTATCTGGTTCCCAAGATACATAAAAATTTAATGACTTAATTTTGGATAGGGCTGTTCGGGTTCTTTCTAGATTTTTTATGTCTAATAAGTTAATCTTTACTTGATAATAGTTATGAGGGCATTTACTTCCTTCCAAACCCAATGTTTGATATGTGGATTCGAGAATATTCAATGTTAATACTCCATCAGGGGTTATAGCTGCACAGTTTTGCACTATGCAGTTAACATCTGCTGTAAGACAATATAGTTTTCCCGGTTTTACAAAATTTTGTATAAATGCTGGCTCCACAAATTCTGTTAAAGGACAATTTAACACCTTGTAATAATCAGTATCTTCTAGTAAAATTTCAGTAATTTGTTGCGGCGTATGTAGTTCATCTGCACATGTTACAATCGCACTTTTATAAAAACAGTTTCGTTCAACTGCACTTATCACAGTTTCCAAGTTAGCACATTTCTTATATGAAGTTATTACTTTGGGTGGAGGAAAACTCCAAACTTCGGGACAAAGCATATTTCGGAATAAAGCTGATACAAAATGTTCGAAATAAAATAGTTTTAAAAATTAAACTTAAGAATCAAATAAAGTGCATGCAAGTATGGGCATATTTTGACAACGACACCTGACATTTGTCATTTTCCTGTCATTTGTCATTTTGTTGAATTTGTGTTCCTTTGTATATCAAAAATTATCAAAGAAAGTATTTAGTCTCTAGTAGAAGTAGCTGGTATAAGTGTATTATCTATGTATTTAGTTTTAAAAACTAGATTCAGCCATTTGATTACATAGGTATCTGCTAGTAAAAATAATTTCATAGATCGATCTGTGGGGTATTTCGGTAAAGGTGATAAATTCAATTATCGATGTGATTGCACCTTATGTTGCAATTTTTTTTATTATTAGTTGTAATTATTAGTTGTGTCCAACGTGTTATATTTCCTGACCTGATGAAAAGTCATTCCAATATTTAAATCTAGTAGTTCTTCAGACCCCAAAAACTATAGGCCGAACTCTTTACTACCTACCCTCCGCAAAATATTTTATATAAATTATTAGAATACTTCAACAGACAATCTGAATCAAATCAAATTTGAATTTACGAGGGGTCGCTCGACTACCGACGCAGGTATCATGTTTATTAAGAATATCTATGAAGCCTAGGAGGAGTCACAGAATGCCTTGGGGATTTTCTGTGACTTATCGAAATTCTCAAAATGAAACTATGATCAGGAAACTTTATCACTATTGAATTAGAGAATGTGTGTTTGACCTTATACTTCTTATCTTAACAATAGAATTTTGATTGTTTTTTTTTATTGGGTTGACGTTGACGGAAAAAGGTCTCCTGAGATCACTGTTGGTATGGGTCCTCATATACATAAATTACTTGCCCTTTCTTGTTGGGAACAAACATGCTGTAGTATGATGATGAATTCATGGTTTATCAACCATGGGAACACCCTGGGAATGAAACGATCAATTCCTGGCTATTTCTTTTTTTGATATTGAATATTTGTAAATAATCACAGATTTACAAGAAAAAGACCCGCTGAGCTTTTTCCCCTGCTCTTTTCTGGTAGTAGTAGTAGTATAGTATTTTCTTTTCCGAACTGGTGGTGGTGTATAATTTGACAATCAATAAGTAAGTGTAATGCTTTTATATTGAATAAAATAATTTGATTTGATTTGTTGCTATGCGGTAAATATATGATGAGTGGGTAGTATTACCCAGACGGGCTTGCACAAAAACCTACCACCAGCTAAAGCATACTGTCAAATATATTTACTCTTGTCATAAAATATATATATCCATATCTCATTAACAATAATAATGTTCTTTAATTACATAAGTACATATATGCCTTACATATTTCACAAAAACGAAATAATTGTGGTTTTATCTCTTTATTTATTTTTTGGCATTTCATTTATTTAACTTATATTCCTTTAAATAGTTAGAGATCAGCGCCTGATTTAGGTTCCTAGGACAATTGTGCGGTCACAAGGGAGGAGCCTCTACAATAGAGATTCCGACGAGTTAAGAATTTTATATTATATATGTTTAGATATCTAGACAATAACTGTTAAATTGTAATAAATAATATTACTAATTACTATTTTAAATTACTTCTACAAAGAGTAAATAAATTATGTAACCTGACAGACAGAAAGGAAAACGTTTGAATTAATTTGTAAGATAATAATTAGGACCTTCACTTCTCTGTTGCTCCAAAACATCCACTCCTTTGTGACTCCAGTGCATTCAATCTTAAATCTGGTCCTGATTGATATTAATGAATAAGTTTCATTATATCGTACCAATGTGATTGATAGCGAAAAAAACGATTTAATCGTCATAGTTAACGGACGTAATAAATGTCTATTTTTGCCCATAGTTAAGTTACATTAACTTCGATCACTTGTTAAAAAAAATGTCAAAATACTGGGTATCCCATATTAAAATAACATATCGAACACAAATGGAAACATAATCTATTTATTATTAAAATCAAATTTATTTTATCATCCTCCTGCCCTTATCCCAATTTTATTTGGGGTCGGCGCAGCATGTCTTCTTCTTCCATACTTCTATGTCAGACGTCATCTCACAAGTAAAATTCTTTCCAGCCATATCGTCTTTCCATCCATAGTTTCTTTCGTCGTTCCCTATCTCTATATCCATCCACATCCATGCTCAAGAAAGGTCTTGGAATGGTCTCGAGGAATGCCGACCATGTTGTGAGGAAGGCCTCACAACATGGTCCTCATTCCTTCGCTTAACATGTACATATCTTACGATGCTATGTACATACGACAAAGACATTAAAAAAACTATAATTATCATTGAAACCATTTATTTAATTATAACACAAATCTTGAATTTTAAGTACATAATTAATTGTGATAAATGTTTTTTCTATGCTTGTAGCTGGTCAATGGGTACAGATTTATACAAGGATTCCACACCATGGACAACTTTAGCAACGATGGCATCGACGATTGGTGGTGCTATTTCTTGCATTACATCCTTCCAACTGGTGTTGACGAAATCTAACACTGGCTGAGCTGAAATTTTATCAAAATATTATGTCCCTTTTCTTTTGGAGTTTTAAATGTTTTGCAATTATAAACCATGAATCATTCATTTGAATTTGTTTTTACTAAGTAAAACCAATAATACTAAAAGATATTAAATTATATTCAAACAACTTATTTATTGTGTATCATGAAAATTATACTACTAATCACAACTAGGTAATAACTAATTTAAAATTGTCATAAAATCTTTACTTATATATCTCCGACATATTTTATCAAAATATACAGAAGTATATTCAATACGTTACCAAGGGCTTTGTTTCCGTTAAAAAGATTCTCGAAGTTAAAGGTGGTCCCAGTTAAAACTTCAAAAGTGTAGCTCCACTTGGAAATATGCCAGTGAGGTTTTCCATCTTTACCGTTAACCGTAGAAATGTCGATGACAGCTTTAATCAGCATGTCCTCTAAAATACGTTATTATTTTAAGCAAATATAACATAGAAGGCAATCTATCGGTAGATTTTGTCTGTCATAATTGTTGTATTAAAGTAAGTAAGCCTTTTTCGAAATGCACTACATTCTCTGGTATAAGATATCATATTCTTAAACGATATACACATTGGTTTAGTAGTTTGTTTAGATAAGGAACTCAAAAAAAGTCTCCTATTATTAAAGTATTGTTGTTATAATTTTATTTGCATATACTTACGTATATTAATCTTATATTTGCCATTACCCTGGGCTGTTAAAATTAATAGTTGTCCATCAATGTTGTAGTCTCCTGTGAGTACCAAGTTACATTTTAAGGCAACATGTTGTTTCATTTTAGATGTATCGTATCTGTGTTAACAAAAATAAATTTATTTAAAAAAAAACCCTTCTTTGATCGGAATTTTCAAATTATTCAACTTTGAAGACATTATGTCTTCTCTCAAATACCTACATTTCCTGAAATTGTAACTTAAACTAGCGTCACATTTTAAAATGATCTTCATCTCATACTTTTCCTATGATGGTACTCCAAATGGTTTTAATTACTTCAGTACCTTTATTATATGTCACGATCACAACGATATAATGCTTATCCATATACATACATATATCGATACATTTTCACGTTATTTTTTTAAAGTAAATAAATCATCCCATCATCCATCGATATGTACAAAAATGCAGTCGAATATATAACAAAACAAAATGGGTGAACCATGCAAGTTTAGGTTGTTTTTTTTTTAAATTATACAACTTTATGCTTGAGAATCAATACATATTCTTTTATATATAAAATAGGTAGACCAACAATGAAAATGCCATCTAATGGACTTACCATTGAGTGACCATCGAAAATATATATTAATGCTGTAGGAGTACATTTCCAATGCGCCATCAACTTTGAGGAACTAAGATCTTAAGTACTCTGTGCCTGTACAGTGTGAAGTATTACTGTTTGGCGGTAGAAGTTTTGATGAGTAGGTGGTTCCTACCCAGAAGGACTTGCGTAATGCTTTATCACCAAGTAAATAAATCAAATAATAGATGTATATTATACATAAAATTAACATTAAAATTAATTAAAACTACAAAACTTGGCTTTTCCGAACTATTTTTAAAAACGTGTTATACTGCGCCTCTAGCGTTTGTAAAGCGCGAACTATCTCGTTTAACTCAAAGAAAAGGCGCTCTGAAAGAAATTAGAGTGAGAGTCATAAACGTATTTATTTGTAACATTTGATTATTGCTAAATGTAGTTTGTAGCTCATGCTTGGAATACGAACATCGCTCCGGTAATTATATGTGGTAAATGTCTTAGGTACTATTATACATTAATGATCTATAATAGCCTATTGTCATAATATAATTTTTATTGTATCATTTATTATAACGAAGTAAAAAAAAGTATATAATTTTGTTCTTACCTATTTTATAATTATTTATTATTCAATATCAGTCTGTTACGACAAGCTGGGCAGGAGAAATATCATTAAGGTTGTTTTATTATTAGATTATTAGCGACCCGCCCCGGTTTCGAACGGGTGCAATGCTGATAATAAATATACGAGTACTACAGAATGTCTTATAACGTTTTTTTGAAGAACTTTTTAAGGTGTACAATACTGTAGTACATTATTTTGATCTATCTCGTAGGTCAAAGCGTTTGCAATGCAAGCAAAAAAATGTGTTTATTTATGATATCACTGTATACTATCTTGGAAAGCTCTAAAATTATCAGTATTTCTCTACTATATTGTGCATGTTTTAAACATATAAACCTTCCTTTTGAATCGATATATCTATTAAAAAATACCGCATCAAAATCCGTTGTGTAATTTTAAAGATCTAACCATACATAGACACAAACAGCGGTAAGCGACTTTGTTTTATACTATGTAATGATTTACAAATTATTGTATTGACAAGCTACCTATAAATTAGTCTTAGTTATAACTAGATTTTTTTTAAATAGTCTGTAGTTTTAGTTATTAATTAGTCCTAGTATAGGTAGACGAGTTCAGTGTAAGTTTTGAGTAACTGACATTTATCGATCACTTATACCTACTTACTACAAATATCTATTACTTATATTCTTTATTCAACCTGCTAACATTTATTTCTGCTGTTTTTATTTTACGATAGTATATATTTAACCGCTCCCTTATTATATTTTCCTTTCTATGGACGTAAAGCGTAGACTAATGAAAAATACGGAGGATCAATTGTCATGTTTTTTTGTTCAATGCAGCGAGTATAATATAATATAATTTACTATAAGTTTTCATGGTTCATTATTGGATTTTATAAACGATAAAAATCGTAGGAAATTTAAGAAAATATTTTATTTCCTAGGATCATTTATCTCTATTATTTTGTTTAGTATGGAAATTTTGAATAAACATGGGCTCATTTTAATTTGTGACTTACATATCAAATACTTAAAGTATAAAAGGGTGGTACATATAATATTCTATTTAATTAGAGAATATTTCATAGTAACAAATTGGATATTGAATAGTAATTAATATCATATAAATTCCAAAACAGTAACAGTTTTTAAAGAATTTGCATAAAGCGATTATAGAAATTCCGGGTAAAATAAATCCGATGGTTACTTGTCTATGCTGTCACAGACCAATAATAATAATTCGTATTTAATAAATAAAATATTGTTCACGTATACAGGTAGATATAGCAAAAGGAAAAACTAATATTAATAACGGTAATTTTATTACATTTATTATAATTAACGCATGTCAAGAAAATAATATCGTTATTATGTAGTTGAAATTATAATTGGTCTCGCTTAGAAAATCTTGTCTTTGCACGGCAATCACGTTAAGCATTTAATAAGCAGGTAGCTACTGTTTATTATTTTAAATACACTAAATAAAAATTAGACTTTTCAGTACATATAACTAAAATTTATTGCGAGGTTCTTTGAAGTAGGTTCCAATGGAATCTAAACAGGGGATGAAACTCAATAAATTCATTTTTCTAAATTTTTAAACATAGACATTTGCATTTTTTTTAAAGTAAATATCTAGAAGTAAAGACAACGCAATATCAAAGATTTGGTCAATTTCAATTTAATAAATGGTTATTATTGGATATGTATACACCAATATTCCAGCAATAAGAGGAACAAAGCCAAATAAACAACATTTGACAGAAAATTGACGAGATATCATTGGTTGACAGCTAATTAACAGTAATTTAGCGTTATAGTGTTGTATTATAAATAAAGATATATTAACCATAAACTCTTAGTGCACAATATAGCTGAGTTATTAGCAAATCGGAAAAATACGTAAATCTTAAGTTCGTTTATCTTTATTCCTAATTTTATTGGAATATGCTATATGTTAGTACGAGTTTTCTTTCGAATTATTACGGACATACATATTTATCTTAATCTAACATGCGCGCGAAGGTTGAAAGAAATAGTAATTATGCAATAACTTCAAGGAAAGCAAATCTTATTGTGGAGGAAACATGTAATGCGGATAAACCATCGTCCATTTTTTATAGTATAGTTAGGGCAAATGGGCCTGCAAAGCTGATGGTAACTGATCACCACTGCTCAAAGACTTTGGCGCCGTCAAATTAACCATTACATACATCACCAAGGCGCCACCGACCTTGGGAACTAATATGTTATGTTCCTTTGTGTCTCTACATTAGCTAATTCACCCTTGAATTGAAGGCGGTTGAATTTGTAAGGCAGTGGTAGCGTCCCAGCCAGCCTTGCACAAAGTCCTACCACGAAGAGTGTTAAGTATGCATTGGGATAGTTATATTTCAAAGAAAAGTTCTGAACATTTTGGCTGTGTACGACGTTTGCAGAAATTCAAAATAATAAGGTTGTAGTAATATATCAATACTGATTATTTTATTGTATTAATATTATCCTCTTGCTACCTTAGATCACAGAAATAATTGATCTTTGGTTGTTTTATAAAATACTGCTCTTTCTTCAACGAATAAAGACTAAAACGGTACCAGCCAATCTCAAGATATCTCCCAGAGGATCTTATAATATCACCTGTGCATGATTAAATTCACAAGTTTGTTTGTTAGCAAATAAATACATTCTGTGTAAATTTATAGCTCGATGGGACGACAGTGCGACGTGACCGCAGATAAATCAATCGAAGAACCAACGACTTTACGAGGTTTTGAGATTCGATTTTGAGATTAGGATCCCTTAATTGCGGACTGTTTGAGAAGCAGAAAAACTCAATATTTTTCACCGCCACATATGACGATAAATAAATAATGCAATTAATTATTCTAACCTCACATCTTTTGAAACAGGTTACGCCTGAGAAGATCTCGTAAATTATAAATGATTTTAAAACTTGTAATTAAATGGTATTTTTATAAAGTGCTGGCTCATAATGCGATTATTGCATGTTGCGAGGATAATGACTTTGAATATATATCTCTAAGTCAAACAGATAATACATATTTTTTATATCAACAAAAAACATATGAAAAGTGCCTATGTAAGTATTTTCATTTAAAGATATTACATGTTAAGTACGACGCGATATGTTTCAAGTAAATACCTGCATCCATAGTCTATTTTGAGATTATAAATGTCTATTAGAACTTAACCTGGTTTTAATTGCTGTTTAAATATATGTTTTCAACACACTTAATTTAATACTCAATACATAATTATATATAAAGATAATAATCAATACAGACAATAGGTTGTTGAATGCGGTAATGACAAGTTATAAGGAAAATATGGTTAAAATTTATCGTTTAAATCAACTTTCATTACTGTAATATAATATATGCAAATAGATCACTTATGAGTGTTTTATTATTAGATATTAAATATTAGCTGTCATTTAATATGTAAACTTTTTGATTCTTTATTATTTTTTATTAAAGAGTAACAGGTAAGCCGGAAGTTCGACGAGATTCCGTGTTCTTATTATTTGTTTTATATATATATATATATATATATATATATATATATATATATATATTATCATTTAATGTACAATAAAGTATTAGTAATGTAAAATGTCCACAATTTCCAACTACGCTCATTCGCTATTAGACGGCTAAAAACAGCCTTAACAGATGTACGGACCTGATTACCACTTAGGTGTAAGTTAGGTGTAATTACACTTAACAACAATATCTTGTATAACATTGATGTTGAAAAATGTGGTTTATAAAAAACTTTAAAATAAAACTTACTTGATATTTTCAACACTGCAGTCCTTAAGGCCAGTCAAGGTGGAGTCCTTAAATATAATCTTAAGACCTCCCTGGTCGCTCTTGATGAGCTCTAGCTTCAGTGGATCCATGGGCTGTATACCCATCTGTGGCTCACCCTTGGCAAAGAATGGAATGGCAAGGCTTGCTGAAGATATGATACAGGCAGAATCTTCGGGCTTGCATGGTTTGATGAAGGAAGCTTTGAAAAATGTAAATAATTTTGTACTCAAATCTAAACATTATTTCAAATTTAGAATAATTCCAAATGTTACGTCTCGTATAAAGACAGATAAATGTTTATTTTTTATGAATATTAATTTTATGATATTTTTTGCTCAATGGTTTTTACACTGATAAGTAATTTTATAATTCAAAAGGTTTCCACGCCTTCAGATGTTAAGTATCCTATGACTTATATATAAAATCCATTAATATTGTGGTAAAAACTTGTGTTTTGGTATTTGTCTTATGTACGTTAAAGTTCCGATGTACGTCGATTTATTTTAACGCGAAAATAAGTCTGTCCAATTGTATTTTACCAATTCACATTAAATAATAGACTGTATGTATATGTATTTTAATGAAATTGACATGGAGTTCGATGAAGCATAGGCAGTTCTAAGCTCAAATCGTCTTATACAAAAAAAAATTGTCAGTTAGCACTTAGTATGGAACAATTTCAGTTGCACTTTGGCATTTTTTCTTTGATTAGACTTGGCTCTACTCTTACTAAGTTTTTAGAGAATTGTGTACCTTTAATTGTTCACGCAAAAATTTATAACGTTTTTCCTCCTCTATACATCTAATATAATTTTCATAATCTTTGATAACTTTGGAGAAAAACTAGGTCCGTATGTTTTTATTATAAAGAAATATTGCATACGATATAAGTTTATTAACATCTCGATTTATTTAAAAAGTTCCTCGAGTGCTTTAATTTGTTTTAATTAAAATGAAGAAATACAGTATATATTTCAAGAAAAGCAAAACTTGTAAATCTCGATTAAGGTGTTCTAAATCTAATGAGACTAATCTCGTCTCGTCTCGTCTCAACTAATTTCGTAAAGGTTTAGAGGGGTGAAAATGTAACCCCCCGAGACTATACTTAAAAAAAAAGACACGATACGTGTCGGGACAAGCGGTATAAATAGATAGTATTTTTGAAAATACCTACTCGTGCTGCGAGTCGGTGCATCACAATCTTCTTATATATTGAATTCAATATGTAAAATATATTGGATCAAAATTTAGTTATAGTAAATAAATTATCAAACTGAGAGTGGTCTGTTATTTTGAATACATATTACGCAAAACTACTGGAGCTTCGGGACCGGATTAAATATGTCGGGACAATGCACTTCTCGATGCCTACTCCTCCTGATACTGCCTTTTTTTTAATATAATGCAATTTTATTTATAACTATATAATGAACAATGAATTTATGTAATCTGCCATTTCGAATGGGACAATTTCATTAATTATAAAATTAAAAACTTATTTCACCTGCCTAACCTGCATCGCCTAGAGGTCTCGTTACCTACATTGTCTAATAGATCATAATTAATCCGATCCTTTGGAGCTTATGATTTTCATGAATCGTTTTGTGTTTAGAAACTTACGTTTAGACTTCAAAAACCGATAGTTAAAAAAATATTCGATAGATACAAAATAATATTGTTAATAAACTAAAATATAAAATATTAAATTCTTACCCGAGATCGTGTAAGCGTTTAAGGCAAATATTAAACAGATGATGCCTAGCATTGTAGATATTATTATATACTTGTAATATAGTTAAAGTCCGAGGTAAGGATCTCAACTGTGAATTGAAATGAAGATTGAGGATATTTATATGCGTTAGAATATGACACGTCAGTACAATAATTGTTATATATATATATATAACAATTATTGTATATATATATATATATATATAACACCAAAGAATTATATATATATATCGGAGTCGAAGTAAAAAATATTGACTGTAATGCTTTATTCAATTATAATGTTGATTTTCCCTTTTTTGAGTACGATCATGTGTAATAGTTTTTTTGTGTGTTATTATATCTGAGTTGAATCCTGCATGTTCAGTTTGGACCCAGTTTTTTCTTCAATCTAATTACGGAGACCCTTACGGCCGAGGCGGGTAGTTAGTTTTATAAAATTAAAAGTAAAATTGTTAGAGTCAGCGTTTTGAGGAGAAGGTTACGAGACTATTTTACACGCTCTTAAAAAAGGCATTGAAGGACACACAGGTACTTTATTCGATAGTTTATGGTTTTCTCGCGATATTTTTCAACACTACCGAGCATGATATTAATTATAAAAACAAAAAACACATGAAAAATCAGTAGTGCTTGCCCGGATTTGAACGCATAATCTTCGCTTAAGATTTACTTGTTTCTTCTACTGGGCCACATCAGGTTTAAATTATTAACATTAAAATAGATGTTAAGTGATGGCCAATAGCTCACTTATTCACAAGAAGGTATTTCTATCGCTTTCTTTATTCGCCTTAATAATATGAGTACTGATTTTTCTTTGAAAGTCATGTTTCTGTAGAATATAGACGATACATCGGTTGTATAATTAACCCATACATGTTTCAAACTATAAGTTTATTATGATTGATTTTGGAAATGTATTTTATATTAACATTCTCAACTTTTATTTATTAATAAAATATAATTTTGTATGCAATTTTATAATCCTGTATAACTCCAACTTTTTATTAATTAGTTTTTGTGCTGATTTGTGAACGCTAAGGGCTTAAAGAACTTAACCTTATCTTACCAACGTTGTTATGGTTGATATGTAGCTACCTACTTATTACAAGGTTATATTTAAGTCGTCTGTCGGATTTTAATTTCAACAGTGCGATTCTGTAAGAATTCATATCGCTCTAAACTTTGTATGGGGACAGTTAAAAATGGAATTACGGTGATACTCCATTTTGATATGTGTATCATATCATTTTTAGTTGTTATTATAGAAAATGTTGCATTTATCAATCTGACATGTCATGATCGTTTTAGGAGTGAGTTTCGAGTTTCTTCTTAGAGAATTGAATTACTAGTTTACTTAGCTTCGTGTTTGCCCGTCATGGTAGGTACCACTCACTCATCAGATATTGTATCTCTAAACAGCAGTAGAGTTGTGTTCCAGTTTGAAGGGTGAGTGATCCTATGCAACAACAGGCATTCATATTTCTTATAAAGCCATTGTCTATGGGCGGTAGTATCATGTAGCCCATTCGCACGTCCTACCTATATCATAAAAGAAAAAAAAAGTAATAGCCTCACACGACACGAGCTGTTTACGTGCTTGTATTTTGTTGATAAGATAGATTTCGAGCATCATCTATAACGCTACTTCTCGGCGAAATTATTTAAATGCTTTAAAATATATACCCACAAGATGCTTTCACAGGTATAAACACAAATTTAGCTCATGGAAAAATAAACTTTGTTTGTCTGGGATTGAACCCAAATATAGTTTTGACCTTTTTTTTTTTTTTTTTCTCGCTGGAAAAACGCGTTACGCGCTTCCCCCACGTGATGGAAGGTGGGGGGGTGTGTGGGACTCCCCGGAGCCCTGGACGCCGAGTGCGCCCAGGTACGCCGGGTTTACCCACTAAAAAACCAGCGGTACCCTCTCCGTCTTTCGGCGGGCGCCACGGGATCGCTTGCGCATGCTACCGTGACGCCCTGACGGTCGGCCCGCCTATGCGGGCCTCCAACACCTAGAGGGGGTTCTCGGGATACTGAGACCCCCCCTAGTCCCTGCGACGCCTATTGAGGCGGGGGGAGAAGGTGCGCGTAGCGCTTCTTCCTCCTCCCCGGTCGTCTTCGGCGGAGCGGGTCTGCAGCGGCATCCTCTTCCCGCTCCCGCTCCGCGGCTTCCTTCTGCGACATCACGTTTTCGCAGAAGGAGCGCATCTCCGACCAACACGTCTCACTACCGAGCATTTCATTGACGATGCTCGGCAGCGAGAGGTCTCCGCCCATAGTCGCCGCAAGGGTGTGCCTCTGGGGCCCCCACGCAGCACACTCACTCAGGGTGTGGTGCGCCGTGTCGACTGGCGCACCACACTCGTGGCAGGAGGGTGACACCTCCCGCCGCGCTATCCCGTGCAGGTACTTACCGAAGCATCCGTGCCCGGTAAGTACCTGCGTCATCCTGAAGGTGAGTGTGCCCTTCTTCCTCTCGACCCAGCGACTCAAGTGGGGCCGGATCGCCTCCACTGTCGCCAGGCCCGCCGTGGGTGACCCCAGATCCTCCTGCCATCGGGCGATCAGGGCTCGCTGGGCTAGAGCCCTGATCCGCCCGACCTCCGCCGACCCTGGACGGTCGCCGCGGTTCCTCGCCTCGACCCGGAACCGGTACACTTCCGCGAGCACCTCCGCCTGGAGCTCCCAGGGCGGATCGCCCGCGAGAAGTGTCGCCGCAGCCCACGACACCGTACGGTACCCTCTGATGCCTCTCACCGCTATGACCCTCTGCGGCTTACGCAGCAGGGCCCGGTTGTCAGCGGTGAGGGCGTCGACCCAGATCGGGGCACCGTACAGCGCCATCGACCTCACTACACCGGAATATAGACGCCGGCATAGCGATCCCGGCCCCCCCACATTCGGAAGGAGGCGGCCGAGAGCGGCGGCGGCGTTGATGAGCCTCGGGCCGAGATGGACAAAATGCTGCCCGAAGCTCCATCGACCGTCCAGGATGAGGCCCAGATACTTCATCTGGGCCTGCACCTTGATCACCGTCCCCCGGACGGTGATACTCGCCCCTCGTGGGGGTCCTTGCCGTGGACCGTGGAACAGGAGGGCCTCCGTTTTGGATATGGAGACCCTCAAGCCCAGCATTCCCATACGGTCCACGGTGAGAGCCGTTCCGACCTCGGCGAGGCGTGCCGCCTCCCGAAAGTCCCGCCCAGTCGCCGTGACGAGGGTGTCGTCAGCGTAGCACAACACCCCCATCCCGGGAAGGACGGGAGCTCGCAGGAGCCAGTCGAAACCGACGTTCCACAGGATTGGGCCGAGAACCGACCCCTGTGGAACGCCGCAGCCTACCCGACGCCGGACCAGCCTCCCATCGACCCCCGCCCAGAGGACCTCCCTGTCCTGGAGGTACGCCTCCAGCAGCCTCCTGAAATAGGTCGGCACCCCATGGTATCGGAGTGCCTCCCGTATCGTCTCGAAAGGGAGACTGTTGAAGGCGTTCGCCACGTCGAGCGAAACCGCCAGGACGACTTGCCCCCGGGCCACCGCTTCCGTCGTCCGAGTCTTCAGGGCGTCCAGGGCGTCGACCGTCGACCGGCCCGCCCTGAACCCGTACTGAGCCTCTGAGAGACCCGGACCGACCTCCTCGAGGTGCTGAACGAGACGGGCTGCGAGGACCTTCTCGAAGAGTTTGCCCGTCTCGTTCAGCAGCACTATTGGCCTGTATGCCGAAGGGGAATCCATCGGCCGACCTTCCTTCGGCAACAGGACCAACTTTCCTTCCTTCCAAGGCTTCGGAAACTGCCCGCTGCACAGGCACTCGTCGAACAGCTCCCGAAGCCTTGCACCCAGGAATTCCAGGGCGTCGCACAGAACACGCCCTGGAACCCCGTCCGGACCCGGCGCCGTGTTCTTGGCCCTCAAGCGGCCGAGGGCCATCTCCATCTCCCGCTCCGTGATCAGTGGTGGAGCCACTGCGTCTTCGATCACGGAGCGGGGGGCCATCTGCGGAGGGACATGCTCGCCTGGATGGGGGAAGAGTTCCCCGACCAGGCGCAGGAGGAGTTCCGGCGGCAGCGTCTCAGTGACGGGGGCGCCTTGAGTGCGGAACTTTCCGCGTACGCCGCGGTACGGGCGCCCCCACGGGTCTCGATTGAGACCCGCCAGAAGCTCCTCCCTGGCCTTCTCCTTGGCCTTGCTTATCGCCAGCTGCAGATCTTTTTTCATCTGGCGATAAGCGTCCAGCATCTGTCCCTCCAGGTCCGTGTCGAGGCCGTTGCGCCTTCGACAGCGGACGTAGGCCCTCCGCGCCCGGCAGCACGTCGCCCGAAGGTCGGCGATTTCGGGCGACCACCAATAGACGTGCCGGCGCGGAACCCTGCGCCGGGTCCGAGGCATGGCCGCATCGCAGACCTCCTTGAGCGAACTGCGCATGCGGCCCGCCAGCTCCTCTGCGCTGGCGCCCTCCGTCCTCCCCGCGGAACCCCACCGCTGCACGATGGCGGCCTCCTTGACCAGCTCTCGATCGACCTGGCCGAGAGACCACCTCGGCAGCGTAGTCGGCACCCTCTGGGGTTCCGCCGGCCTGCGAGAGGTGGAGATCTCGAATCGGATGTACCGGTGATCCGATAGAGTCTCCACCTCCTCCTCCACTCTCCAGTCGACCACTCTGCGTGCAACGACGGGGGTGGCGAACGAAACGTCCACCACGGAACCCCCCTGATGTCGCACGCAGGTGTGAACCTGCCCCCTGTTGAGAAGGGACAGGTCGGAGAGCAGGGCCCACACCTGGACGGCCCTCCCTCGCGGATTCGTGGCGGGGTTGCCCCAGGCACGCGACTTTGCGTTTAAGTCGCCGAGAACCAGTATCGGTTTCGGCGACTGCCTGGCCACCGCAGCTCTGACTAAGCCGAGGTAAGTCTCGAACTCAGCCAGGCTGCGATTAGGGGAGAAGTACGTACCGACGACGACGTACTCCCCCCACCCCACCACTACGTAGCCCGAGCCCCTCTCGATGAGTGAGAGGGGGGGGCCCGTTCCGCTCCTCGTGAGAACCGCCACGGTGTCGTCCGAGTCCCCCAGCCAGTGAGGTAGGGGAGGGACGAAGTAGGGCTCACAGGCCACCGCCAGGTCTACCTGCCACTCCGCCATGGACTGCAGCAGAAGGTCCTGCGCTCCGGCGGAGTGGTTCACGTTCGATTGTAGGAAGCTCAGGTGTGCTGGCATACTTGATTCTTCTGAGCTTCCTCCGTAGCCTGGCGGCTTTCCTCGCGCGGGGCGGTCCTGGTTCCTTGGACCGCTTTACCCTTCGTGATGGGGGGGTTGCAATCCCTGGCCCCCATCAGGTGCCCCGAAGGCTTGCCAGCCTCCGCGCAGACCGCGCAGCGCATCTTGGCCGTGCATTCCGCTGACTTGTGGCCGTCCGAGCCACAGCGGTAGCACAGGCCTCCCCTCTCCGCCTTCGACGGGCAGAGCGCCCGTGTATGGCCAAGGCCCATACACTTGTAGCCGCGCATAGGGCGCTGCTCCACGACGGCCACCTTGGCCGAGCTCCACCCGACGAGGAGGCCACCGGCAGCGGCCAGCTTCTTCGCTGCCGTGAGGGGGCAGGTGACGCGGACCATCCCCATATAGCCGGGTCCGCGCTGCATCACTCCGCACTTCACCGCCTCGGAGGAGCAGTCACCGGCGTGCGCGATCGCCGCGGCCAGTTTCTCCAAGGTGACGGAGTCGTCGAGCCCCGTCACCTTCAGGTCGGCCTTCTTGACCGGGCGCACTACGTCAGCGACCCCGTCGAGAACTGTGCGGAGCTTCGCCGCCAACCTATCGGCCTGCTCCGCTTGGGCTTTCGGCAGCTCGAGAGCCCTGGCTCCGGTCGCCGTGCGTCGCACCTTCAGCCCACCGCTGATTCCTAGGTCCTGGAGCTTGACACTTTGCTCCGCTCTCTCCAGGACCTGCGCGTAGGTGACGCCCTTTCCTACTGCTTCCGGCTGCAACGTGAGAACGATTGCAGCCGAGCGAGGGGTGGCCAGCTTCGATTTGGCTGGCTGGGGCGTCTTCGGCGGCGCCTTTGCGGCCGTAGCGTCGGCGGAAGAGGTGGTCTTGCTCCCCTTCCTGCCCTTCTTCACCACCGTGGACCAGGACGTTACCTTGTTCGGTGGTGTCTGGGACGTCGCCGGTGCAACCGGGGCGCTTACCGTCGCACATGGAGGGCCTGCGGTCGGCGATTGTGCCACTGGTGGGGCCGTTTTCCTGGCCTTTTTCGGTATCGCCGGCTGACGGGCCGCCGACGCGTGAGACGGCGTCACCTCTAGCGGTTTATCTGCCGCGGAGGGAGGTCGCTGCATCCTCGCAGGGAGGCGCTCCTCCAGGCCCGCCAATTGGTCCTTCATCGCCGCGCCGATCGACCTGACGATGAAGTCCTTGAGCTCCGCAATCGAAGGAGCGCCTCGCGGGGTGTTGGCCGCCTCGGTCGCCGCTGCCACCGTGGTACGCATCTCCGCGTACTCACGGCGGTGGGCCTTTAGCTCCGCCTTGAGGTTTTCAACCTCCCTGTGCAGGCGGTTGTTATCTGCCCGGAGCCTCCTGCTCTCCTCGGCCTCCGTCCGAGAGGCGAGGGCCTCGACCACACCCTCCAGAGAGGTCGCTGCGTCCTTTAGCTTTTTAATAAACCCTCCTTTCAAGTTGGAGGATTTAAGAGCGACCTCTCGGATCTGGGCCGCATTTCGGCCAGCCTCCGCGCGGAGCTCCTCGGCGCTTAAGTCGGCTGGGTCTGTGATGCTTATTGCGGGGGTCGGCTCGTTGACCACCGGCGCCGCAGCCGGCGCCTTTTTAAAGGCTCGGCTGCGCAGGGTACGCTCGAAGGCGAGTTCCCTGTCTTCCTCCTCTTTCTTTTTTAGTTCAGCCCTAGCTTGGCTGAGCCCGTTCTTTGAGTTGCCGCGGCGGTCGGCAGTGAGTCTCGCCGAGTCGGAGTCCGAGTCGGATTCGTCATGGTCGACGAACCGGACCGAGGCGTCCGACGCTGTCTCCATATCGGAGTCCATATAATTGCTTGAGGCTGCAGATTAATGCGGCGTCCCGCAGGAAGTACTTGGGCCAGGGTGGCTCTAAGGCATCATTATTGATCCTCAGAGCCCGGGCTATCGGATAAGCCGATAAAAAATGTTTGGTTGATTTTTACCCTCCCTGTTCTATATATATATTACATCACAATTTTTCGGTTTTCGACCGATAACTCTCGAACGGATAGGCCGATCCGGGAGATTGAAATGTCAACGGATGCAGAGCAGAGGGCCCCACAATCGCGCCGAACACGGAAAAAAGATCGAAACAATAATAAAAAAGATATAAACGAAAAACTTAAAAATAGCTTAAAAACAGACAAAAACGGGAGATATAAGTAAGTTAAAAGTGGAATAATAATTTTAATAGTGAGAACTGAATGAGGTATTTTTTTCAGATTTTTACGACAAGAAAAGGCTAGTTGACAAAATTTGGAAATTAGTTTAAAACTATAGCTTAGCATCTATTTCACCCCAAAAATATACTATTTTAAGAAAAATACGTTTTTTAAGTTAGTATTTTGAGTTTTTAGAAATGAACTTGAAATTGACCGCGAAAAAGGCCAAGATTGTCATGGCGTCTTGAATGACGTCACACCTCGCGAAACAGCCGTGTTTGTGTATGACAGTCAATTGTGTTTTTTAATAAATAATGAATTCCTCGTATTATAAATACTGTATGGTGCCCCAATGTGAAAGTACAACGATAAAAACGCCAGACAAATTATTCATATACGTACCAAACAATAAATAAATACGAATAAAGTGGTTAAATGGCATGGAGGCAAGATGCTCTTATTTTGTCAACTAATTCCACAATTTATTTCTGTGAAGATCATTTCGATGTAAGTATTAAATACAACTTGATATATCTATTTATAAATGTATAGTAAAAGAAATGAATTTAGCAAATATAATATATCACACATAACCTATAAAATGTTAGGACTAGAATAGGATTTTATGATTTGTTTGAGTTAAAATATTATTTTCGTTTTATAAAATGTAATAATTCAAACGCTTTTTATTTTTTTAGTTGCCAAATGATATGACTAATTATACAGAGTATCATATTATGGGTAAAGACACAAGTGCGCATGAAACCAGGTTGTATACCAACGAAGTTCGAATGCCAAGACGATATATGTTGAAAAAACAAAGTTTGTTAATAATCGCAGAGTGTCTGAAAGATCCAGAACCAAGTAGTACCCCCAGTTTATCTGCCATAATGATAATTGATAGCAACAACGTAGCGTTCCACTCTTGTTTCGCGAGGTGTGACGTCACGCGACTCTGATTGGTGTTTAATGTCACGTGATTAAATGCCTCATTTTGTCGATTTTATTTTCCAAAAATATAATGAATCTTTTATTATTTTTGTAGAAAAGTTGTTTTTTTATTTACTAATTATCATGGTTAATCATTAGAAACTTAAAGCCATCCGATTTATTATTAGTGGAAACAAGCCTAATGGAGAAAAGTTTTGAAAAATGTACTTCCAAATATAGTTTTGACCTAAGTCATATACAGTGATATTACAGCGTCAAATAAATTATATATATTTTTTTTTTTATAGCCTGTGAGGGCAAATGACTCTGCTCCACCTGATGGTAAGTGGTAGTAGAGTCCAAACGCGACGACGGCTAGTGCAGTTGGGAAAGGTGATCTGCTCTAGCCGCCCCCGCCTTGCCGGCCCGCAAGATGCCTCTTCACGCCTCGTTTGAAGGAACCCAGGTCATAAGAGGAGGGGAATACGTGCGCTGGTAAAGAATTCCATGTTTTGGAAGTGCGACAAAGAAAAGAGTTGCCAAATTTCTTTGTACGCGATGGAATTGATGTCACAGTTAGGCGGTGACATCGAGAACCAGCACGCGTGGACTTGTGAAGGAAAGGGGAAGCAGGAATAAGGGAGAATAGTTCCTCTGAGCACTCGCCGTGACACATTCGATAGAAAGCGCTGAGTGCCGCTATCTCTCGACGCAATTGTAAAGGCTCGAGGGTGTTGGTGACCTTTACATCGCCAATAATGCGAACCGCACGTCGCTGCAACCGATCCAAGGCCTCCAGTAGGTACTTAGCGGAGCCATCCCAGAGGTGCGAGCAATATTCAACGCAGGACCGTACCTGTGTTTTATACAGCAGGAGCAGTTGAGCAGGCGTGAAAAAACGCCGCACCTTGTTCAGGACTCCGAGTTTACGTGAGGCTGTTTTTATAACAGCCTCGATGTGATCCTTTGGATTGAGGTCGCACCGAACGTCGATTCCCAGTATGGCGACTTTGCTATGTATCTCCAGCGTAGTGCCACAGAAGGAAGGAGGAGGGGAAAATGGTGACTTTTTCGCTGTGAGAGCGCACACCTGTGTTTTCTTGGCGTTAAACTCAACAAGATTGTCAGAGCCCCATTTGGCGATGAGTCCTAACGTCCTATCGAGTTCAACAACAAGATCCCTCCGTCTCTCCTCAGTTTCCGCCCGTCCAGCCGCTGCGCGTCCGTGGTATTCCCCGTGCACTGTACTGTCATCTGCATGGCAATGTACGTTCCCGAGAGAGAGCATATCATTGATATGCAGAAGAAAGAGCGTGGGGGATATCACAGACCCCTGGGGGACTCCAGCATTCACTACATGGGATTTTGAAGCGCAACCATCAACTAGAACGCGAAGGCTGCGCTTGTGTAGGAAGCTAGCAATCCAGGTGCAGAGCTGAACCGGCAGACCGTATGCCGGCAGCTTGGAGAGAAGACTTCTGTGCCAGACTCTGTCGAAAGCCTTGGAGATATCGAGGCTGACGGCCAACGACTCTCCACGCTTATCGATAGCTTCACCCCAGAGGTGTGTTACGTACGCTAGAAGATCACCTGTGGACCGTTTTGGTCGAAACCCGTACTGACGATCATTAATTAGACAGTGATCTTCTAGGTAATGGATCAGTTGGTTGTTTAAGATCCGTTCCATCACCTTACAAAGAACTGAATATAAAGTTTGATAGGTATAATACACATATATATTTCACAACTTAAACCTATGATCAAAATAAATAAAACAACGTACTGGCAAAATTAGATCGAAACACAGTTTGAGTGTGCAACCGGAGAGGTTAAATGTTTGAAGAGCGTATTTGATTTATTTTTGTTTTATTAAATGTTAAATTTGTGTTATATTAGAACGCATTTATGTAAAATGTAGGCCTATATTATTTGCATATAAACTAAATTCTTTGATTAATGTGTTATTAAGCTATTTGTAATTAATTATAATTTTACGCCCGGTGCCCATGGAAACGACAATACATAAATATTATATATAAAAATACGGTTTTTTTTTATAGTTAAATTATGAATAATAAATAAATAATAACATAATAATAACATTTAAATAATGTATAATTAAAATATTTATAAAACAATTAAAGAAAAAATTATAATAGAAAAAATCAAGAAGTGTTATAAGCGCACCCGTCTCTTAATTTTGAGAAATTTGAGATATTCATTCTTTATATTACGGTGTCAGTACTGTGTCACTTACTTCACAGATATGTGTGAATCGGCCTTAAATGGTCTTCATTAATCAAAGCACTACATACAAAATGTTTTTGTTTAGATAGGGGTATAATAGAGGAATAACTACATTTATTTTGTATGATATTTATTTATTCAATAGATAAGTTTATTGAATTAAAGAACCAACTGTCCGATCGGTACTTTATCGAAGAATTTAATAGTTTCATCAACTATTTGCGATACTATCGTGTTTACTATCGGAGGCGCCACCTCTTGAAATATGTCTTTCCAATTTGTGTTAGCAAACTCGTGTACCGGATCAGCTGTAAAGAAGGTATATTTATTATTTTTTCTTTTTTTTAGTCCTGGTGTCATTGACACCATATCGGCAAATATGCAATGTGAAAACTGTACTGAGGCAACAGGATGAAAAAAGGGAGTCGAGCGATGAAACAAGAGAGGTGGTGTCCACATATATTTTGACCGGGTTATAGTTAGAACAATGATCCAAATAACTACAATTTTATGGCACTATTTTTATAAAAATTATTTATAGGTAGTATGCAGAAAAATGGCACGTGATGGCAAGCGATTAAATCGCCATTAGATATTTCCATTATGAAAAATATAAGTTTTCCTTAATTTTAGGAACCAACACTTATTTGTCCTTCCTTCCTTCAATTTACAATAGAATTTTATTGGCATTTCAATGAATGAGGGGGGACAAATAATACCAGTAAAAAGTAAATTGACGGTACAGTTATATTGAGTAATCTGCTCCTCTTATAGCTTCAAGACTTCGATGTATTGCTTTCTTTTGCATAAGTATGTCACAGAGGTGACTCAAGACGCAGATGTTTAATTAATAAAAATAATACTCACATAGATGTCGGTTCCCATTAAACAAATTCTGGAAATTGAATTGAACCCGGCCCACGACATTAGCAGTTTGCTTGAAACCATTTACCTTCCAGTAACGCTCACCGTCAGACGTTAATTCTTCAATATCCAGCGCCACTTTTACTATAACGTCCTCTAAAATAAGGAACGATAATATAGAACCTTTAGTTTTTATTAAATTATTGTTTCTACAACGAAGGATCCACTTACGTATTTTAATTTTATATTTCCCTTCGCCCTCAATGGGTAATACAAGCAGCTTTCCATTTAAAGAATAATTACCAATCAAAGTCACGGAACATTTCAGATCTATTTCTGTTTTGTGGCTGAAACGTCTGAAAAATAAATAGTTAATAATCACATGAAGGAGCATCAACAAAAAATTAGGTCTCTGTAAAAAATAGTTTTAGACTCAGACTATAGAAATAAGGGCGAGATCCTTGCAATTTAAACGACAAAATACTAGCAATGGTATGGTTACAAAAAAAATTTTGACCATATTGCGTTCTCTATCTAACAGTTTCTTTTGACACTAGTAACAAGCTAATATATTATAGTACCTACCACATTAACTGCTAAAAACTACAAAACAAAATATTACCTATATCGTTTAAGTTAATGATAAATTGCATTTATACCGTAGTCGAACATTAAATTGCTATTTTTAATATATCTATTTTATCTTACGCAAATGGTAATTAATATTTATTTAAGTTTTAATGTGCTGAAATCTTCAACCACACCGTAACACTTTTAGTGTATATAATTCTTTGTCTGTAAATAGTAGTTTAAGTAATGATTAAATTAATATATGTGATTACTCTCAGCGCATGGAGGTATATATAACTTTATTAAATATTATATATTATCATAAATATTGTTCTTACAGAAAATTTGCAAATAGTAATCAACAACGTATCTGTTCGCATTTGTAATGCGATTGAATTCGAAATTTTCGAACTTTTATTACGTGATTTTCTGTTAAATAGAGAAGCTTTATTTCTGAATCACAGTTTGTAATGTGTTCGCACACTTTTGAGTTACAAATCGACTATTTAAAAGAGCGCCTATGAAATGGAAAATATATAATCCTTTTTAACTGATTGTATATATTATATATTATATATAACACTTTTAATATATATTATATTATATATTATTTAATACATAAGCGATAAATATAAATATTATCAAAAATTTTACAATAAAAACATACACGCACTGTGTACTTGTATTTTTTATCATGTTATTAAGTTTTTGCATTACCTTACTGATACCCAACCTTATATTTGGTTGGTATAGAACCGATATTTTGTAGGTGTTGTATGTATACTATGTATAATGTATATATTAAACCAGTATTAAAATTTCTACAACGCTGGAGTCTTGTTGAACACTATAGTTCATACCAACATAATAATAACAAAATAAACGTCTATACCAATATTCAAATTATGTGCGATTGCAAAATCGTTGGATAACATTATATCTAACATAATTTTTACTATTTCAGTAACATAGATTTCGGGTCCAGGTCAGTTAATTTATAGATCAAGGTCTTTTGTTTATGCTATGTGTATCGATTTTTTAACAGATTTTGATAAAGTTTGCCATCCTTTAAAAGGAGGAAAATTTGATAGATAACCTTCGTTGGTTGTCACCTCGAGGTTTTCGAGATAGATGTCAAGCATTAACAATTAAAATATTTTCAAGTAAGCCAGTAAATAAGCCAGTGTACCACATATACCACATCTTGGTCGACTTATGGTTAATTTGCCTTAAAACGAAATCAGTATTTTAGCATTCGTCAAATTATTTCTATGTTGGTAATATTAATTGATCCGACTGTTACAGAATCTTTACATATATACAATAACAAAATGACAAAATACAACGAACATTATTTTACTATAGCTATCTCCAGAGCCATGAGCCGAGATGGCCCAGTGGTTAGAGCGCGTGCATCTTAACCGATGATTTCGGGTTCAAACCCAGACAGGCACCACTGAATCCGCCAACCCGCATTGGAGCAGCGTGGTGGAATATGCTCCAAACCTTCCCCTCAAAAGGGAGAGGAGGCCTTTATCCCAGCAGTGGGACATTTACGGGCGGCTAATGCTAAAAAATCTCCAGAGATAATATTTTGCTTTAAATTATAAGTACCATGGATAATGGACAAAGATCAAATGAGTTAATTTAAATTGCCAATGAATCAGATGTACAACTCTTAACACTCTCACTAACTATATACAACAAAAACTTTTTTGATTTAATGCATCAATTAAACCTATTTATTTAAACTTATTTTTAGACACACGAAACAGGTGGCCACAATTAACAGGTAAATTTATATTTCGCAACATAATTAGTCTTTCAATCAAAAGACTAAATAACTACCTACATCACTAAAAAGATTCTGGAAGTTTAATTTATAACATTTTATTTAATCACTTATGTTCCAAAAAAACCTAAATAAAATAAATATTTCTATTTAAACTAAATAACCTATCGTATTCTTCAAAGCCGTATTTACTGATCGTGTTAAAGGCTGCTGATTTAACGGCGTCGCTTAGTAAAAAGGCTAGGCTGTTAATTGAATGGCTAATAAAGCAAATTGCATAAAACATATACATATATATTCATGCACATTATATTTGTGTATCCATTTATTATTTTTATTTTAGTTTTGTGCTTTACTTTCATTTTATATTTCTGGGTTGTATATTGTTATCTGTTATTAAGATAACAAAATAAATAAGAAAAATCTACTAGATGTCCTAGTTTTGGGCAAAGACAGGAAGAGAATTCATCCCATCGACATAAGTATGATATTTGTCTTTGCCTTAAGCTACAAACGACATGAATATAGAATACTTGAAAAATCAACGCTGTTCGAATGATTAAACCCGTGGTCTGCTATTTAAGTTACGTTCTATTCGTAACAGCTCATTGTCCTCAGATACTTTACGGTTAATATGTACTTACAACTTTTGTACATAGAACATTGTGAGCCATGCTCGCCTGAATCAACAATGGAACATACTACCTATATAAACAATGAAATCATTTTCCTCATATTTTCTAACATAAAAGTACTCTTTAATATATAGCATTTTTGAATAAGGAAACCTACATACGTAAAATTCGTATAATATAACGTTAATTCTAACATAATTTTAGTTAAATCGCTTTTATAAACTACCTAATGAACTAATAATAACTAAGTGAATTAATTAATTATATATATATATTAACAGTAATAAACGCGTGAATAAATATCCATTTAAGTAGTTTAAAGTAAACCATATTTTAAGGATTTACGGTTACTTAAGTCTATCGAGGTCGTTACGACGGAAGTGTCATTACAAGATTAGTGTCGACTCAACAGCCATTTAGAGGATTAACTCGGTGTTTTAAAAAGAACTTTGCAGGAATATTAAAACAATATTATTATTATATATTATCTGTTTACCTATATATGTAAAAGGCATTATCCTCAAAGACTGATTATTAGTAATTAACAGGTTACTTGTTTATGTAGGGTTTGCTTGCGATTGTTATATTAGGTACAAGTATTAATTATTGACTCTATTAAATTAAAATACCTACGTGATATTATCAAGATAATGAATAAGTAATAATATAATTAAAAACAAATTTATATCTTTTTTTTTAAATTAAACAAAAAACAAACGCGACATTGAATACGTCATTTGGGTTATTTACTTATTTATTCAAAACATCAAACGTAAACTATAAACATAAGGAGATTTTAAATTAAGCGACCTGCATTGCGTGATGTATGTACAAGGCTGATATTGCTTAATTGAAATTTTGAGTTATGATCACACAATCTTTAACTTTAAATCAAATTGTTTAATTATATGTCTAGATAAGTGTATATTAATAATGGCGCCACATCACACCTCTTTATATCAAAGGTACAAAAATTTCAAAGATAAAACAAATTATCATAAAAAATCCTACCTCAATTCCAAGACTTTACAATTCCTTAATCCTCTAACAATGGTATTTTTGAATTCCATCTTAAGTCCAGCTTGAACTGCCTTGACTTGCCTCATTGCCATCGGGTCCAGGGAGTTCATGCCCAGGCTCGGGATACCAGCGGCCACTATGGGTAGCGCATGCTGAGATGATAACCTTAGGCATGTTGAATTTGTCGCGTGGCATGGCGTGATAAATGGTGCTAAGGAATGAAAAAATCTCGGACTGTGTCAAAAAATATATATTCTAGATTACTTACAGGAGGACATTTAAATGTTTTTTTTTTTTTTTATTTTTGTTTTTTAAACATTGTTTGATAAGCAGTTGACGACCTCTGTGGTCGAGTAGTGTGTACACCGGTTTTCACCGGACCGGAGTCGATGTAAAAAAAAGTTCATTAGATTTCTATTTTGTCTTTTGTGTTTGTGGTACCGTCGCTACTTCTGATTTTCCATAACACAAGTGCTGTAGCTACGTACATTGGGAACAGAGGAATGTATATAATGTTGTCCAATATTTATTTATTTATAAGCAGTCGTTAAGATACCTGTTACTTCTAGTTTTATTGCAGCTTCGTATAGATTAATAAGATCTTTAGGTAAGGTACAATCATATGGTTATCCACATAACATTAAATTGTAAAATAAAATAATCCATAATATTAAAATATTAATAATAACACCTAACAGCGGAATGTAAATTGTATAGCAACAGAAATATATAATTGAAAAAAGCCACTGATCAATCATTTATTCAACATTCAATATGATAAATGATCATTAGATATACATACATATATTTAGATGAGGTCCATAACTTGTTTAACGTTATCGTTAATATCACCAATTTTCCTTCCTGCGATTTATACCATAGTACATAGGAAATAATATGTTTTGTATATAAGTTTGAATTAAAAGAAAAATATCCTTAAAAAAATTCACCTTAAATATATTTTCTATAAATGACCCAATTTATAATAATGCCGTTGCTGAAACTCATGGATATTTTGAAAAATTTCGTAGAAATAGTATGTACCTGTATACATCATTGTTTAGTAGTATTTTTGGTCATAAACGTACCTACACATATTAAAACATATAAACAATATACTAAAGTATACAAGTGTGAAACATCCACTATTATTATTTTTTTATTTTTATTTAAATGCTTTATTGACCACCATAAAGTTAATGGGACAAAAGGCGGACTTAATGCTTGAAGGCATTCTCTGCCAGTCAACCTTTAGGTCAAACAGAAAAACCATGATATATTCTAATATTCTAAACCATTTGCTGCAAGTATAATAACCCATTAGAGGTTGAATTAAGTTATTAATTAAGCAATGTTAGAGGTCATCGCACTTTGCATCACAGGAATAAAAATTTGATTGAAATCGTGTTTTGTATTTCATAAGCATTTCGGTGTATCTCTTACCAAATGTGTAAAGTCCATTTGCCATTTTAGAAAAAACTACAGTAATACCTACTATTATCAACAGTAGACATCCCGTCGTTGTGTCAAATATATAATATATCAACTTTATATCCAAATAATAAATAATATAACTAGACAAATATCAAAACTCCTACTCTTACTCCTAGTAAATAAACGAAAAAAAAAAATCGTAATTACAAATAGAAACGAAATGTTCATACAATTTTGTTATTACATATATCTATGAAAGGTCGCGGTTCCTGAAACAAATAACTTGAAATTTTCCATCACAATTTCCCGGACTAATCTGTTTTCATTTTATAATTACCATAAATATAATTTACAATAAGCAATTAAGTGTAATATTAAAAGTGTTTAAAAAAGTACAGAAGATTATCAAGGTAACTAAACTATTTATTTACTGGCAAAATCATATTTAAATTTAATGTTTGGAATAACCGGTTTTCTCTTTTTACAATTGATGTCGAGCCGTATTTAGCTATATAGATAAATTAATTTATTTATTTGCAAGTATGGGAAAGAATATAAACAAAAATAGATCAAATTAAAAACAAAGTCTACTTTGTAAAAAAAAGGCTTTGACATAGCATGTCAGCATGTCTTTCTTGTTCTAATTGATGTTGACGGCGTAAAGGTCAGTAGGACCTTTACGCCATCAAATTAAAAAGTAAAGACTCCAACTCGAAAGAGCTACCTCAAGCTCCGAATGATGACTCAGCACGTGTCGTGGAAAATTACCACAACGCTGCTAATTCTGCCTAAGCTCTAGTATTGGTGGACGCATAAAAAGGGCAAATTAAATATTATGAATTAATGAAAAACATTATATCTGAGTAATAGGTATTATATTTAATATGGGTGTATGGAAGAATTAAAACTTTAAGTGTATTTAAAGAAAAAATAACTTTACGATATATTTAATTACATAGTTTAAAATTATCTCTTGAGTTTTGATTTGTAAACTATATTTAGTAATTATACCAACTTAAGCTGATAAGTTTATGTTTTAATAATAAATTTGATCGTAAACTATAATGACTGTTATCTGCATTAACGATGCAACAGACCGGGTCTTTGCCAGAAAATATAAGATGAATAATTCAAATCATAATATAATTAACTATGTAAATGCTTTGGCGAATACTTTTGAATTGTCGTTTCAAAAGATGAAATTGAAGCTACCTCAGGTATCGGAATCATTCTGATAAGAACCGGCACGAAACTCAATCATTAAGTGTTTTCCTATAATTAAGTTACCTACAGAGATACATGTAATCAAATTCACTTGAATTTTTATTTTTCTCATTAGGTAAACGACGAATCTTTACTTTTTAAATATATCTTTGATAATCTTTTATCGAGGAAGAATAGTTTATAGTTAATTGAAGTATTTTTTTAAAATGATATTTAAATTGCAGCATTGGCAATTAGCAAACAATCGCTCATTGCTGCTGCTATTCTCATTGATTGTATTAAACTTAATTTTATTATAGAAGCAATACACCTTGCCCAAGGGAGGATGAATTCACTTTGCGGAGACGGAACTTCTCTTGTTTATATAATGTTTGTCAATGTTTCTATCGAAATAATATATTTTATTGTAAATATAAATTATAAAAATTATACTTAATAGTTAGTGAATGAATTAAAAGCCCGTCTAGGTAGGTACCAGCTAAGAAAACCCATATCCATTAGATATTCTTACGCTAAACAGTACAGTACTAAAGGTACAAGGCACATACCATCTTAGCTCCCAACGTTGGTGCCAATAGGGAATCGTTATTATTTCTTATAGTTCCAATGGCTATAACATGGTGATCACTTACCATCAGGTTGCCCATTTGCCTGTCTGCGTGCCTATATCCCAAACTTTTATTGATAAATGAATAAAACGTTTCTATGTCCGCAGCATTAAAGTTATATACCATAAGATGATATGAATCGTGCATTACCAATATCGGTTAACTATCTTCATCGTGCGTGTCGAGTAACTGAATAAACCAGCTATATAAGATAAATGAAAATTCCACTGGAGCTTTGAACGTGCAGTGATGGCCAACAAAATTTATGATAATGCCTAATGATATGAAATTATACTTATAGCGTTGCTGTTTTATATTAGGTCCGATAAATACAATCGATTGTTCGAAATTCAAGTACGTTTGTTTTTTTAAAATTTCAAGTACCTTTATGTGATCTTAATAGGCTTCAGAACAAAAATGAATATATTGTTACGTATATGTATATTATTTTTATCTTATAAAAAAATATTTAATTGCTGTAATGATTTAGTATTATGCGGATAATTTTAAAATTATCGCTGATCTTTTTTTTACAATTTCTTACCAATATGATCATTTCCAGTACAACTGGTGACTGCGACACAAAACAACAACACAAATACTTTCATTCTAAATCTATTCACAAAATAAGTTAATAACAAAATGAGATACAAATGGTCTGTGGTTAACTTATATAGTTTTTGATAGCATTAATGTGTGGTTAGAAAAAAATCTATTTAATATATACATACATACCGCTTATTATTACTTAATAAATTAGATTTATTAGTTCACATAATACAACTTTACTCAAAATTGAAAATATAGCTGCTGCACAAATCATGACCTCGTGTATACATTCCATGAGAGCTGGCATTTCCCCATTGAATCGCAATAATGATTTCCTGATCAATAAACGAACAAGCCCCCCAGTCACCAGTAAAAGCTATGTGATATCTTTAAGTTTTTACACTATTACTCCAAGGTCCAAGTGTTTCAACTGTAAAGGGCGCGAAAATATTTTCGACGTGTGTCGCTTTAGCATTTCCGCTAAGGTTCCGGGCCGGGCCGGTTTTCTTGATATTTCCTGACGGACTGCCATGATAAAGTGTCATGTGTTAATAACACCTGTAGCGTTTGCCTTATAGTTCCCGTCTTACAGAGTCCAGGGAGTCATCATCCAGGTATTTTGGTTTATTGCATTATTTCTTTCAAGCCATATCTCCCATCAACTAAATATTCCTAACTTTGTTGTATAAGTAAATTAATTCTTAAACTTTATCAGGTGGTGCGTGGTACCTCTTCATATATAAAACAAGCGATATTATTTGTATATATCAAACTGTTTGCATTTCAGAATCAGATTCGGGATAAATATTTATATAGACGCTCGTACATAATATGTTATCATAAATGAAACCTATAAATGTGTCTGGGAACTTCTTTACCTTTGAAAAAATTTAAATTGATTTTAACTCAGAATTAAGGTACATTAAACTAATATAATCAATTAAAACAATTCCTTTTTTGTCAGTTGCACAATTATTGACATAGTAATCTAAAATTATCCTTTGCGCTATGTTCTAGCTTGCGACTATTCAATTGTTAACTTTATAAACAAACTAATAGCGGCTATTGTGGATAACGGAATGAATGTGCCCTGTTAGCACAACTAAAAACCATAATAATAAAAATTGAAAAGATTACAAAATTACATTATCGTCATTTATCGACATCAATTCATCAATTCTAACCAATTGTGTGTGTACGAAATATAAATTGCATGACAAAATACAAACCTTCATCAAGTTCAATTAAATTTATACCATCAATTTCTTGTTTGTTTAATGTTTTCACACAATCATAAAATGAGACCACTGACTATATTGATACATTTTCTTTTAGATTTTTTTTTCTTTGTTACTACGAGTATTTAAAATGGGATGTTTTATGTTCACGAGAACAAGACATTCGTAGATAATGTCGAAATATCGAGCTCCACCAAATAAAAATAAAAAACATGGTAAATATCCCATTTTAAATACTTGTAGGAATACAATTTTTTTTCTTTATGTTTGGTTTTGTTATATAAATTGATAAAAGATCGGTGTTAATTTACTATATACTGCAACTCCTATTAATTATAATTAGTACAATCACTTTATTGTGACTAACTGAATGCTATTATTATTTATCAGGCGCATATTTATTAACGTTTCTAGAAACTTATGTTACTAGTACATTAGAGTAATGAAAGTAAGGGCTATGGGGTAAATCCTCCAATCTACATTTTTACTCATGCACTTATTGACTTATTCACCGTTCCACCCATCCAACGCGTGTTTCTCCTTATCCAAGCTAACATAGTATGACAAATTACGAAAACTAAAACATTCCTAACAATACACTAGCTACTCCCTTGTATATGTTGCAATGATTCTTTTTTAATTTATTTGTAAACTATTATCAGTTAGGACTTGGGCTAAAATATTCTTCGTGTTTACCTATAATATAGATACCAATTATTATGGCGGTAGTTGGTGGATTATTATAGAAGTTGATGGGCATTGAGTGGCTATTTACAAAGTGTATAATATAACAACTTCGGCACAGAAGTATATATATGTATATCGATATTTAAGTGGCATTTTTTTGCTTTATTTTTTTTTGCATTTCATTGTAAAAGTATTTATTTTGCCAATTTCTGTGATAACAAATCATAAATCCAAATCTTTATTTGTCATAACAAGTAGCCTATAACATTTCATAAACACATTTTTATAGTTATTAGAAGATACGAGGCCAAACAAACATTTTACAAACCAAGATATATTGATTATTGGTATATTAATAATATACAAATATATTTTTAAAACGTTATAATTTAAGTTACATGTATATAAATTTAAAGATATAAATTTTCTAATTCAATATTTTCTTGAAAAGGAACCTGTGTCTATTTTGCTATAAATATTTTGCTTCAAAGTTTTTAAATACCTTTCACCAAAATCACTTTTCGTGTTTGTTAAATCTTTAAAAAAATTAAATCATAGCAGCAAAAAAATTGAATCCGCAATCATCGGCTAAGATGCACGCATTCTAACTACTGGACCATCTCGGCTTGGCTCGGAAGACGGTCACTTCGAATAATTAATAAATACCTATTTCATTATGATAAAGGTAAGGTAAGGTCAATTTAGATGATAGAAATGAACCAAAACGCTTTTTTCAATAAAAATCTCCGTAAGTTAAATCCCTGCTTACATTCTATAGGAAAAATATCAAAACTAAACGTAGAACTTTGTGATATGTAAATTGACATTAACTACACACCTAACAAAATAACATATCCACGTTAGCTGGTTTTCAAGGCTTTACGATCGATGTGAGATTTTTTTCAGAAATTTATCATCGCTACTAATATAATATAATTCTTACTATTTTTCTTTCATATCCTTATTTTTTCTATACTTTTTCCTCTATTCGCATTGATGTTCTTAAAAAAACAGTCGACCCGTTTTCTGTGCAAATAACTATTACAAAAATACTTTGTTTCCCTGTTCATGTTTCACAGTCATGTAAGTAGTCTTGCTGGTGATGTTAGCAATATTAAGTCGACGATCATTTGGCGTTAAGAACATTATAAAGGTGAGCTTATAACCAGCTCACAAAATATTCATTTCAATGTATACAAATTCCTAATCAAAGGAGAATGTCTCTTATTGTGTGAGCTATTAAGAATACTAAGAATTTAGAAGCCCTAAATCAGTTTCTTAATTACGTTATCGTTATTAGTCACGCAGATAATATTGTGTAGGTACGTTAACATCATCATGTCACGAAGGCATTGCGACCGAATGTCACGTACGCCTCCAAAGTCGAGTTATTAATGATTATAAATGTTAACTATATTCGACGAATTAATCATTATTTGAATTTATAATTGATTATAACATTAACAATTAAAATAACTGTTAATTTGCGTAATACTCGGTGTTGAAAAATAAAAATAAACTAAGTAAGTAAATGAAAAATGTTCTTAGACTATCCAAGTCGCGTCTTGTCTCGTTTGTCCGTGTCAAATTTTAAGATAACTAATGGTTCTCGGCAATGGAATATTTCATTATTTGTTTCTAGATTTGTTAATATAATACATAGGTATATTTTTCAATTTTATTCAAAAGAGAACATTATATATCATTTTTCTCCCCATTAGTAATTGACTTATACCTTTGTTTGTTTATAATGATATAATTATTTTAAAAAAAGTAATCAATTTTACACATAAGAAGTCGGTACGGTTGGTTAGTGTAACACTCTATATGGGATGACTTTTTCGAGTTTTTAAATGTTGGTTCAAAAAAAGCGCAACTACTGCTACCTTAGGCTATGGCCTACTCGGCCTGTTCAGAAATACATCCATGATTACGCTAAATCGCCGTCAATACTCCCATTCCAATAACGATAGTTTCTGGCGATTAACCAAAAAATATATTTAAAAGTACCAAGATTACTCAGCATTGCTGGTACACACTATGTAAGATTGCTGTAATAATAATTAGATTCTAATTACTTATTAATTTATTTATTATACAAATTGAATAACTTAAAAAATAATATTTGTTTTCGTTAAACATTTCGATTTAATTTACTTCGAGAATGTTTTATGGAGATGTGTTTTGTTGATAGCATACGTGAACTCTGTTCTCAGTGTCAAGGTCTGTAAGACGTTGAACAAGGTTAACCTTTATAAAATGTTATAACCACCTCAGTAACTATACCATATAGTTGCTTTCTGCCTTTGTCTGTATCTCTACTAACTTATTCTCAACCATTCAACAACTTACTTAAAAATATACGTAGGAAATGTTTTTTATTTATTTGATTTGTAGATATTTTTGACTGAACCCTGATGATTTCTTAAACAAAAATTATCGTATGCCTACAAAGCTAACGCTGGATAAACATTAGAGTTCCAGAAAATAGTAGGTCTTAAAAATCCTACAGTAAGCTACATATAGCATGTGTCTTTTCTCTAAGGTACATTCTTTTCTCCAATTATTTATTAGATCCTTGTTCAGATAAAATTAATTTTAATCTGGATTAAATATGGAGTATTTAATTCAGATTAACATTGTGTTTGACACTGTAACATTCGAATACCTTAGAATTTAGTATCGAATCCAAATTATGTGCAACCAAAAAATGGTCTGCTCTAAAGCGGGTAATCGGTTAACCTTGTTTAAAATTAACCAAATTTGAATCTATAAGCCGTGGACAAATTTGTTTCTATGATAATTCATATCCGGTAAATTTGGTTCATTCGGTTCCTTATAGACAAAATTCATGTTTCTCATATAATTATGACATACTTAAATAAATGTTATAAAATAAATTACTTAATATTTTCTTACTAAGTGAAATGTTTGCTGATTAATTGCACGAAACCTGAGACTGGAATTGAACGAAGTGTGATTTTTTTAACCAAGCATGTTTTTTATATTTTTGCGATTTCTGACATAAATTAATATATTATAATCTTTAATTTCCATCACTGATTGGTTTAAATATTACGGAAATAAACTTTATTTTGGTCACACGAAGTTACTTACTTATTATTTATAGCCTATTCCAATGGAAGTAGGAATAAAGATAAACAAACCTTATATTTACGTATTTCATGCGTTTGCTGATAACTCAGCTATATTGTGCCCTATTAAGAGTTTATGATTAATATATCTTTATTAAGCCGAGATGGCCCGGTGGTTAGAACGCGTGCATCTTAACCGATGATTTCAGGTTCAAACCCAGACAGGCACCACTGAATTTTCATGTGCTTAATTTCTGTTTATAATTAATCTCATGCTCGGCGGTGAAGGAAAACATCGTGAATCATTAAACTGAAGTAATGCAGATAATATTTTATATTTAAAAAGAAAAAGCAACTTACTATTAATTAATTATCAAATTTAATAGAAAAGGGACAGAGCAAAATCTTGTTTATCTTCGTATTATAATAAAATATAATATTGTGGAAATATTTTATCGGACGATTTTTTACTTTAATTAATCTTCGAGTTAATTATGAAGTTGATATTTAAGTATTTCTTTACACTTTTTGCCCGTTTTTATGATACATACAGTCAAGATTTTATATCTAGACACGCGGTAGCGTGTCAGCCAAGTTCTAGTAACAGAACTGGCGTGCAGCACCGTGTGTAATATTACACGAACCATTTGGAGCCACTTTTGACCTCCTCATAACTCAAAAACTATTTGACATAAATGTGTCAAATTTGGGTCATATATTGAGACTCGCGAGATACATATGTGTTCCAAATTTCATAAACGCATCTCAAATGGTTATTTAGATATTAACGTCTAAAAATCGTCATTTTTATCACTGACTGACCTATAGATCAAAACTATAACCTACTTCCAGGTGACCTAGAAAGTTCAAATTTGGCATGCAGGTAGATAATTAGGCCAATATAAAGGAAAAAATCTGAAACTGGTAATTTTTTATCATTTTATTATAATTTTTCATTTTATTGGGTCTATAGGAACACTTATATACTTAGTTCCTGTAATAACTGTAATAAAAAAAATGATGTAAGAACCAGCAATCAAAACTTATGACAGCCGGTTTTAATGTGGATTTTAAGGTCTTCACGTGAATATATAACAAGTTGAATACCACCCTTAAGTTTTTTAAATCCAAATATTTCCGTTTTATTACTTATTAGTATAGCCGAGTTTGGTATTTATTACGTTATTAACTAGCATTTAGCGCACATCAATGGTGCAAAATCTATATATATACTTTAAAAAAAAAAAATAAGCGTTTCGGTACACGGCGCGCGACGTGACGCCGAAGCAGCGGGATAGAAGCGTTGCGATTAAACCTTAACGCGGGCGTGTCTGAGCGAGTGGCAACCGCGCTCATAAGAATTATTTCAATGCCTTCCGATGGAAGCTGCCTAGTCTATTCGACTGCATATTTTTTGTTTGAGTATACTAGTATACAACAATAAAATAGGTTTCGTAAGACTGTAGTAGAGTATGTATATCGTAACAGGAATGATTTAAGTTTGTACTCTAGCGCTACAAACGGGGATCCTTATTGCTTGGAAGAACAGTATCGAGTGAGCATGCTGATGTCAGCAAAGGACTGGTGAATGAGTCCAATGGAAAAATAGAGAAAGTACATTGAGGACGTCGACAACAGCAATAGCGCACGTAAAATAACAATTCAATTTAAACATAATTTAATTTGCGAACTAGAAGTCAAACCAAGTTACAGATATTAAGTAATGTACATATATGTTCAAAGGAAACAATTCTCTATTTGCTTAGCATATTCTACTACTATACACAAATCACAAGGCCTTCGCCTTGACGGTGCTCTTTTCGACATAGGCTCCTCTATATTAAGTAAAGAGCAGGCTTACGTTGGCCTCTCTAGAGTTAAAAACTTAGATGGAGTACATCTTATCAATTTAGGTCCAAGTCAAATCAAGACACAAGAGAGCTCTATTGTAGAGTACAACCGTCTGCGCACATTATACCACCCCTGCTTGGGCAATTCACTCGAACATTTCAGAGGTACCTACAAGAAAAATAAGAACGTATCAAAAAAAAGACAATTATACTCCGTAAACATAAGAAAATAGAATAACTTAACAAAAACCATTTGGTATTAATTTTGTTATTAATAAGTACCTACTAATAATTTATATACAAAAAGTAGTGATATCCCATCAAAAACATAAATGTAAAAATGAGAGCCAAGTTAAATATTATGATATATACCTTGGTTGTTCTCTTCAACGACAAAAGAAGTGAGATCTAAATTTGTGCCAAGTTAAATAGTCCTTTCTGAAATTTATTTATAACTACATAAAATATCATTTCTTCTTATAACTTGGGGTAATATATTGTTGCCTAAGGTCTGACTTGGCTAGTTCTCATATACAAATTATATTATAGCCTTCGTAAGTTCTAAGCCTGTTACAAATGAATTATAAACACAAATTAAGCACGCAAATATTCAATGGTACTTGTCTGGATATGAACTCGCAATATCTGGTTAAGATTCATGTTTTCTAGTGACTGGACCATCGCAGCTCTTAATGTACGTTAATACTAACTAAGCAATACTGAGCTGTCCTCCATTCTTCTTAGATGTTCTGAGTTATATTTTGTTATTCTAAACACAAACTACAATTTGTGTTTATAAGCATATAAGAACTAGCCAAGTCAGACCTTAGGCAACAATATATTACCCCAAGTTATAAGAAGAAATGATATTTTATGTAGTTATAAATAAATTTCAGAAAGGACTATTTAACTTGGCACAAATTTAGATCTCACTTCTTTTGTCGTTGAAGAGAACAACCAAGGTATATATCATAATATTTAACTTGGCTCTCATTTTTACATTTATGTTTTTAATGGGATTTATACGACACGACACAAATAAAGGACAAAGAACAATCAAAAACTATTTTTATTATTCATTTGGCTTTCTACGAAATGTTTTGCCATAATTCCCATACAACCTGGGTGACGAGACGTAAAGCGTCAATGTAATTCGTTAATGGCAATCACAAGTATCTACACGACACTTTGTTTATGGTATGAATGATGTATGAGCTTTGGTGTAATAATATGCGCACTCACAAAATTCAGATTTTTCCTTAATTTAATGTCAAATTCATATTTATTAAAATAACAGATCTCAGGATATGCGAGACTTTAAAAGGTAAGTTTTATAAAAATTTTGTTTTTTTTTTTGGCTCTGTAGTCCGTATGTATGTGGCATTTTAAGTCCAAGCGAATAGGTTAATTTTACGAGCTCTTTTAGTAGCAGCTACTCAGTTTCAATTTAAACTATTAAGGGTTAAAATCGGTTCTACTATACAAAGTTCAGTAACTCTTTTTCTAGTTGCAAATAACTATATAATATGTTACTTATTCCTAGTATTATTTTTATTTTGGTTTTTATAATATACTTGACCGAATGCCGGTCTAGAACGGTCGGAACTATAACGGTCTTCAAACTAAGCAGAGCTATATAAATGTCCAAGAAGTTGGCATACAGGTCAGGTTAACAAGACGTAATATTGAAGTAGGGAGATAACAGAAACCCTTTAATAATAATGACACGCCGAGCTTCCGACCGAGAATTCATAAGATAGACGTGACTCGGCGATAAGTACCTAAGTAAGATGATAACGGTCAGGGTCACAAGAAAGAATAGAGAGTTGATAAAAAGTCTTACACGAACAGTTAAGAAGAAAACTCCGACACGAGTAAATCAATCTAGTTTCCATATTTTGTAAAACATCGGAGAACAATATAGGCGCCATAGGTACCTATATATATGAAGAGATGAAACGACTAGGAAGAGACCTATAAAAGGTTGATCAGACAATCTTACTTAATAAAAAAATCACAAGAATTAAAGAAGTTGTATTATGTAGGTACCCATAAACCAGTTTTGGTTTGTAGCTTGTAACTTTAAAAAATACCTGGGTCATCCTCTGAAATACAACTTGTTTGCGTATAAATATTTATTCTAAACTTTTTCCTCTTTTTAAAGAACGTACTTTTGACTTTTACAATCCATTGTGTTTGAAATAACAGTTAAAATTTATCTTATTTTGATTGATGGTTACCAACAATGTCACAGGCTTCTAGGATCATTGAACTACCTACTTATGAAAAAACAAATTGACATTTTTATTTACAAGCATACAGATGTAATATACTTGTTTACATGTGCCTTCTTATACAAGAAGTGCTTAGAATAATTTACTGAGACTATTTTTAAAGGTTAATGTTCATTTTGACCTAAAGTCATAAGTACTCGACGAATAATAAGAATTTAGCGACACCTCATCAATTAAGATCAAAGTCGGTTACTGTTTTAGTCGTTAGGCTCTCAGCATTAAAGTGAAACAGGTCTCGAATATTTGTCAAAAATATCAAGTAACATTTTTTTAAAGGCGAGTGGTAAAGGGTTGGAGGGATGTATGAGGAGAAGGAGTGCTTAATGAGGAGGTGCCTATTCTCGTCTACTATATGAGACCAGCATAACATAGAGCCTAAAGTAATTCATTTGTACACCTTGCAGATATTCATAGTAAAGAAGCGTAATAACCGTGTTCTTAACTATTTGGTAATCATTATTGATTTCCTTAGTTGAAAAGGGAGTGCTTTTGCTATACGAATAAGTGAAAACTTAATCCTTTTTGGAATCGTTGTGGTCATATACAACAAGAGAAACTTATTCAAGCTGCGATCATTTATCGACCCTAACATTTACCGTATTGGACGCCATTCTTTTGTCATTGGTAAAGAAAGGATTTTTATTTGTATATATAATGTAATACATGTATCTATGATCTTTTTATAAATAAAGTCGTGGTCACATTTCTGATGTCATGAGGAATACGCTACTCGTTGTCAGAAGTCGTTAGAATTCGTAAGCCATTTCATTATCTGACATACGATACTAAAGCAAATTAAGATTGAAATCTTTCGTTAAATTCGGTCTCTAACCAGTTCCCTTGAAATATTTTCCTACTCGCTAATCACAAGACATCCAATTAATTCAATTTATTTTTTACTACTCATTTTTAAGAACAGGTTGGCTGGAGCAGTCTTATTACGTGTTGACAGAAGAATAATATATTTTTTACTGCAAACATTTTAATTTATTTAATTTTTAAAATATGTAAAATCAATTAATTGCTGGCAAACAAAAACCTTTGAATATTCATCTCAGGTAACATTAACATTAAAATTTAAATTGCTCAATAAGCAACTGAGTTTGTTAAATTGTAACAATAAGTTCCGAATCATTATGCAACTATATAAATAGTTGTATTTACGATGTTAAAATATATACTGGAGAATTTCTTCCGAAGAATAAACCGCTAGGAAAGTATTTTAAAGTATAAATGAAGTCTCAGACAAATGTAATTAAAATAATATTATTTATTAAAATAGATTTTCTTGGCTAATATAGATTCTAATGAAAATAATGGACTAGTAAAGCAGCACGTTAATACTTATGTAGTTTACATTTTTCAAGCAAGTAAATTCTCATATGATCATTTTTTTGTATTGGTATCTACCAGACAATAAAAAAGAAAATCGGTTGACAAACGAAGAACAAATAGCAGCACTGGACTGTTTTGTTTTTGCCTATTTACACAGGTCTCTAAGACAAACGTGTATAATTATATAATATATTACATTATGTTGCAGAGTCTTCACGTAAGGAAACCAAATAAACCTACAATATTAAATCTCACGGAAAATTTTCGAAAGATTTAATTAATCTAAAGCTCAATTTTTTTGGGCATTATTAATAGCTTAGGTATACCTCACTTTGAGAATATTTATGCACATGCGTAGTAGATGTTTGAATAATAAAATTAACTCTTTTGGATACGATACGATACGATATTTCAAGGATCGTAATAGACTAATTTTAACTTATTACACGTATAAAGGAAAATACATATCATTTGATCAAAATGCTGGATAATTTTGTCTAATTAGCTAATTAGAAACACGGACGTTTCAGTACAATAGCGCTAAGACATATCAGCCTTGGATTCATGTCGTGTTTATGTCGCTTAGTAAAATATTACTTCCCTTAGTATTGCCTGATGAATTTCCCAAAGATATATTAAAAGTATTTAATATAGTAATATAAATATATTAGGGATAACACCACATTCACATAAACCATACGAGCATATGTAAAATATAATTATTTATTACGAATTATATATTTAAATCATTCGAATGAGAGGACCGAAGTTGTTGTGTTGTATTTGTTGTCTGTATTGTATATTTAAATATGAAAAAAAAAAAACATATATAAATTTTAATTTGAACAAAACATAAATAATAATAATAGTAAAAACTAGCCTAATAAATTTAGTACTATATTCCTCAAATGACATTCTAAAATAGATTATCTAGATTTGGATTAACTATAGGCATTCACTGTTCATATAACTAGATACCTAGCATCTCAATTACCAAGTTAATGTTGTTTTATAAGTAAGTGTTGTATTAATCTTTGAACTATTTCGTTATGATTGTCATCGCTTATCCGTTTAAAGCAATTTCGTGTAGCGAAAAAAAACTTTACAATCTATCTCAACGAATTACACGGCACTTGACAGACGTCTTCAAGCACCGTCATTATCCTAATTCAATTTTAAGTAATGACATGACACTGTAATTATACTAAATCAATTCCGCTACAAAGAATATGTCATGCGAATACCTAATCGCATTTTTTAGTCAGTTTCAATTATAAAAAAAATACGTATGAGTAAAAGCATGTTGTATGTGTTGCGCTTGCGATGCTAGAAACAAAATCATCAGATTTGTGTTATATATAAATCTATATTCTTAATTTCGTGTCTGTACGATAGACCCCATCGAAACCTATCCAAGTAAAGATCGTTAAAAAATGATGATTTTTAGTCGACTACATAATCTATAAGTACGTGAAATTCGTATAGTCGAGATGTTTCGATACTTAAACCCATAACATTCAGTGACATATCAGTTCAACGGGCGGCTATGTTTGATTACTAAATGTTTGAAAAAATTATAATTAAACCGTATTTTTTTAGTTCTATTTAGTTTACCCAAGCGAAGCCGGGCTTAATAAATAATTTATAATAGTAAAATATAATTCTTTTCATACAATAAAGTAGCATAAAATATTAATTTTAAAGATATCGATTTGAAAAATCTATTTAGGCTTTTAATTTATACATATAACTAGATGCTACCCGCGGCTTCGCTCGCGTTTTAGGGGTTCGTCGTCACGTGTTAGGCGTATAAAAAGGTTGCTTATGTCTTTCCTTGGAGTTTATACTTGCTTCAAGCAAATTTCATAAAATTCGGTTACGTGAATTAAACGTGAAAGAGCATCAGACAGACAAACAAACAGAGTTATTTTCGCATTTATAATATTAGTATATAAATATATTATATGATTGGCTTTTTACCATATAATATCTAACTTGTACTCATATAACCAAACCTTGTCTTATACCCAATAAAAAGAGCAAGCATAAACCATTTTTTTAAACTTACAAAAGCGTTAATATAATTATTACGAAGATATCACCGTATACTATTATACTTACATAAACATATAAAACACTATCTTATTTCTATGATAATATAATATAATATCTTGTAATATCTATCGATTTTTTTTTCATACCTACATTTTCATCAAAATAAATAAACATTGCATTGACATGGCATTAAAATAATAATAATTTCTATAACGGACTCTAGAAATTACTACATTGACGCTTTCCTAGAAATACATCTTTTCTGTATTATTATACAGCTACTTGTATATAATTAAAAATGTAGATTAAAAATACAAATAGGTGTGACAACTATCTCTATCTCTATTGTTTATTGTTATAATAAAAAATACATCTATGAGACAATGATAATAATATTAGCACTTTGATTTTTTTTTTTGCTGTATTAATTATTGCCTTTGCGCAACATATATAAGTAGGCGTTGAATGGCAGTACCTCAGTCGTTTGACGTCCACGGTTAAAGAAACGTAACAGTTTTATTTATTTTACTATAATATTCATATTTAAATACCAACATCAAAATGCGTGTGTCGTTGTGCTTATTAGCGGTAGCTTATTTTATCGCCGGCGCGTGCGCAGGAAAGCTTCGTGAGTATATTAAGTTTTAAATAGCAATGACTAATCTAAAAATGTCTACATAACTACAATAATTAAACAAATTATCATAAAATTTCCTGATTATTTGTTTATAGTATAATAGTTTTTGGCTATAAATAATTAAAAAAAGTACTTTTGAATCTCTCTATGGAACTTTGTAAGTTTTTGGTCGACTTACAAAAGGAAGTTGTGAATTCAGCCTTAATTTTATTTGTGTGTATGTTTATCAAAATCTTGTGAACCGGTTTTAATAATTTTGATGATGATTGTTTTATTAATTGATATCAATCTATGGTCGAATATTAATTAGGAGAAAGATAAACATTTTAAGATTAAAAATCTATAGCTCTTTTAACTAACAGACCTGAACTTAACCTCCTTTCTTTCTTTATTATATTCTTTATTATTTCTATAATTAATAAAAAACGATGTTTAAAGTAGTTCTTATATCGATATATTTTAAAGGAATTGCAGAATAAGCTATATATATATAATATTTTTTTTTATAAAATATTATATAATTATTTTAATAAATATATTTTAAGGTCTGTGAATAAACTGTAATACATAGGAATGTCAATGTCGCCCCCTGGTACCTTGATACGTTACGAAGGTATTTACTGCGAGATACATGTTTACTGTGCTTTTGACAACACAAAGGCTCCTTGAACATCATGTAATATTAACGGCGCACTGTTTAAGTAGGTCTAGTACGTACATAAACTTGTATTACTGTCATTATTCGGTTTTAGCCTCGTGTATATTTTAATACTCTATGTTCGTTTTAATAACTGTTATCCATCACAGACACAACCCATACGACATAGACTTGTAATCAAAAGCATTCAGATGATACTATAGACAATTGCTACTTTTTATATAGCTAATCATAATCGTAACAAAATTATGCTATATAGTGAGCTACGTACCTTTTAACCTCGTATATATGCGATTTATTTTTTACCTGATCTGATCTTAAAATAAATATATCTTTAATATTATCAAGGCTGATTTATTTAAACGAAATTATATAATTTGAATAAAGTATAAACAAATGGCCATGATTTGTTATCAGTTGTTTCTGATTTTTTTTTTACTTATATTGGATAAAACAATATAATCTATAATAATTAATGAGGAGACATAAAATACTAAGCCAATATACATAAAACATGTATCAGAATATGCAGCGCGTTCTGAAGCAGGTTTTAGTATATAATATTAATATATACGTAAGTAGTTACTAACTGTATCCTCATATAATTTAATTAATATCGTAGACAATAAAGTTTCAATAGGATATTTATGATAAACACGTTCTCACACTATGATTTGACGTATGATTTTCTTCCGGTACGATTTCCTACGATCGTTTTTTTCTCAGACTTTATCTTTTTAGTCTTATATTCACGAAATGTATACTAATATGCAACCTGCAACTATGATCCAAGTGATTTATTTACTGAACAATGGCAACTATGATTGCTTGTTTGAAGTACGTTTTCGAAAGAAATCCTGTAACAATCTTACATGCAAAGTTACGCTTCAGTCGAGCTAAATCAAGCATGAAACATTATGACATATCTGATACAATATTCATATACTACATGTCAACATGTTATGAATAATTGCGAATTTGTTTCGCTCAAATATTTTTTTTAATTAAATAGTTTGGTATCACGAGCTACTATAAACATTCATCTGTTAATATATTTTAGTATTCTAGATAAAAAATATTAGACAATCAAGTGGTTTCTTAGTATAGATTACCAAGTACATAATAATAACAATAAATAATATTTTATCGTGTTCAGTGAATAATTTTAATTAAACGGAATGTTAATTAAGAGGTTCTCGTTTCCCCCCCATTTTTTTAATTATTTTTCATGAATTCACTCTATAAATGTGCTATTGTAAATGCTAGTGGTTCCAGAGATTAAAGCGTTCAACCAAACATACAAACTCTTCAGCTTTATAAAACTGGCATAGATAATAATATTTTTATAAAATAAAAAAAAACAAACAACTGGTTTTTTTAATATGCCGGCTAACGTCTGGCCGAACCTGTTAGTATAATTAAAGTCGGCATCCTGATTCTGATTGATCAGATGTATATGTTATTAGATATAGGATAAATAAATAGCCTTTTATTACATATATACGCCCACGGTATATTCCCCGCGGTCACTTCAAGCGATGATTTATTAAAATAATCTTTTAAACGTGCTGTTTCATTAAAAAACAATGATCGTTTCATCACACATTTTCCTGTAATATTTTAATTTATGAATCTAATGATCAGATAATTTAATAATGAATTACCGCTGTTCGTTTATATATGTGAATATATTCATTTACATAAAGATTCACAGAGGAAATACATGGATAGATTAAATTTGTTTGGTATTAATCTTACTGGCAGCCGGGAGAAACCACTTAATCGTAACCTTTATAGCAAGATGAAAAAGTTTTTCTTGATGTGATATTGATCTCTGTCTGTATTTAATAATAAAGTCATTAAATGCAGACTGAATTTATAGACATGGCGGATGATATACTTAGTCCAGTTCAATTTATCAAATTTGTAACATTTATTACTTATACCTAGAAATTAGTATATCTTCCACGTGTTCTTGTGGAAGTTGATTGTTAAACTTTCATTTGTCTGGACAAAATAATATCTTTCTATTTTAAAAATGCTTTTAATTAGGTACGCTGTTACTAAAGATAAGCGTTAGTAAAATATTTGTAATACTCGAATAACTTGCTAATTACTTAAGATAATGGATTATGAAATTAGTGCACGAACAATACAAAACATGAAACGATTAAAGTAGTAGGTAATTACAATTTCAATAGTAAGAAAACAAATTAATTCGATATTTAAATTAATTTAATTTTTAGGTAGGTACATACCTACGTACTTAATACATTTACTATAGACTATTGAGCCAGGACCTCTTTATACGTTTGTATAGATTTGTGTCTTATATGTAGATGAGATAAATTAAGGAATGCAAATTAATCATTTAAGTAATTATACTTTGACAATAAATCTATTCTAATGAACGAGTATACTTTTTGTAATGCCAACTGAAAACAACTAACTAACCAATATACATAAAAAATATACCGGAGAATATTTTATATGTATAAAATGTATGTCATATAAGCAGCTGCGCTCCGTAATATCAGACTCTTGACGTGACAAGCGTGAATATCATCTTGCTATATTCAAATTTTTTCAGGAAATTATCAAGTTCATGCAAGTAGCTTCGCACATTCATTAAATTATTTTGACGTTATCCGACTACAGCATGAAGTTAGCGGTAAATTCATGTCTAGGTTATAGGAAAGAACTAAAACGCCTAAAAATGCGTTTTCCCAGCGAGCGCAAAAAGCCAACTTTTTGCTCTATCTTTTATGATCTGTCAGTGATTTAATAGTACTAAGGTAACTAGAAGAGTTAAGTCAGTGTGAAAAAAACGTGTCTTACAAAACTTACAACACACAAACTCGGTAACATTTAACAATCGACTTAACTCGTTTATATCGATGATTAATATATTCAATGTTAAACGATAGATGATAATATATTTGCAAATAAGAATACTCTGTAATTGCTATTGTATCGTGTTACATTGTTTCCTTCATCGTGGATTCGCTTCGATGAATTACCTCGATCAAAGGATACTTCATTCGCTTGAAACCTTCTAAATATATTTTTTCAATATATTGAATATATCACTAAAGTTAGTGACGTTTTTTGTGAAAAAAAAATGTATCTGTGTGGTCTATATTTATAAATGTTGTTGTTCAAAATGATTACTTTTATTTTGTTTAAATTATTAAATGATAAAATAATCTATGTATGTACTTAACTAATCATGCAATTATGGAACTGCACTCAATCAAAAACTATAGATATTTATTATAGCGCGATTATATAGTTAATTTTTACTTCAATATTTAACTTAATTTATTTTTTTTTTTGTAAGAAAATCAAAATAAAAATGCTATGTTCTGCGATATACCTATATGTAACGTTATGTAACGTTTTATTAAATAATTTCTTTTTTGAAGATTTCCTTAATAATTTATATTTTTGTTCCTCAGCAACGTTCATCAAAGCCTGTTCAGTATCAGACCCAAAACTCAATCAATGTATAGAGTCCGCTATAACCGTCGCCGGGCCAAAGTTTGCCCAAGGCATCCCAGAACTGGGAATCAAACCCTTAGACCCTGCGGAACTGGGTACAGTGGTTGTGAACAATCCCGCCTTAAAGGTCATCCTCGAAGATACTGTTGTGACTGGATTAGGAGGATTCAAGATTAATTCCTTTAAGTAAGTACAACTATGCTCCATTATTTTTGTAAAGTTGACGAGTAATTTGCCAAATATTAATGAAAGAAAAACAAACAACCAAATACCTTTTCTTTTATACACAACTCAGCGGCTTTCATTCAACCATATTATATTTATAGAGACGTCATATTGAGATAGTTTGGCCTCTAAATAATATGGTATTCATGTTGCGATTGTGTTGTTTGAAATAATACTAATGCATAATATTTCACTTATTCAATTATTGTTTAAAGAATGAACGCGGAAAAGGGGAAAGCTGTCCTGGACTTCACAGCCAACGTGACGTTGAAAGCGCACTACGATATGGACGGAAAGGTGCTTATCGTACCAATCAGGGGCAACGGCCAGGCCAAGATCAAGATCAGTAAGTGTTTTATAAAATTATTTAACATTTCAACTGCTGATAGTAGCGATTGTGTTGCCATACTAGAAATACCAAATTATGACTCAAAGTAATAGTAATCTCAGAAGATAAAATAAAGCAGAAGGTAGTCTACAATAGCTACTCGTCATGGATATTTTTATAAATAGTATGCAGAGACTTCATTTCTTCTGAATGCAACTCCTCACCGGGACCTTTATCTGCCTAGGCACTCTACTGACTTTTGACCTTTATTATAAAGCTAGCTCCCGTTACTTATTAGTGGTTTACCACTTATTTTAATAAGAATGTTATTCCGTACTGTATGATTTACCAATGATAAATATATAAATTTTTTCCAACCGATCTATTCGACGATACTGTGCTAATACATGTTTAAGGCGTTCAACTGTTACAGTTCTCGTTATGTTCCTTGTTTTTAATATTTAAAATGTTTACTGAGATTTATTTATAAATGATAATGATGATAACGTTTTGTGTACATTTTGAAGGCCGAAAAAATATCAGACGGACTGTTGTCGTATTCGTCGTCGTCATACAAAAATTAACATTTATTGAATTAAAATAACACATTGATTGAAATGATATTAACTTGTTTACAGCAAACCTTCGTATTGTGATCAAATACGATTTCAAAACAGTCGACGGTTACTGGACTGTCACCGATCACAAGGACAGTTACAAAATGGACCGAGCACAGTTCAAGTTCACCAACTTATTCAACGGAAACAAGGAGCTCGGTAAGATATTCATTCCCTTTACTTAATTTTTTAACGATGTATTTAAACTTTTAACGATCTTTAAAACTATCAGATTTATTAGCAGGTGGACGTTTGTCCACGTTTGTTTGATTGATCGACTGTGCTCCCACCGGCACTTTAATCTATAAGATATAAACAAATGATTAAAAAAAAGTTAAAGAGAGTCAATGACATGTCGCTATCTAATTTGAACCACAATTATTATTTTCTCGTATAATTATTTCAGTACCTTATAAATAGATATTCGTAGTAATTACTTACTGTTAGTACTAGCATGATTCATTACATACACTGGACTTCTTAGATAAATCAATAACTATTTATTGAATTACGATTTTTATCCTGCTAGGTATTATATTTATAAAACTCCACACATATATTATTATATTACACGCAACCATGCAATTAGACTATAAGCATTAATTATATTTGAATTGATCTCGATGATCTCAAAGAGATAAAATTTTTCTGAAATTAAATCTGTGGTAAGTCTGTTATTTATCAAAGGTGTAAAAGAAGACCTTTACAATATAAAAAAAAGGTAAAATAATTACTGTTATTTTTAAAACGCCGACTCTTGAATGCCGATGACATAAAGATAAAATGTATAGATACAAAGGTATATATAAGGTATAATTGCAGAGAAAATATACTTAATTGTTCTTATAAAATAAAACTGAGTTCCATTTTCTTCAATAAAAAAATACGCTGACAAAAAAATTTGTGTTTATTTGATTTTAAACGGAGTGAAAAGTTAATTTTGTTAAATCAAGGTTAGTGGTATTTGTGTTTTTTATTAATTTTTTTAAACGTAAGAACCTTAAATAATCATTAACCTTTATCATATATGTATCAATAAAATAATTATAGGATACTTAAACAAAAATAAAAGAACAGAGGCCATCAAATCAAAAGGTCGTGGTAAATTTTAAAGTACACTGGAAATATCTTAAAAATTATCTTTATGTTTAAACGTTACACTGTTTATTTGAATAAATATAACATTATTAATCAATAATACTGTCTCATAATTTCAGTATAAATATTTTTAACTTTTGTAAGTTTATATTATAGATTTATCTATTAATCTCTATATATTATCTATGGTCTTTGTTCTTTCCTTTTGGTTAAGTATGTTATAATTATAATTATTTTATTGATGCATAAAGGTTAACGATTGTTAAAGGTCCTTAAGCTTAAACAACTTAAGAATAAATACAAATACCAATAAATATGTATATCTTCTACTTTTATAAGGATACTATGTGTTGAAGTTTTATACTCATTAATCAATACAGTACATGATGACAATAAAGTATTATAACGATTCAGACTACACAAATTACAAACAACTATTTTTCTTTTGTTTTACGCAATCAAAGCATTACGAACCACGTTACATTACAGCTGACACAACAGTAAGATTCCTTAACGAAAACTGGGAAATTATAATGCAAGAAATAGCACCACCAGCCATCGATCAAGTAATTGCAGCGTGCGTCGAAGAAGTTAGGAAACTGTTTCTGGCAGTACCCGCAGATCAATTGCTATCCCAGTGAATGGTGAATTTCAAATTTGTTTTCATTATATTCACCATAATCTAACAATTAATTTTATAGTTTAGAGGGAATTAACTCTTTTTAATATCCAATCCAAACTGCCAACAATGCATAAAACTCAATCTAACCCGATCTATAACTCATTACTAACAACTCTTAGACATTTCATATCAATAAAACTTACTGTAAACTCTTGTAAAACAACATAACTTCCTTTATTTCAATAATAATAACCTTAATTTAAGACATTATACCTGCGGGACTTAATCAAATGTTTTGTGAAGCATCTTGATCTTGTCTTAGAAACCTATTACCAGTAATTATTAACACTATAGTGTAGCAACAAAAGCGAATGCAAATTCCCGGTACTTAGTGCGCACCCGTTTCTCTTTTATACCTCAAAATATATTTTTTTTTTATAATTAATTATTGACGTATAAAAAGGCGTTTCAATTCGCATAACCATGACTTTATATTCGATTTAGTTGCTTCACTATAATGTTCTGCGCGCTCCATCTACCTTTTTGTTTTATAATCTATGATCATCTATCAAAACAAAAGCTTAATATATATTTTTAGCGGACACAATCGACGCGGTGATCAATGAGCACTGGGAGCCGGTGATCAAAGACATCGCACCCACCGCTTTCGACACAATCATCAACGCGTGCGTTAATGAAGCAAAGAAACTATTCGCTTCTATTCCAGCCAACCAACTTCTTCTATCATAAAACATAATATGATAGCGTATTGGTCCAAATAAAAAAAAAATTGAACACTGTTTTTAAATTTACTAAGAATTATTGTGGTTAAGGGTTATAATTTTTATACTAATTGTTGAGAAACGGATATTATTGTTTGTAATACTTGCAACAATTTGATACCAAATGCTTGCTGAATAATATAGTGTTTCTATTAGGTTCCGTTTTATTAAATTAATTTAAACTGTTCTAACAGTTATTAATTAAAAATTAATAATATGAACCCAGTGGCTCAACAATAGAGATGTTGGGACCTAGTTTGAAATATTAAAAATACTAGGACTCGACATCCGAGTTTTAACAGTCATGATTCTATTTATTTGGTTATTTCTAGTAGTACCTATATAAATTATTAATTAAAATTATATTTAAAATTTTGTACGTTATACTAACGTGAATAAATAGTCTTTCTTAACATCCAATACCAAGTTGTGGCAATATTCCGAAACAGTAACGTAATTTCCTAGCGGATTTCATAGGTTGAATGCAATACCTTATTGATTGTTTTTGTACTACCTATAGCCTAGTTAATATGTTGTATGGAAAATAAATCTGTTAAATTGTACGTCACAATTTATTTCTAGTAATAAAACAGATAGCATGTAACATATTTTATGTTACTTACATCTTACTGGAAATAGTTTTATTAGCTCATTAATATTAAAATTATAACCATTTATTACCTTTTCGAACATAAATTAGGTACCAAATTATTGTGAGACAAAACATAGTGAGCACTTTAAATTTTTGATTTATCACAATTGGTGTTGGTATTGTTAAGATAAACTGTAATGACCTTATCCATAGTGAATATTAAACATATTTAATTGATTTGTCATTGTTCAAGAAAAAAAAACAAATTCTGCTATGTTAAATTGTGTCGTATAAATAATATAGTAAGATTCGAATTTAAAATGTATTATTAATATATATTTTGGTTTGAACTGGTAAGACTTCAGTGGAATAAATTCATAATTTGTAGTTTTGTCATAATTTGTACTTTGTTCAAAATGTACATAAATCTATTTGTTTTCAACTTGTTTAAGACTACAATGACCAAGATTTTATTTATCTCTGTTTGCAAACAGTTCAACACTAATGATAAGACATTGTGATAATTATATTTAAGTTAATGATATTAAGAGATATGCAATAAATACAACATTTCATATAATTTCGTTCTGTGTTATTCCTTTAAAATTTTATATAAGTTGCTATATCAATATATAAAACAATTATATATCATATCTTATCTATCTCGATTGACAAATAAATTGAACAAACCTAACATTGATTGCTTCCCATTTTGTTTATGCTTAGTATATCACAGCATCACCTTTTATTAGGAAGACTGGGATAAAGCTTCTTTGAAAGCAAAACTTAGTTTTAATGGCGTGTTCGTTTATATTGTAACTTTTAGTATAGCTAAAACATTATTAAGAATCAATTTCTTCATAAATACATAAACTGGCCTGACCCAATTTATTATAATATTTCGTAAATGTAGTGATTCCAATTCCAGCTGTTTATATTTATAAACAGCTGGAATTGGAATCACTGGAATAATTATTTGAACACTGTGGTTATATGTGGACTAAAAAATATACCATATCGAAAATAATTACAAGGAATACAAAAAAATAAAATAAAAGCAAGGAGTTCATTAAAACATGTTACTTTGCACTTTGATTGATGATGATTGATCAATATGGAGTAAGCTAGTGCTATAAAATACTAAGTCATCATGGTTGTTTCTTATTTATTCAATATAACAATATAATCATCAGAATCTTTATTATACTATGACAAAAACTAAACAATTATAAGATTACTGTGGGAAGCTAGTTGGAATACATCCTTTCATCAACCACACACACACCATAATATCTTACTATTGCTACACCAGAAACAAAGATATATTATTATTATATATTGTAAGATTTAAATATTATTTAATATTTTGTCAGAAGTATAGGCCAATTAATGTAAAAAATAATAGCTACATTGATCTTAAACAATTATAATATCTTTGATTCTAATAAAAGAAAAAAAGGGTATATGGTAAATACATTTTTCTTTAATTAAAATATAAATTAGGAGCTTGTACCTACGCTTTCGCTCACTTGGAGTTCAGTTTGCAAAAATATTTTAAGAGCTTGCTTTGAGCCAAATTTAATTAAAATCAGTTAGATAGACAGTTACTTTTACATTTATAACATGAGTACAGTTTAGAAATGTAAAAATATAATAAAACAAATATTAACAATGAAAACTTTATTAAATGCATGAAAAAACGAAAATGCAAAAAATTGCTATAAAATATAGTTCTTAAATGTTAAAATTAATAAAAATTAAGGCACATTGCTTCATATAGTAGAATTTCATATTCCTGCATCCCACATTATACTTACAGAATAAGTACATATTATAAATATTTTAACGAGGACACATTGCATGGCGGCCTCCATCAACAGGCAAACTTGCCCCAGTAATATTGCTGGCTAGATCACTAGCCAAAAATGCAATGGTTGCAGCTACTTCATCAGGTTTCCCAGGCCTGCCTAAAGCATGAGTTTCTTTCGTCCTCTCTAAAAATGTTGCATATTGCTCATCACTGAGACCTCCTCGTTTCTGAAGCTCAGTCAAAATAACCCCAGGATTGACACAATTTACTCTTACCCCTTTAGCAGCTAGTTCTAATGCTACGCACCTTGTAAACTGGTCAACGGAAGCTTTGGATATATTATAAGCCAAAACTCCAGGGAATGATCGAATTCCATTCACACTGGACACATTTACAATATTGCCCTTAGTTTTAAGTAAATGCGGAACAGCTAACATTGTTAAATAATAAATTGAACGCACGTTAGTGTTCATGAGGCGGTCATATTGGGCCAAAGTCGTGTTCTCAATAGTTCCCGTTTCGATGATGCCGGCATTGTTGATTAAAACATCGATCTTTCCGTAATGATCGACTGTACTTTTAACAATTTTTTCAATGTCATTCTCTTTGGTTAAATCAGCCTGTACGACAAATGTCGATGTTGATTTTTCACAGTCCTTATTAACTTTTTGCAAGTTATCCACATTTCTTCCAGTCAAGGATAACTTGGCGCCGAGTTTAGATAAAAACACAGCAGTTGCAGCACCGATTCCTGAACTAGCGCCAGTAACAATTACTACTTTTCCGGCGAAGTTCATTTTTATTCCACTCCTTAGTTTAAGAACTCTCTAAATATAGTCTTTCCAGTATACTCTTATCAAATGTAAAAATAGATAACAGCTAATATTATGTAAAAATGAAACTTGTTTACATATTACTTCGCATTATGTCAAATGTCAATTTATCATTTTTTTTTTATTATGAATCGCAATGATTTTGCTCCAGACAGCCTATTGTTCCATCTCTCAACATTTTAAATTTAAATGTACATTACATTAATATGACATTTTATTTGAATCTAATTTAGGAAGACTACGGAAACTTGATGATAAGCAGATACTTTCGCCCATAGTTCTCTGCACTGTTAGAGATATAAAATTTGTACCACTAGTTCACTCTCCAGGGACAGTGAGCACCTTGGTACGGTCTCGCGCTTCCATATTACTAATTATAAACATTTTAAAATATTAATAAAATATCTTATAAAGTGGGAAAAGATTATCAAAGAAGCTTTTTTCGCATTTTAAGAGCACTTACATATAATATTACTTACATGAATTATTTGCATCGTTGTGAATAAAAAAAGTTACCAACTACAGGGTAAAGTTTACCTTGTAAATTATTATTTAGGATGTAGGGTGAAAAATTCTGCGATATTTTCATCTAAATCAATCTTATTTCATCTAAATCAAAAGTATCAATTAATTATATCATCTTTATATGATATGCTACGAGTTAATATTTATTTATTTATAATAATATTAATATTTATTTCACAATATTTTTATCGTTGTGAATAAAAAAGTTACCAACTACAGGGTAAAGTTTACCCTGTAGTTAAGTTAGTTTTAAGAAACTTAGTTTTTACTATAGATTTCCTCCTTGTTTAAATTAATAGCAACAACTAGAAACAGATATTAGCCACAATAATGTATACATTTATTAGTTAGAATTGAAACTGCTCTAAAGCTCGCATCTCATGACTTTTGAATTGTCGTTAATTTTCACGGTGTGTTGCAAGGCGGCCTGAATTAAAAACTCGGAGCTGAAACCAAATTAGAATTCGCAATCAGCGTCACCACAGGCTGCTGTGGTACTGTTGCATTACCACCTGCCACGCCGTACCGTACTTTGTTGTGTCATTGCTCCTCTCAAACAACCTCCAAGTTGGATAACTTTGAGAACTAACTTTTTGTTACAGTAACACTTTAGTTACGATACATTTACGAACAGATACGGTTTATGATAAACCGTATCTGTATACATCCAACAGTATACGGTGTATATAGATACATGTCAATTTATATAAACGGATTATACAATATAATTTATTGACATGTATTTAAATGAATATTTATTATTGTTCTTAAACATATCCTATATATACATCGATAGTGTATTCATTTAGTAAAAAGGAATAAGTAATACTAACATTTCTTTCTTAAAATAAATAATGAGGAAAAAAATACCCCAGATAATACTTACACACAAAACCTTGGTAACAGCTACGCAAGACCAATTTGATTTTAAAGAAATAAATGTAAACTATTGTCAGGGAGACAGTTTACTTTAAAATCCGTCAAAAAGATAACAAGAAATATGTAAAAACTATATAATTAATAAAAATATATCACATTATTTTTCAAAATTTTTAGTAAAATACTAGAGTAATGGCAATTGTGAGACCGAATTACTAGCATGATTTAAAATAAATGAAAAATACTGCAATACAATTACTATTTATTAAACTATTTCAGAAAGAAGTAATACACATTCATATTGGTCAAGCTGGAGTTCAAGTTGGAAACGCTTGCTGGGAATTATATTGTCTGGAACATGGCATTAGGCCTGACGGTATACTAGCGCACTCCAATGATATAAGTTCCGGAGCATTTTTTAATCAAACTGGCAGTGGTAAAGTTGTTCCAAGAGTTGTCATGGTTGATTTGGAACCTACACCAATAGGTATTTTAAAAATTACGTAGCATATCATATAAAGATGATATAATTAATTGATACTTTTGATTTAGATGAAATAAGAACGGGAACATATCGCAGACTTTTTCACCCTACATCCTTAATTACCGGTAAAGAAGACGCAGCTAGTAATTTTGCAAGAGGTTATTTCAGCATTGGAAGAGAAATGATTGATTTAGCATTAAACAGAATTCGATTAGTAGCTGAAGAATGTAATTGCTTGCAAGGCTTCATAATATTTAGATCTTTTGGAGGTGGAACTGGATCGGGTTTTACAGCACTTTTACTGGATGGACTGACAAGGGATTACAAAAAACTCTCGAAAATAGAATTCGCAATCTATCCAGCTCCTAAGATATCGCCAATTATTGTAGAACCATATAATGCTGTTTTCACAACGCATGCATGTATGGATACAGAAGATGTGTGCTTTATTTTTGACAATGAAGCATTGTATGACATTTTAGCCCGTCTTTTAGACGTTCCTCGTCCTACTTACACAAATTTAAACAGACTTATTGCCCAGGTAAAGTACTTAACATATTTATATGGTAAATATAAAAAAGCATCCTTTAAGCGTCACGCTGCATTGAGAAGAATGTGATAGTTTGGAGTCCTCACATGTGACAGAATTTTATCCGACACGTTCAGATAATGTCAATATGCTTCTTTTACTGTCGAGTATAAGATAAACTCTGAACACAAATTAAGCAGATGAATTCTTGACGTTTCACATATTTAAATTAAATATATTTTATTATTTTTACAGGTAGTATCCTGTATGACGACGTCATTGAGATTTGAAGGTTCTTTAAATGTGGAATTGGTAGAATTCAGAACAAATTTAATACCTTATCCAAGAATCCATTATCCTTTAGTTACATTCGCCCCGTTCGTTCCGCCGTCTAGATCGATGCACGAAACTATGACCACACAACAGTTGATGATGTCCTGTTTCGAACCTTCCAATCAGATGATCAAATGTGACCCGAGAAATGGAAGCTACATGTCGTGTTGTTTATTATTCAGAGGAGATATTAATCCGAATGATATCAATTCAACTATTACTTACATAAAAAGTTTACGCACTATAAGATTTGTACCTTGGTCACCAACAGGATTTAAGGTTTGGATTTTCGACTATACATAAATAAATATACCTTGGAACCACATTCGTAAAGAATAACAAAACTTCACTATATACATAAATAATTTTCAATTTTTTTTTGTTAATCAATGATTAATCCATTATTATCATCCAACAAACACGTTTAATTTTAAAATATAGTATATAGTATCAATTTAAACGAGCCGAGATGGCCCAGTGGTTAGAACGCGTGCATCTTAACCGATGATTTCGGGTTCAAACCCAGGCAGGCACCACTGAATTTTCATGTGCTTAATTTGTGTTTATAATTCATCTCGTGCTCGGCGGTGAAGGAAAACATCGTGAGGAAACCTGCATGTGTCTAATTTCAACGAAATTCTGCTACATGTGTATTTCACCAATCCGCTTTGGGGCAGCGTGGTGGAATATGCTCCAAACCTTCTCCTCAAAGGAAGAGGAGGCCTTAGCTCAGCAGTGGGAAATTTACAGGCTGCCAATGTATGTAATGTATGTATCAATTTAAAATAAAAATTAAGGTATCCAAACAAGATGATATTATGTTTTTTTTGTTAGTATAGTAAATATGTAAACAAAGAGAATATTTACTTCAAAACAATTTAACTTTCAAATTATTGCAGATTGGTGTAAATTTTCAACCACCAACAACTGTCCCTGGTGGTGATTTAGCTGCGATGCAAAGAGCAGTTGTAATGGTATCCAACTCATCAGCTGTACGTGTCGCTTGGGAGCGTCTTTGTAAAAAATTTTACTTAATGTACGCAAAACGAGCTTTTGTTCATCACTACGTTGGTGAAGGATTAGAAGAAAGAGAATTTAAATATGCATTGCAAAACATCAAAGCGCTTTCAAATGATTACAGAGAATTGGAAACTTAAACATAATATTATATTAACTTCGTAAAGCTTAAGCTCAATTATTGTTTTTGTAGAAGGTTATATGTTTTAGAATTTTTGTCTTTACCTACATGAAAGATTATTTTGTAATTGGAATCAATCATATCCCAGATAAAAAGTAAACTTGTTAATATGCGTGTTACTTTTTTTTAATATATTACCAATTTCTTTTTAGTATCTTTAGAATGACTAAAGGTGGCTAAATTAACTAAATGTGCGGCTTGCGAGCTTTCGAAGAAACTCAAAGATTCGTAACAAAGAACTTTAAGAGATTTGAAAAAAACCTACGGTGCAAAATGTGTCTGCGTTAAAATCAGTTTTACTAAGCTTTTTATTTCGATGTTTCACACCTGGCGTATGACCCGCAAGAAAAGGATCTGAAAACTCTTGTAATCCTATGTTACTAAAGTCCGATATAACAAGAAATCGGGTATAGGGCCAAAGGCTTTAAATGCAGAATTGTATAATTACACACACACACACACTGCCAACTTTCAGACACACTCTTTCATTGTCACATTTTGTTCTTCGTCTCATGTTACTCACATATTTTATTTCACTGTGTTCACAATATTAATTTTCATGTGTAATTGACGTTAGTTAGTCAGGAAACTAACTTATTAAAGTCCAAACGCGAAGACGACCAGTGCAATCAGCAATGAGCTGCACTGGTCGCCTTCGCCCTGCCAGCCCACAAGATGAGGCATCTTGTCACGTTGTTGTGTTCACGCCTTGTGTTCAAGGCAACCAGGTTATAAGAGAAGAGGAACACGTGTTAGAGAATTACATTTTCTGGTGGTGCAACAAAGAAAGGAATTGCCAAATCTCTTCGTGCGCGATGGGATCGATATCACAATTAGGCGGTTACATAGCGAGCCAGCACGCGTAAATTTGTGAAGGAAAGGGGAAGCAGGAATTAGAGAGAATAATTCCTCAGAGCACTCACCGTGATACAGTCAATAGAAAACGCTCAAATTGCCTTAATAAGTCATTTTAACTACTAGTCATTCTAAAGAAGCATATAACGAAATAAAAATATTCATGAAATATAGTAGATATTAGATTTAACACTTACAAATGAATTGACATGTTTTCTTTTCCTTTAGCAGTGGTAAGATCTTAATTTAGGATGAGGGTCGATCTCATCGATAATGGTGAAGTCTTGAATCATATCGTGAGGCACAATAGAAGATCTCTTAAAAATCTTTTTTGGTTATAAAATCCCTCGTCACACTTTTATTGATGTTTTTTGAGTTCTATATAGGTGTTAAAACTCAGGACACTATTACTCATAGTGCAGTTTTTTTTTTCAGTTCTCCCAACTCTACCAACTTTTCGGTAGATCTAAAAATGTACCTACTTTTAAAGTTTCTGTATTTGTACCGAAGTTCTACCTTGACGCGTTATGAAAAAATGTGAAAACTACAAGGAGAAGTTATTCGCTAAGCTGCCAAGTCAAGTCACAAGAAATGGACAACCTCACCTCACCTTACACTTATTTGCAATGTCTACTTTATTAAAAATTTGAATTGTAAACAGTTTCTAATTTATGAGTGACTGTTATAGTAGTTTTTTAATTAATACAACACAACAGTAGAATCAATATAATAGTAGATATCTAAAACAATATAATAAAATTAATGATAAATGCAATATAAAGTTAAAATTTTTATTATTTCAATTCATTTCTTACAACAAATATAACTAAATATCAATTTCGAATTTTAGTTTAATGGCTTTTAATAATTTTGTGTTTATTTTATTATTATTCTATTTTAATAATAAACGTAACGAGACTAATGACATTGACAATTAATGACATTTAACTTTAGCGGAATTCCAACTATTCCCGATTCCGTATTCCGTAATCCGAAAGCGTGTCGCGTGCTATTGGTGCGGACGAAGTCAACATCTGACATTACAGTTGCATCAAGTTGCACAAAAAAAGCAAGAGATAAGAATACTTTAAAAATTTTGCAATATTAAAAATATTTTAATTAACTTTTATTTGGGTGCAAACTTTTAAGAAAAATACTTTTTTTTTATTTGTGAGTGTACTGAAATTAGTACCTATATGGTACGGTTCAACGTTAAATACTTTTACAATCATTTCTGTGAACACCGACAATAATACAAGGTACGTTGAATTATTTATTTAATCGATAAAAATATTGATTATTTATGATACTTATATGTGATAATAATATCAATCCTTATCGGTTATGTTCTGCCAACATTAACTTAACTATAGTGATAAATTAAGCACTTGACTACAAAATATTATTGTAACCTATTTTTTAATTTATAAATATAAAAAATTACTATTCCAGTGACAATGTGGATAACACAAGGATGTCGTTGTATTCAGTCATTGAAAGTGGCTCCAAGTAAGCTGCTGGGATCAAACACAAGTATACACAGCCATTTGGCCTCAAGGAAGTTAATTACATCAGCTAGAACCATAAAAAATAATACAGGATTTAATAAAGGTTTTACTGTAAGTATATGCTTTACCTGAATATATGATTCTATAATTAGACACTGTTGTACTGACATTTTTTAGCACACAGATTCACTCATAAGAGTTATTTATATAAAAGAAAAGCATTTTTATAATAAAGAGCATTCATGAATAAATACACCAATTATATACAATGTTTAAGATTTATTAATAAACCTGATAATTTTTACTTTGATAGGAAATGACATTTTTCTGGCACAATTGCCAGTGTGTGTGTGATGTGTGTGGCCAAACAGAATGCATGTATATATGCCCAATGTAACACATGTTGCTACCTTGAACAAATTCTATGTAAAGTTTTACAAGTAAATACTGAAGTTATAAACTTTGAATAATGAATCAACCTTATTGAAATTAACTTTATTTTCAGCTACGGGACTTGATCAAATCAAATGGCATTATTGCAAGATTCTGCTCTACATCACCTAAGCCAAAACAGAGCAAGGCAGTTGGGTACTGGCTTCTTGGCTGCAGTGGAATGGTGTTTACGGCTGTAGTGCTAGGTATGGTTGCAGGATACTTGACGCTACTATTTTCCATCTATTATATAATTAATATTATTGTCAGTACTACTAATGGCAGCAAATAGGTATATTAAATCTTTATTTTCATGTTATCATTTTTATAGATGTCTATAAGCATCTATGATTAATTTGCAAATGTCTTGGGATGTAGACGAGAGGGGTAATAGTTTATATGCTATGGGAATGTATTGTTTTTTTTTATGATATATTGTTGGTTTATTATATTGCACAATGTACATTTATCCTCCATATGTCCTAGACTTGTAATTTGGTCTTTTGATAGCGATAGTTAATTTATACCATTTAGGTAGGTCTTCTGTCTAGTCTTTATAGTTAATGATCTTATTATACCAAAACTGTTACAATTGGTTACATTATTTTAAAATAATATTATATGTGAAGAAAAAGTATATTATGATCTTTGCTTTAAGATTCTTAAAATCTGTATAAACTATATCGTTCTTAGTTTAATAAGCGAAGATATTAAAAAATATTTATATTGTTTGTTAATCTTTTCTTTTAACTACATTAAGTTAATGAACAATAAAAAATAATAAGCTTTAATTCAGAACTAGTTTAAAATTCACAAATATTTTATTGTTCCTTGAATTTATGACAGTGATTAAATTTAATTAAATATATAACACACTGTATATATATTATGTTAGAAATAATACTAATTTGGGCATAGTTGTTAAAATTAAAATATTGTAATAAAAGTATTTAATACGATTAATATTTTTCTTTTGATTTAACAATCCGATATTGCTTATATTTAATCATTCTTTATGCTCTATATTTTACGTCTTACATTTTTTCAGATAACGGTCTCACATACACATAGGGGCCATTCATTAATTACGTAAGGATGATTTTGTCGATTTTTGACATATACGCCTCCCAAACCCCCTTCCTCTACCTCCATGTAAAGGTAGATAAAATCTCGAACCCTCTTGTTACTTAAGAATTTTACCTGTTTTACTAACACATTATAATTTTAAAGGTGCAATAATCAGAAAAAAGTGTACATTAGAAAAAGAATTATATTCTGCATCCAAAATGGAACTACATTTCTGATATTAAATTTCGATTTTCAAAATATTACGTAACAATCCTCATTTATTAATCCCCATTTTCTCCTCGGAACCCTTGCATAATTAATTAATGGTCTCGTAGCGCATTCTACAACAATGTTCATTGAATTATATATCACAAAAAAACCCATTTATATAAATATTAGGATGGTCATGCTAAAAAAGACATAAACGGGGATGATACACTTACATTAAAATTATTTTTCAAATTGGACTGGTAGTTTTAAATTTTTAAAAAAGTTAAAGGTATAAATCTGTCAGTCTTCTAGAATTTTATTAAAGTAATAAACACAATAAGAGCATTGCATTGCATCACAATGCATCCTTGATTTAGCTAGTAAAAATTGCAAATAATATTTGCACACATGTTTCAATTATTAAAATATATACATATTGCATGTTTAAAAAAATGTCTATCAACTATCAAACTACTGTGTGAATATAAGATTTTGTTAATAGCAATAAAAAATTGTCTGTTCTATAAGGTGGAGTGACACGTTTAACTGAGTCCGGTCTTTCAATGGTGACATGGAAGCTACTAGGAGAAAAGCTTCCTAGAAGTGAAGAAGAATGGCAGACAGAATTTGAGACATATAAGCAATACCCTGAATACAAATAGTAAGTATATACTTATTTTAATCAATTGTATTATACTTTATGTGGTGACGCCATTGTGGTACTGATTTTGATCTAATATTTGAAAACAAATGGAAACTAACCATTCCCCTGCCATATTTAATAAGTTTACCTTCAAGTATACTGAAGTGTTTGTACAAGAAACTGGAGAAGAATGATATATAAGTCTAAATAAATACATTAGGAAAGTTATGTTTTGCAAGAAAAGGCTGCTCACTTATATATACTGCAACAAGTATGACTTTAAACTCTTAATTGGAGCCTACCATGGCATCTAAGATATAATATATCTTATCTGAGAATACACTGGCCCACTCAATCTATATTATTTATGACGGCAATATTATTTGTGACAACAACAACAATTTCTTGATTGTAAAGAAATTAATATCTATTACCATCATACTCAGGGCCCGGGCCCGCTCGAAGCCCAACCAGCGTGTATGTACATTTCGTGTCTTCTAATATTATCCTCCGTTTCCCAGCAAAAACATGAACATTACCCTCTCGGAGTTCAAGTGGATCTGGTACATGGAGTACGCGCACCGCACGTGGGGCCGCGCCATCGGCGCCGCGGTGTTCCTGCCCGCCGCGTGGTTCTGGGCGCGCGGGTACCTGGACCGCGCCATGAAGGTCCGCGTCGGGGCCTACTGCGTGCTCGTGGCCGCGCAAGTGAGTGTGTACTGCGGTATGTCTCGGTAGTGCAGTGTTATAGTTAGTTATCAGTAGAGTATTATTGTGCTATTCGAACTTAAAAACTATGCAATTTACCAAAAAAGTATTGCACACAAATTTACTCTAAATTTTTTTGCAACTACTGTGAGTGGAAAAATTAAATGATTAGATAGTTATGTTAGTCAGACAATAGGTTGCTTCTACTAAATTATATGGAAAAACATTTAAGAAAAAACTATATTCTATATACCGAAATGGATTGCATGATTTTTTAACGTCTGAAAAATAAATTGAAAAATTGTAACAATTTGCAATACTGATATTGATAAAAGCAAAGTTAAAAATGATTTAGCTATTTTTGAATTTTTCGTCTATATTTTCGGCAATTGTAAAACAACCACTTATAAAAGTCCATCATCCGATGTGTCAGTATGATTTCATACCAGTTTCTGTCTTATTGTTACTCATTTGAACACATGGCTTGCCCTTAAAATCCTCTCAATCTTCCAAGTTTATCATGCTTAGAAAGAGGCACAATTTTCATCCCTTTTATATTTTTACACTATATTAGCTATGCTTTATAAGGCCAATAAGTGATAGCGTGCTGATAAGATAATGTTCCTAAAATTATTAAAATGGTTTTATAGTAAATTAAATGTGAAGGCGTAAATTTTACAAATACAATGACAGTGCAATATAATTCGACCAATTTGAAAAACATAACTTTCCATTCAGGGGCTAATGGGCTGGTACATGGTTAAATCCGGTCTTGAAGACAGATTCCAAGGCCCATCAGATGTTCCTAGAGTGTCCCAATATCGTCTGGCCGCTCATCTCAGCTTGGCCTTCATTCTGTACTCTGGCCTCGTCGCCGGATCCCTGAGAATGCTTCGTCCATTCCCTTCGGGCTACACGATTAAGAGAATCAAGGAGTTGAAGAGTCTCACTGCGCTCGCGCACACAGTCAAAGCCATGGTGTTCTTCACTGCCGTTTCGGGTAAGTAGGCTTAGCAGACCTACCTAGCAAGTTGAAAGTTGGGCACAATATACTAGTTCCATATTATAATTAGATATTATGATATTTTACATAAATATCGTGAAAATTAAATATTCTTGGATTATTTTACTATGATGCCTCCGAGTAAAAGTATCGCGGTTCATTTGTCGCCCGTACATTTGACATTTCCTCGTCGTCAGGCGCGTTCGTGGCCGGGCTCGACGCGGGGCTCGTGTACAACTCGTTCCCGAAGATGGGCGACGAGTGGATCCCGAGCGACATCCTGTCGTTCAGCCCGCGCGCGCGCAACGTGACGGAGAACCCCACGACGGTGCAGTTCGACCACCGCGTGCTCGGCACGGGCACGCTGCTGGCGGCCAGCGCCGCGGGGCTGCTCGCCGCGCGCCGCCCGCTGTCGCCCGCCGCGCGCCGCGTCGCGCTCGCCGTCGCCGCCGCCGCCTGGCTGCAGGTCGCCGCCCGAATCTGTACTCTATTCCCATAGGAGAAAGACTCAAATAAACAAACCTTCGATTTATAAATATATATACATCATAAGATTTGCCAGTAACTCTGTGTATTGTGCACTTGATTGAGGATGTCCTGATCGATATCGGGCCCGACGGCCAATCTTAAGTCAGACCAGCCAAATGGGTAGGTCATATTATATTGCACAAGTATGTACCCAAACACATGTGCACTCTATGACCTCGCTCTCATAATCTGATGGAACGGTAAATCTGAGACGAAATGAGTTCAGACGCAGGACCGACTGCTTGACGTGCTGTCCGAAGAATTGGATTTCGAAGTTTACAACAGTTCCAACCTCCAGATTCTTTGACAAAATACATTTTTTTGACAGAAAACTCACAAACTTTTTATGGACTCGATGTGGGATTTAAACCCAGAACCTCAGGATCTTTTGTTTTTATATCTAGCCGCTTTAACAAAACGAGACAGTCACACTTGATTGTTATATCTTCTATCTTCTATTTATAATTATTTTATCAAACTTAACTACTCATATACATATAGGCAAAAACTGTCATTCCAATATCATCTGGCACTTTGATAAGTAACTTTTCTGGAGTTTTAATGCTAGTATTTTGTAAAACTAGACACTACATATTAACGATAGCGATTGTAATTTATTGTTTTCCCATAAAAACACCATATATTTATAATTGTTAACTTTGAATGAGTGTCGGTCGTATATACACCATTGTTGTTTTCATCAATGTGACGTCACCAAAATGACTGACAGCGTTTTTGCGGGAATAAAAAAGGCTTAAAATTTAATTTAATTTTATGGCAAGAAAACGTGTATATTTTACCGAAATATATATTTATTGGCTATTTTTAGGAAAATCAACATTTTTAAGTACTTTTTCAAACATAGTAGACTACCCTATTGTGAAAACTACACCTTGTGCAATTACGATTTTATGCATAGGAAATAAACTCGTCTTGCTTGGAATGATGTGGTCGGACTCAACTATGTACTAATGCATGTCGTCCCGCAGGTGGGCCTGGGTATCACGACGCTGCTGACGTACGTGCCGACGCCGGTGGCCGCCAGCCACCAGGCGGGCTCGCTGGTGCTGCTGACGCTGGCCGTGTGGCTCACGCACGAGATCAAGCTGCTCAAGTACATCCCCAAGTGAGGAGGCACGTTGCGCACGTGGTCAATGCGTTCAGTCGAACTGAAGTACTGTGATTATATCAATACGTGTAAATATCGTTGAAGTTCGGAGAACAGTATTGCAGATTGTAATTTATTTATTCTAAGTAATAAATGTAGTTTATTGTTTTGTTATTTTTGTTTTATTAAAAATGTCCTTACTTATTGCATATATTGTACCTTATTTTTATATGTAATTTTACATACGTAACCTATTTTTTTGTGTTTATAAGTTTTTAAACCGGTGGTATGCAAATGCTATTTGTACATATTTTGTTGACATATACGGTCGGTAATACGTTAACTTATTAACTCTTTCGTGACGTTAAGTAGTGTAAATTCCTAGTATATATAATATCAACATAATTATGACATCCGTAGTGTGTGCACGTATAAATATCCGTTTGTTCATTAATCTTTGCTTTATTAATTAAAATAGATAAACATTATATTTATCTGTTTGTTTATCGTACTCAGGCCAATTATCTAATATTTGATTTATTATCACACTATGTATGTACTTAAGTTTATAAGTTTTCCTAAAATATTTACTCTATAAGTAATTATTATAACAGTTATTCAGCATAACGTACGCTTACACTTTGACGTACTTTCAAATTAATTAAACTAATCAAAGGCAATGAGATTTAGATATTGGATATCATTTTAGTAAATTAATCCGTTAAGAGTCAACTATCTAAATTTCATAATAATAACATCAGAAAAAACAATATTAAATATTACTATTCAGAATAAAATTAAATGATTATTCTGTTAAATGGCTCAGTCTACTGAACACAAATTTAAAACATTTAATAATAATTATGTCCCTTGAAAAAAACCCTTTTTAATATAATAAAGCAATGTAGTTCCCTTATTTTGCAATGTATGAGCATGAGCAATCTGCTCGAATCACTTTAGAAAAACAAGAGTAAAATTTTGACTGCCTACGGTATCTATGAATGACTTTAATGTTCAAACAAACTAAGGATACAGTCTCAAAGTAAATACCAACATTTTAATAATTCTTTATAGGCAACGCCGCTCCGCTGATGACTTGAAAATATGATCAATTGGTACAATTCTTGACAGGTTCCTCACAGTATCATTACAAACAACAAAAGGTAAAAATAAAACATCACGTAAAGTTATTCACAAAGTGGTTTTTATTTGAAAATTTAAAATGCTAATATTGCTTACACACTCTACAGTTGTTTATTTACAAAACGCAGTCGCATTCCGATCACTTCCGTCACACCGAACAAACGTAATAACATAAATTAGTAGTAGTATAGAACATGTTCGATACATAATATGGGTATTCAAACATTTCTAAATTCCAATACGGTGTGACAGAAATGGTAATAATTTAAATTAAACATGAGGTCCGAATTCGTCAAGAGATGGCGCTACTTTAATTAATAAGGCCGTAACTTGTGTTGTATAAATGAAGCGGGTCTCGACCCTTCTATTACAGATAATTACTTTATAAAATAATATTATGATATGCCGAAAAAAATTCAATTTATTGTCCGTTAATCACACGAATCATATAAAATGTATCATCTAATGTCTAAATAGCGCCATCTTTTGTCCAAATTCGATCACGATTGGCGAATAAAATGAAACAAGTTAATTTCAATCCAAAATATACAACATGGTTACGATAAACGTGAATTTGTTATTTAATTAATTATATAATATATCATATAATACGTATCTATCTACAGACTTATAAAATACAGGCATCCGATCAATTATCTTAAAGTTTAACAAATATCAAAAGAAAACGCATTCTTTACTAAATGCAACGAACAGTAGAAGTCTAAAGATCCAACAATATATATTTTTCATATATGTTGTCCAAACTGCAATCAATTTTACAATTTTTCTAGCAAACGCCCTCATTTAACGTTGAAAATTAAATATTTTACGATAATACATATTATGTTATATATATTGGTACGTAAGTTTTGGCTGTATAGGTTGATTTAAAAATTAAAAAAATATATATTTTCAAATTCTGTTGCTCTTCAATTGAGTGAAGATAAAAATAAAAAAGAGCGCAACATAATGGTTTTTTAATGAAAGTAATTTAATAAAATAAAAAAATAAAAAACAACATAATATATATAATAACTCCATACCACGAACAGTGCGTTACAACCTTTAGTAGATCATAACTAATGATAACGATTATTGCAAATAAAAATATGTGATCATTCCAATCAGTGGCTAAAGTTATTTTTTTTTTTTTAATTATAATATTATATACACCTATAAATACTGAGATTTAGATATCGAGCACAATTAAGTATATTATTGATATTAAGGCTCGTTTACAGGGAAATATAGAAAATTTTGGATTGTACCCGTATTTGTTATTCACAACGTCAGTATGATTACAAATAATATGTCAAAACAGGTTGCAATATGTACCAGTCGAGAAATATATATATAATATATTAATATTAAATTGAGCGCGAATAGAACTAGATTTTTTTTAATTTTCTTGCATATTTTCAAATACTTAAAGTATAATGTAAACAAGGGACGTTGGAGTTGCTGTTTATCTATTGCGGGCACCGAGTAAATTGGTGGTAGAGGTGTCGCTTCTACATTTTTAAGGCGATACAAATTTCATATTGCATTAATTAAATAAATCGAATTACTAACGATTCAAGCAGACAATTTTTTTTTTAATTTCAAACGACACAACTTTAAGCTGGCGACTGACCTGAAATGAACGCAATCACAGATGTTCCAATGTTCGTTCGTGCTTTGTACAGCAAACCGAGCCAAATGCGGCGAACACGAGATTTTTCTTCGGATTCTGATCCCTTCCTTCAGGAGTCTTTCATGCTGCCACACGCGTAGTGCTTCGAATTTATATTTAATATCTAAATTACCATCAATTCAAACGTAAATGTACCACGACTGAACACTGCGTTCGTAAAGAGAACGTTACAGTTTTGGTAGCAGTATATATCAGTCGCCAGCTTTAAATTTGTAACTTGTTAGGCACATTAATTTGCGATTTATTTTCGCTCGATGCGCTCACCTATATTGATTACCGAACGAAACTGTTAAAATCATCAGCCTATATAACTTCTAGACTCACTGCCCAAATTATATTTAAACTTGGAACAGGACGCCGGTTTCGAACCTCCTGGAACGCCATTGTAATCCAGCTTTGCGCTTGGTGTACTTAGAAAGAGAAAACATTGCTATAAAACTTTATGAAAATATCAATTAATTTAATTATTTGATTAATTTGAATATTGAAATAACATTTGCTATGGAACAGAATAATAATACTTAAAATATATATAACATTTCTGGATATGGGCAGCAAGTCTTTAAAGCTATAGAGACACTTTTGTCATATTAAATGATAAGAAAAACATTCCCTTATTAGCATCAATCAGATGAAGTAAGATATATATATAACCGTGTGATGTGACGTACACAAATTCAAACCTAAGTTAGAAAAAAAACCCTCGATACGTAGTACATACAACCTAATATATCACTTACAAAAAATTTAAATGCTTTTAAAACTCACAACGTATAATTTAAAACTTATGTAGTTTTATAATATTACAAAAATAATTAAAATAACATTAGATATCTATCAAGCCAAATATAATAATTTTTCGTGATAACAAATAATAAAACGTCGTTGTTGCCAAGATGTATTTTTTTTTACAATTAAATGGCGATGAAACTTAAGACAGATGAATAATTATATAAAAAGTTTTTTTACAGATCTTCAATTTTTGCTTTATTAAATATACTATAAGAATTAAAATATAGTTTTTTTTTTAATACACTGAAAAAAATTATATTTATTATAATTTAATAATTCATGTATACAAACATAAATAAGTTATATTTATGTATAACATAGGTAATGAGAGAAATTAACCTCTTAGCACCATACAGTAATTCCTAAGTCTTGAAAGGAAATGCATTTTTTCGAAATAACTTACATAAAATATAAATAATTTAATAAATCTATGTAATTACATAGATATGTTCCAGAGAATTATTCTAAACCAATACGAAGAGACAGAAAATTATTAAAATTTACCCAGACATTGTATTATAATTTGTCTATTTTTGATATTAATGAATATAATCTTTTGTTATCTATGGTAACCAAGTGTTGTTTATAAATATATTACAGATTATTTATTAATTAAGCCTCTTTTTTATGTTAACACAGATATATATTTTCTAAGCTAGCCTGTTAGCACTAAGTATTTTAAATTATAATAATCTTACATTTATAATCTAAACTTTACAAAAGTGATATCATTGTATATAGAAAATAATAATGGCCTTTTTAGTACATAATATTTATATATAAATGATTATTATTTTTTTTATTTTATTGTAGTATTTTAAATATGTGATATTTTAAGTTTGCAACGTCAAACTTTATTTCTATTTAAAATTGGAACCTAGATAATATAATTTGAGATTATTAACAATTAATAAAGCGCGTTATACTTTCAGTGTTAGAATGAATTCACATATTTAAATTAAATATTAAAAGGCACAAGACAAATTTTATTATATACCTTTGAAATATAGAACCGCTTATATTTAGAAGTTTCAATTCAAAATAATATATCTATTTAACGATATAGTTTCGTTGATGATATGCTATTTTTGAACGTGATAACTGGCATAATTTTAAATAATCATAAAGCTATCACACGTCTTGAAGTAACATCAGTCATACTAAATCAGTTTACAGCAATCATATTTAAGAAATAAAATTTTATTAAAATTTACACATATTACTGGTATAAGTATAAACTAAAGAATGGTAATATATAATATGTGTACCTAACATTTACTAGATAAGGAATAACGAACTCGCTTTTTTATTTCATAGGATAATTTCTTTGGATGCGATGGCAGTAAAATCACAAGGTCGAATTTGAGCGCGATATATATTTGTCAAACGTCCTGAAAGTTACACGCGTTACAATTTTTTAATTGTATAGCCTTCCTAGTACGGTCTCCTTAGTATAAAATCAGCGCAATCACGCATCAGTCAATTCCAACAGCACAGATAGACAAGTAACAATTTTTTTTTCAGACTCGTCAAGTTTAGTATAATTTTATATTATTTAAGCTAACAAGCCAAATTCACTGGACAGAATTTCATGAAACTTGGTATCTATGATATAAATAAAACAATCTTCAGGTACCTCAAAAAACTGAATGATTTATAATGAAGCTATTAACCAAATAAGAATAATGTAATAATCAATTTGTTTTTATATTTATGGTAACATATTATGTTTTTGATATAGTTTTTAGAAATATAAAATGGCCTTTTGGAACTTATAAATTTATAATACACAATCTGATACTTTCATAAATAATAAAAGATACTTATTCAATTACAAATATGGCAGTGAGTTATAACAGTTTTGAACACATAAGAAGTTAAGAAAATTAAGTATTAAAAGTTATTGGTGTTCAAAATCAAGATATTGAAATAACTCATCTATATTTTTATGGTACACTCGATAGTCTATTTTTATTAATTAATGTTCAATATAGCAACAATTTTAAGGTAATTTTAAAATTTATGTTCATGTTTACATGACTTTAGTCACGGACGACCGAAGCTTATCGACAATACAAGCCATATGATTATAGAACTAATATTGACATATTTAAAACAATAATTATAGGTCTCTCTCGCTAATATTGTTCGAAAAAATCATTCGCGACTCGACGATGATATCAACCAATGAGGTCGTTTTATATTTGACGCATGATTGTTGAACTTCCCAATTGGTGGATGAGATCTTGCTCTTTAAAATATTGTATTATTTTATTATTTATAAAAGTGCATGCGAAATAATAATGTATGATAATACATTTAATCTGAAAATCGTTCGATCCAAAATAAAGCATAAATGTCTAATGTCACTTCTTAATCAAAATACGAAATTAGTTATGTCAAAACAGATTCTACGCAGACCCACTCCGATATCAACATTGGTACTTTCACTTCGTACAAAAATACTACATTTTTCGCACTTTTTTAGTTTAATTACCTTTTGGATCTATAATGTCAATGATACACAAACATTCCTTGATAATGTTGAAGTTGAAAAATATATCATAAATATTGTTTCAATAAATACAATTTATTATAAAGGAGAGACTCGTTTAAAATAAATTCCAATCAATTAGTTATTGGACAACATAAACGTTTACCACAAACATGGCGGTGACACATAGAACGTGCAACTAAACAAATAATATTTTTCATGAGAACGTGCGCCCTTTGCATATTTTTAAATTCATCAACCTATGCACTTGTAAATACGATTATTTGATATATTTGATAGTATTTTTCATGGTAATCTTCCTAATTTTTTTTTCAGATTTTAAATTACTCGTTTAGGAATTTAAAATAATTAGATATTATAATTTGAACAAAAAACCTCGGTTTCGTTTCGATTTAATTAGACAAGCGTTTCTTATTTATATTTATACTCAGTTGAAATAAGTCCATTTGCAATAGGCCTCGAATAGGGATAAGTAGAAAATACATGAATTAAATGTTTTATCTTTGCTTCATGCACGCGTGCGCATGTTACGAAAGCGTACATAGTTTTTATCAAATACCCTTATTTTTAGCTTCACTATATTTACAGTTCGGCGACAGTAATAGCTCTACAAACACTACAAATACGATTTAGGTCCTTTATTTACTTTAGTACCCTAAGTATGAAACATATTTCTGATATCATTTTAGTTTTTTTCACATTATTAATTTCATTTTTAAATTCCATCGTATGTCTTGTACAGGTACCTTGAGACGAACAATTTAAATCGCTAGAAATATTCTCGCTATGAATCTATTATTTAAAGTACTTAGTAAAAAAAAAGTTTTTTTTTTAATTGTACTGGTAACATTATATTAACTCGTATCCCGATTTGATAGATTTTAGACGTGATAAATTCTAATAAACGTACTTATACAATAATTATTCGTTTTATTGTTTGTTTAAGCTTTGAAGTAGAAAAAAAATTAACATATAAAACGAGAGACGATATTTAAATAATCACTAATTACTTTTATATACAATTTCAGAAGAAAATGCAATTTGTATAGCTATGTTTAGCGAAACGAGGCAGTGGCGTACGGACGGACATGATCAAATTATATATATAAGTATATAAATTATATATTTATAATTTCCACTTTTACTGCATCTTAGTAATTTGTCTTATATAGCACAAAAAATTAGATTATATGTCTTATTGATACTTGAATATAACTGTTTAAGGGAAACCGGCAAATGTTAAATGTTTGAAAACAAAAGCGTTTAAGTCCAGCGATTTAAATTTTCGTAAAGGATAAATTATGATTTCTACATATTCCGTTAAAGATCCTTCTCATAGTGACTACGGTTAGGGAACATTTAGAATATCAGAGCCAGTCTCGGCTGTGTCGGTCGTGACCACGGTTACGTCACTGAGTTACTTCCTGGATTGATATTTCTGAAAATAAACATAGTTCTATTGGAATATGAATACAATTTATATTCCTACTTTATAGAATTAAAACGTAAAGATAAATGTTAGTTTAAGAATGTGTAAAACGTAAATCAAGTGTATATGTACATTGTTCATGTGTGCATTTTTTGTCATATCAATATGTGGACTGGCAAATGACTACCGAATTTCTTGCCGGTTCTTCTCGGCAGAATCTACATTCCGAACCGGTGGTAGCTTCACTTAATATAGTTTGTTAAATGACGATTCAAAAGTGCTTGTAAAAGCTTACTCGAATAAAGTATATTTTGATTATGATTTTTTGAAATGAGCCACCTGACAGTAGGTGGTCACAACGGCCCATAGACAAAGGTATTGTAAGAAGTATTAATCAACACTCAAATAACCTATTTGGGAGCTAAAATGTAACATCCCGTGTGCCTGTACCTCGGTTCAGTCAACCTTCGTCCTGCTTTTGTTTCACTAATATGCGCGTGTGTGCGTGCGCGTGCGTGTGCGTGCGTGCGTGCGTGTGGCCACTCACCGCCGCGCGACTAGCTGTGCGGCGCGTGCTCGTCGGGCGCCACGATGACCTGCACCACGTATCCGGGCGTCACGCGCGCCTCCTCCACCAGCAGGCGGTCGCCGAGCAGCTTCCCGCCGTAGAACCAGCGCTGCCGCCACGGCTCGATGTTCTCCTGAGCCTGTGAAACCGGGTACTTGTTTAGAGATGTGGAATGATGAATTTCTGCAATAGGTACAGAAATATATGCAACTTAAATATTGATTTAAGTGATGTAGTTACACTGGCAAAGTTTAGTGTAATAGAGTTGTATTATAATTAAATATATATTAATCAAGCACTGTTTGTTGAACATGACATACAAGAGCTATAAGCGAACTGCATGTTTTTCATATCACTACATAATATAAAACAAAGTTGCTTCCCGCTGTCTGTCGTAAAAAACACATTTTTTGAGCTTACATTGAAAGCGCTGGCTGTACCCTACGAAATAGATCAAAGTAATACTACAGTATTGTATGTACGTGTACATTAAAAAGGTCTACAATAAAGTCCGCGATGGTATATGTCTATCTCTTAGGATTAACCAACAATAACCATTTTTTGTCCTTTATTTTTTACGATAAATAATGATGATTTCATTATTTACGAAGCGATTTTAAGCAATACAGCATTAATCGTTATGCAATTAAGTACATTAAATACACTGTGCATTCAATATAGATCAATATGGCTTTTTGCAGCATGTCATTTAAATGAGTATTTTCGAAGATATTACGGTTTTAAAAAGCATGGACTAATGACAAAAAGGCTGTGGACGTTGTATTTAAAGACGTTTCTGTAGTACATTTAGTATCAGCATTACACCCGTGCGTGGTGAGGATAGAAGAGCCGAAATCACTTTAAGGTTTTTACAATAGACGTATTAGATGCGACACCACTAATTAATGTACAAAGCAGAAGCGACACGGGACGTATCAAGGAATGGGGACTCACGTGTAGCTTGGCCTTGCAGTGCGCAATAGTGTGCCTCGAGCAGACGGGCAGGTCGAGGTCGGGGCCGCCGGTGGACAGCCGCAGCCGCAACGCCAGCGCCACGCCGCCCTCCACGGGCTCCGAACACTCAGCCGGCGAGTCGCGCCCGCTCGCCTCCTTCATCATGTTTATAGGAGCCGACAGGCAGTATATCGGAACCTAGAGACGGTCGTCATTTAGTGATTAATTTATCTGTTACTAATTCAAAACACAATATACAACATGATCAACGAACAACAGCGATGTCTATATTTATCACTCTCAGACAAATTGCAGGCTGTTGAACGAGCACTAATTGTGCAACATTGACTTAAAGGGTCAGGATCAGATTGCTAGTTTCACATTGCAGAGTGACCAGTTACAATATTTTAATTCAACATCAATTTCACAAGTGCAACACAGCAAATATAAAACCTTCATTATTACCATTTTAGGCATTTAGCTTTACTGTAATTTCTTTTTTATGAAATAGGTTGTTTGACAAGCAAATGGTTCCTGATGATAAGTGGTCACCATTGCCGATAGACATTGTAAAAATTTTAATCATTCCTTACATCGCCAATGCACCACAAACCTTGGGATCTACAATGTTATGTCATTGTGCCTGTAATTTTACTGGCTCACTGATAATTTTCAAATGGAAACACAACAATACTAAGTATTACTGTTTGCCAGTAGAGTATGTGATCTGTTAGCTATACCTTCCGAACCAGGAAGGTGGGTTAAGCTTCGTCAACACTAGGTGGCCTATTTTCCAGTTTACTTTCCTTCTAAAATGCTGAAAGGTTCTACGGCAAAACAAAATCATAGTTTATTTATTTATATTCTGATTAAAACATTTCTACATAGTTTACTGTGCCGTGAAAAATATTACATACGTAATTTTACTATAGAACAATGTTTACTGCAAGAAATATATTAATAAACAACAAAATGCTTAATTAGTCATTAGGTAATTGTTTGTATAATGCTTATTTAGTAAATAATCTTAAGTGCAAAGTGTGAGTCATATACTAAAAATAATTTATATTTAACTATTTTTTTTTATATATCTAAGTAGTAGTTTGTGCTTATGTTTACATAAATATTATTCTTTAATAATACACTTTTAATGTAGAAACTGTAAATGGTATATAACATATTTACCAAAAATATCGCATATAGCCCAAAAAAACATAAAATATATTTTTTATGTAATTTGAACCGTTTCAATGTAATGTAGATGATTTACTGTATAGATTAAATTATTTGCATTTGGCATAGTTAAAATTTACATCTTGTAGTAGTGATCTTTTCGAAGCACGCAATCAGGCACTTTTTGATGTAAAAAAAATATTATATTATAATATTTTTATTTTTGAACACAAAGTGAGTATTGCAAAACTGCCAACTTGACAATTTACCTGATATCTGGTCCCCCATTCATCATAGCACTCTGTCAGGTAGCCATTTGGCACAGAAACACTAGCACCGTCAAGTATAGCTTGCGCGAGCTGAAAGTCCATGGCTTCAGCGGCAACTGCTGCCGCCCGTAGTGCGTCCCAGATCTCTTTACGACCCTCGAATGCCGGAGCAGTATCCCAAAAATCATCCCTCTTACTCCTCAATTGACCCTCCGTTAACGGCACATCAGATTTCCACCTTATCGTCTCGTGACACAGTGACTGGTTCTTCCGCAATCCGCCTAAAACAAAGACCGCTTTAGTCAGCCCCACTCGCACCTCTCCACGGCGACAGACAGTCGCTGACCTACCCGAATTAGGCCGCGACACCGTTCCCGAAGATTCCTCTATGGGCCCACTCCTGCTTCTAGTTATTCCAATGCAACCGCCCATCGTGATCACATTATACGCTCGCTCATTTATAGGTATTTACAAAAAAATATTAACAAATAACATTTTATCGCCTGTCCGTTCCTGTCAAAAAGATAGCTGTATATGTTTAGATAATGCATCGAATCCATGCAAACGTCATTACTTAATAGTTTGTTAAAAAAAATAAAAAGTAGGTAACTGTTTATTTTCCAATATTTAAAACAATGAATATATAAATTATACCAAAATGTTATTTATATAATGATACTCAATATTTTGAAATAAAGTTTATATTTTCTTATAAAATTAAACTGCAATATTTACAATAACAAAACGTTAAAAATAAAATACTGTCATCTCAAACTTTGATAGTAAAGTTTTCAATATTTAGTCCAATCGAAATAAATGGTAAGCTTGCAATAATTCGGATAGCGCTGAAAATAGGTAGAGTTCATAAGTACACCAGTATAAAAGAAATTTCTAAAGTCTCTACCGTTTCGACTTCCATACCATTACCATTACGTATAATGAACGTCCGATGATGTATACAGGCCGTGCCGTGTCGACTGTATATTTATATTTCGAATGCTTGACATCACGATATCTCCTGAATGGTGATACATAAAAAAAAAGTATGGTTACCATTTTTGTAGATAATTGCATAATCTACAACTTTTGTTATACGTATTTTTGCAATAGCACTTGCCGTTTAATAGAATAAGAGTAATATTCCTTTTCCATTTTGCAATTTCAGCTTTTATTTTGAGCTATATTTTTATGCATCAAAGAGTAATTGAAGATGTCTGTCTTTACCAATGTATTTCCCATGATATAATCTCGGGTTCAGCTACGTTAATAGTAGGGGGTAAATCAAAATGAAATACAGTACATACCTAATATAGATGATACTTTTTAGTATATGTATGTACCTTAAAAGTAACTATTGTGTAATTTGTATAATAAAAAGTATGTACCAGCAATATACTCGTTGGAAATTGAAAGTAATAAGTGATTGGAATTTGGAAATTATAGACACTTAAATAAAAAAAAAAATTACATTTTCGAATTAAAACCTTCATTTTACTAAATATCATTTTCGAGGTTTTTAAAAGTTTATCCTGATTTATGGTTAAGTGTCAACTGACTGTCAAATTGATAATATTACTTATACCTGTCTTCTACCTGTCATAATAATATAAAGATAATCTTAAAAGTAGTTTCTGCGAACAAATAAACATTATTTTTTATTTGATTGTAAATATATTCAAAAGAAACACCAAAAGTATTTTATTTCATTGTTATATTATCAAATTATTTAACTCTATCTAAATATTTTTGTATACGCATGTTATTGGTATAATTTTTAGTAAAATTGTGAGTCACTAATCATTTTAGTCATAATAAAAAATGATAAACGATACCTTTTCTATACAAAAGTATAAAGTAACCACTGTGAGTTATTATTTATTATAATTACTATTAACTTTATCCATATAATGTTATAACTTTTAGTAGTTATCGTGCCTTCAAATGATCAGCCTTATTATGAAGTTTTGTTTTTATTTTATAAAATTTACTCATTTCCAATACACACGTTTCATTAAATTGATATAAATTTTTATCATCCTTATACACATTTATACTGTAATGTCTAATCTTGTTATCATTTAAAATCAGTATACAATATGTAACTCCTTATTAACAGGTCGAGCCAACAGCATATTACATATCAGAGTTTATAACACCCCAGGAAGAGAAGTATATTTTATCAAATATATACTCATCTCCAAAACCAAAATGGACCCAGCTCTCCAACAGGAGATTACAGAATTGGGGTGGAATTCCTCACAGTAAAGGCATGATAGCTGAAGAAATACCACATTGGCTGCAAACATATAATGAAAGAATTCATAATTTAAACTTAATGAATGGTAATAAACCCAACCATGTCCTTGTTAATGAATACTTACCTGATCAAGGCATACTCCCACATCTAGATGGATCATTATTCTACCCTACAATAACAACAATCTCTGCAGGTTCACATACAGTATTAAAATTCTTGCAGCCAATATCAGACGAATGTTCTAAATTAAAACCAGTGTTCTCTTTTCTCTTGGAGCCAAGAAGTTTACTTGTCCTACAGGATAAGTTGTTTAGCTACTATTTGCATAGTATTGACGAAGTGAGTGAAGATTTGTTAAATGATTTTGTAGTGAACCTAAATATGTGTTCTGATAAGTACGTAAAAAATACAAGAGTGGCTCGTGATACAAGGATATCTTTGACAATAAGACATGTGCCTAAAACAACAACTTTCAAAATTAATATTGGTAACAAAAGGTGAATAAAGTCAATTTATGAATGGGTGATAAATATGAAAATTATTGTCCACACATGGGATGAACTTGTGACAGTGTGTGTATATGACTGTATTTAAAAATAATTTCAGTACAGATTTTTAAAAAAATATTCCGTGTTTTTTTACCTTTAAAATAATTCCAATTGATTGTAGTTGCAGGTTGATATGTATTTATTATATATATATATATTTTATTTTATTTAATGATATTATCTATTTCTATACCAAATAACATTAAATTGGCAGTTATTCGATCTAGTAACATAAAATTAAATTCATAAACTTTAATATTTATGATGTTAGTACAAAAGTTAAATGCAGATGAAAAAAGTGCTCCATATATTAATTTTTCATGTCCATCTTGATTAAACTTTTTAACTAAATAAAAATTTTAAATACAATGTGGTACATCTAGTTGGTTATTTTTATTGTGTTGGTTGTTTTTTTTTTATAATGGGTTACACAAAATTATTTTCGAGTATAAATTTGTGGAGGGTAAATTTTGGTAGATTATTTAGGTATTGTAGTAGTGTAGGTCCTACTAGTGAATGTAATACTGCAGCTGAAAAAAAATCAAAGAATGAAGCACAGGACACGAACACTGAAGGAAATAAGGTAATTAAAATAAAATTTTTGTCTCGTAATATTTATAATGATATTTAAAAATGTTTTAACTACTATCCTATTTAAAACCATCAATTTGTAGATATGATTGTCAAATAAATATTATTATGCTACTCAGAGATTTAATCTCACAGAATCAATCCAATAAAAATATTTTCAAGACCATGTCTTTGTGAGGGTTAAGGCTAACTTTGTTGCTCCATCTGAAATTTCCATTTTTATATATTGAACTAAAATCTGGTTACGAAAACAGTGTCTGTGTGTGATTTGTAACAAATTTTATTTCATAAATTTTATTTTATGATGTCTTGACCGATTTCGGCCATGACGGCTAATCTCAAGGGATGCCGGTCAGTGTGCGCGAACACAGGTGCGCTCTCTATTCTCATAATCCGATGGTACGGCAAGTCCGACACGATCGGAAAGAGTTCAGGCACAGGACCAACGGCTACGTGCTTTTCGAGACACATTAGTTCCTACTTTCAGACTCAGGGCTATTTACTGGAAATTTTTCGCTAGAAAAACCTACTAAGTTTTTATCGACCCAACCACTTAGGACCTCTGTATCTGCGGCCTTTTATCTAGACCTAAACTAAGCCAACGAAGTAATCAATTATTTTATAGTAAATTATTAAACCTATGTTAAATTGACAAAAAATAATTAAATCTTGTTTTTTTTTCGATTTGCGGATATTATGTTTAATATTGTTAAAATATTGTATAAATACAACGTACCTGCATGAGACATAAGTAAAATGTTCTTACAATAATTGTAGAGTGGTTTGGTTATCGGGGTGTACGAAGACAAAGATAAGTTCGAGCTGACACCCGTCGCTGAAGAAATCAACCAGAGAAGTGGTGGCAAGATATGCGGATATTTAAACGAGTAAGCTTATATGTTATTACTAGTATTTTAATATGATATTTCATATATTAACTAACCGACGATGATTTTATTAAAATGTCTGTTGCTTCCATTTGTTTGGTTTACTCGAAACGTCGTTTACATTTGTCGTAAACATTTTTTAGCACTCATTAAAAATATCACTGGCAACCGCAATTCAGGTAAATAGTCAATTTCTTAAAATTTACGCCTGCCTCTTACTACGCAGATCCACAGAACTTAAAATATAAGTATATAATTGTTCACTAACGAGTCCACAATATTGTTTGTTTTGACGGATGAAATGGATACTTACATATAATTTATGCTACGATATTCACATTGCCGTCGTACAGATTTAAATAATCTTAACAGACTGTCGTGTCAACTAAAGTTGGGTAAGGCATTCGTTGTGACCGACGTGGTGCCGGAGTTCGGTCCTGTTGCCATTTCTTCTCTGGGCAAGAAGGACCCGGGATACAACAAACTGGAAGAGTTAGATGAGACTCGGGTATGGACAATATAAATACGTATTTTTATTAAATATTTCGATTAAAACGAAAATGTTTTTCTGAAATCTCTAAATTAATGTAAGTTCCAATCTGTACAATTATTTAACACAATTTTCGTAGGTAGGTATCAAATTAAATTATTTTATTAAGACTTTTATAGATATTATCGATTTTGTTAGTTGTATGTATGTGGCTCAGTTTTTATACATATAACCAGAATATACTAAGTTCCTCATGTATGAAATAAATATGAAAATCGAGTCTATATAATTCTGGTTATTTTAAAAGTGTAATATAAATAATCACTGCATTGTGGCAGGAGAACGTGAGGGTGATGGTGGGCGCGGGCGTGCGTGCGCTGTGCGAGCGCGGCTGTGCGCGCGTGTCGGTGTGTGCGGCCGGCGCACCGCACGCCGCCGCAGAGGCTGCGCATCTGGCTGCCTGGCGGTATATGTTGAACCGATATGCGTGAATTTTTTTTTCCCAATTAATAATAAAACACAGATAATCATTATAACTTGATAATGATATATTGTTATTAGGTCGGTCAGCATTCTTGCGTTGCGGTAATTTTCTCAACATTATTTATTACTTAACATCATTAATAATCGCAATGTTTCATTAGATTCGAAGAGTTCAAATCCAGTACTGATCGACATCAAGAGGTTCAATTGTCTCTTCACGGTTCCGAGGGACAAGAGGAATGGGACACTGGTGTAGTGTACGGGCAGTCACAAAACTGGGCTAGATATCTGACCGATATGCCGCCTAATAAAATGACTCCAGTTGATTTCGCCCAGGTAGTAAATGTTAATATTTTCACCTTTACAAAAATATTCTCAACGTGATTTTTTAGATTTCAGTACGAAAAATATATTTCAAATTAACGAACATCCGTTAATTTATATAAAACAGACCGTTATCAAAGTACCGTGATAGGTGGCACTGGATACTCTATGTCCGCTGGGTGTGCACGTGACTGCGCACGAACGTTCGTGGCTGGAGGCGCAGCGTATGCGCGGCGTGCTGGCGGTGGCGGCGGGCTCGTGCGAGGCGCCACTGCTGCTGGAGTGCACGTGGCGCGGAGCCGACAACCCGCCCGTGCTGCTCGCCGCAGACGGTCTTACCTTCGACTGGTGATATGCACTCCTTTCCTAGCCTAGCTAGGCTTTCATGTGTGAAACTGATTTCTGACTGTTTCTTTATCATAATTTCTGTCACTAAAGAAGATATTTCTAAATGGCAAAAAATTCTGTATTTGATATGTATGGTACAATTTTTTTTAATTTTTTAACTAAAAAATTAAAAAGACTTGCGTTTTGAAATGGAATTTAAATGAGATTTCTTTATTTATCTGATTAGCAAAAGACAAACAAACGACTAGCAACTAGCCCCCACTGCTAATGTTATTTTCATCACAAATCTTGACAAAATTATTATAGTTATAATTTGTTAACTAAGTGACAGCTTAGATATTATTTAAAAAAAAAAAAAATTGTACCTTCCAGTGGCGGTTTATGTCTGCGCTCTGCACGCGACATGCACGGCGCACGCAGCGTGGCTGGCGCGGCCGTCGTACTCGCCGTGATGCGGACACTCGCGATCCTCAAGGTTACATCATACTCGTCATGAAATATCTATTTTAATAATATATTCTTCCTTTTATATACTAGCATAGTGAAAGATCTTCTATACTTTAGCTTTTTTGTTCAAGGTGCCGTTACATGTGCGCGCGGTGATCCCGCTGTGCGAGCAACTTGTGAGCGGACACTGCCTCAAGCCGGGAGACGTACTGCCCGCGCTCAACGGCTTACACATGCAGGTCGCTTCCCAATATTCCTGGCAGTAGCATATATTATAGGAAGTAGTTAGTATTAAAAAAGTTAAAAACTAAACAACTGTCCTATCCTATGGACATATAGGTAACACTGACTTTTATAATAGGACTCCAAACAAATTGTTACATGTTTTTATTCGATTTTTTGGGTTCAGCGATTTTTAAAGCCATCAATAATTATGCTAGAAAGTATGAGGGTTTATAGCTAAAAGGCTCCGCATTACAATGACACTATAAATATTTCAAATGCAATTATCAGGTGGAAGACACAGATCTTGAAAGTCAGTTGTTGCTGGCCGACGCACTGGTATACGGACAGGCTATGTACAAACCTGCGCTCGTAATTGACGTCGCCTCTCTCGCACGTATGTAATTGTGTATTGTATAATAAGATTTTTATTTGGCATTTATTTGAGTACATACTTTTTTTTAATTAATATTTATTTATCCAAAAAATAATAACGTACTTGAAGGCGCAGTAACCAAACTATACAGTAAGACATCGCATTACGTAATATTATTTTGAATGCTGTATAATTTTGAACTATAATATTTATAGTATATTTTGGTTTTTAGTTCACCTTAACCGTTATTATATAAATTATGCAAATGCGAACTCGGCTTAAGAAGTTCTTTCCTATTTACAATTTTTGGTTACAGAAGTTAAAAGTAATCAGACGATGAAGTCTGATATATATAGATTATAGATGTTATTTCTTTCATTATTTATGGTTAGTTTAACAAATTGATATATTCTTGTACGTTGTGTTGTCAGCGGTGGGCGCGTCGTGCGCGTGCGCGTGCGTGTTCACGAACAGCGAGCACGTGTGCCGCGGCGCGCGGGACGCAGGTGCGCGCACGGGCGACCGCCTGTGGCGCCTGCCGCTGTGGGACTACTACCGCAGACAAGTGCGAGGTGAGAACACTTGGACACATTACAGTACTGATATCCTGATTGAAATTGCGTCTCGGCAACCAATTATAATGCGCAGGTTCAGATTAATGCAATTGCAGATTCGCAATTATACGTGCTTACCTAGGAACGAGAGGGTATCACTGTCATATTCTTAACCCTGGGCTGCTACTATGAATTTTCGTTAGGTACTATTCAGCATTTCAGAAGTATCACTTAATAAGAAATAAATGTATGTATCTAGATATCTAACCATGAATTGAAATGATTAATGGCGTATATTATTAATCTAAACCTCTAAAGGTGCAGAAACAAAAGTTTCGAAAAAATACGAAGCTTTCAACTCACTCATGGTTACAAGTCTAATTCGACTTTACCGGGGTTTTAATTACAGATGATCCATCTGTTGACTTGCGGAACAAAGGCTCAGGGACAGCTACTATTTGTAAGGGAGCAGCTTTCTTAAAGGTAATGTAATGGTAATGTTTTAGAAAGTAGTAGGCACAGGTATCAATCTTTATAAATGATTTCATTTGTAGGTTCTGTTATCACAATTGTAACAATTGATTTTGATTGATCAGGTCTGCTATTTTCGATTTGTTTTTTAAGTAGGTACATATTAATAAGAGATAATATATATTATTTGCATATAATAAAACTTCCAAGGATATAGTCATAAGTAGTATAGTCTAGTATATTAGATGATAAAGTCGTGAGCTTATGTACGCCAGCACTTCGTGTGCGGCGAGTGGCTGCACGTGGACACGTCGGGCGTCCGAGCGGGGGGCGCCGTGTATCTGCGACCCGGACGCGCTGCCGGCCGACCCGCGCGCACTATAGCCGCGTTCCTGGCCGACACCGCGCTCGCCGACAAGCACACCGATTCACACGCCGACAAACACGCTGACTCACCGCGGGATTCGTGACGTAGCCGGAACGACTAAGCTGTCTAGACGAGTGCACCCCGAGATTATTGTACTGTTTACCTAAATTTCCGGTATTGTCTGTATCGGTTTGCGAATGATCATAGTAATTCATAATTATTAGAATGCAAATTAATGATAGATCGGCCAAAATTATTGCTAATAAAATAATCAGCAGCATTTCTTTTGCCATCATCTACTAGACAAAAAACATTGCACCTTCATACTTATATGTCGAGGGAAATCTGAAATTTGTATATGTACAAGAATCATGTTAATTGATCACTGCGGAATCAAAAATTCTATTCAAAACATTTATTATCTGATATAGATATCTATAAATAGATTCAAATATTTTCTATTTGGTTGTTTCATAGTAAATGTAAATCATTTTGTAAAGTATTCATTTTTATTTAAGTAATAAATAAATTATATAACTAGGCTTTTTTTTAGTTATCTGATTCAAATCCTCATTTAAGTTTATGTATTTCTTATTTCAATAAAGAATAGTAACTTTGTATAGCCGTGGTGGCCTAGTGGTGAAAAGACGTGAATCTTGGCTGATGATTCTAAGTTAAAATATTTGTTTAATTTATGTTTCTAATTCATCTCGTGCTTGGCGGTGAAGGAAACCTGCATGTGGCGGATGAGATTATGCCACGTATACCCACCAACCTACATAGGAGCTCCGAACCTACTCCTTGAGACTTTGCTTTTACTTAGTAGTTATATTTAAAAAAAAAACCCTGGATTGCTGCCGATTGTAAAGAAATAGAGAAGACATTGTGCTTGCGAATTCAGTAGAGCAAGTTTTTTTTTAAATATCTGACTTTTCATTTGTTAATAGTGTTTGTTATTGTGCGGGACAAATTGTCTTTGAGTGTGCAAATGCGATTGGAAAGCAATCAGACACAACCGTAAAAAAGTTTATTGGTATGAATTTCTAGGTCTTTTATGAGGCACGAAAGTGTTAGCACTCCCAAGCTAGATCTCTTACTCCAGATGTGTAAGATAGTGATAAAATTAGTTTTGATTCTCTCTTCATTACTGAATTCAAGTATGAAATGTATATCTATATATATAAAAATGAATTGCTGTTCGTTAGTCTCGCTAAAACTCGAGACCTGCTGGACCGATTTGGCTAATTTTGGTCTTGAATTATTTGTGGAAGTCCAGGGAAGGTTTAGAAGGTGAGTAAGTATGATAATAATGCTAGGAATTTAATAAAAACAACTTTGTTTTTCCTTAGAAATAGGGATGGTCGATTATCATTGATTTTCGATGATCATAGATGTTCGACAATAAAACATAGATGTTTTAAAATTGATTTTGCTTTATTTAAAACATCGTTACATCTATTTCTCAAATTTAATAATTTCTTCCCTTTAGGACGACGCAAAGTTTACAAAAAAACACCGATGTCATCAATTAACATCGATGTTTAGTGCTCAATAAACATTGAGTATCAATGCTCGGTATCGATGTCATTATCGACGCCATAATCATGTTTTTGCAACATGGTAACCAACAAACCAATCAACAAATAGATCGAACCTTTATCGTCGATTGATTCCTCTTATGACAAAGAGTGCATTCTGCATCCTTCTATATCTTATTATACTCTTTGCTTCTATCTTTGTGACGGTTACAACTACGTGCGCGAGAACTTTCTTTACTTCGGTGATCCTTTGCGATGTGCTCTTTTTTTAACCTTTGTGATAATTACACTTTACTGCAAAGTGCGCGAGAATTTTTCTTACTTTGTTTACGATGCTGAGGAGAACATACTTAGGTCGTCGCAGTCAATCAAATATGCGAAGAGCTACTTCACGTGTTAACCGTACTAATGACCAGAAAGACACAGATCGAGAAAATAGTCGTATAAAATTAAATGTTAATAACATAATGAAATTGAGAGATCTCGCAGACTCAGTGCTCCTGTGATTCAGAAAAGATCCTGCATTCCACTGTGATCCAGCAAATAGATTATTGTGCCGACAAATCGTTAAAAATTGGGGAAATGACAATAATTGGTAAATATTGTAAGATGTTACAACACAGTGGTGAATCTGCTGGATTATGTTGTGCTGGAGGCAAAGTAAAATTGCCACAATTGGTCGCACCACCAGATCCCTTACGCTCTTTAGTTTCTGGGATGAGAAATGATTCTAAACACTTCTTGGCCAACATTCAAAAATATAACAACTGTTTCCAGATGACATCATGCCCACTTTCAAGGTATTATACTATAATAGATTTTTATAATATTCAAGTTGGAATTGTATTGGAATATGTATTAGAAATAATTATATACAAATCTTTTAAAATTACCGATACAAGGACAAGTTTATCACTTTTGGGTGCGCTATTACCACTACCAGATGCAGATCATCTATTTTTACAAATTTATTTTATGGGCAATTCAGATGCGGAAGTTGGTAAGCGTTGTGCTCACAATCCAACAGGGAAGAGAACCATTGTCCATGAATTACAATATTTTCTTCATCGGAACAACAATTTAGTAAACATGTTCAAAATAGCATTGGATCGAATGCCATCCGAAAGCCATAATGAAACATGTATCTGAAACACACAGGACTTAAGATATGTTACAATCTCCTTTGATCGTCTGGCAGGGGGAAGATGGATACCATTTTAAAAATTGAGACTGAACGATTGACATACATCCGTTTGAACCAAAGACAGCTTCGATCAGAAAAATACATTAATTATAAATGCTATGAAACAGTTGACCCAAAATTGCATGCAGTAGTTACCAAACACATGATACCCATGTATCTATCTGTATCTAAACTCTGCAAGGTTTTCAACTGTATGGTCGACAGCAAGTGTTCCAAGCGATTCCTAAGAGACCTTATTGCTGAAACTATCACGGGAAATGATAGATACTCATTGTATTGTCAGCGATCAGTTGCGGACAATGGTCGATTGGTAGTTGTGAGGGTAAAAGGACAAAATGTTGATGTAGACAATCGTTGGATTGTGCCATATTCGCCAATATTGTCCAAAGCTTTTGAAACTCACATTAATGTAGAACATTGTAACTCTGTGAAGTCTAAAGTACATATGTAATGTTAGCAAAGGTAGCGATATGGCCGTCTTCGCTATAACCGATGCAAATTATGAAGTATCACAGTACCAGATGGGTCGCTATGTAAGTAGAAACGAAGCAATTTGACGTATCTTTTCATTTGTGATCCAAGAAAGACAAATACAGTAGCCCAAAAAAAATATAATAATAAATTATATATTAATTACATGTGTAAAAAAAAATAAATAATATAACCTCATTTATAACAAGCATTTTTTTATTAATTACGAATTCATATTTTTTGTTTGAAAATTTATTTTATACGAAAGTTTAGCTTTTTTATTTATCGATTATGGCAGTACGAAGTCTGCCGGGTCAGCTAGTCAGTAATAAATAAATAAAAAATACTATAGTACTTACAAAAAATGTTAGGTTATGCGTAAAACGAAATCATTTACTGACATCCGGATATAAATGCTAATGTTGGTAGGTACATTACTTTCTAGAAACTTACAGAAAATGCAAAGATGTTGCCATATGTAAATGATTTCCCGAAAGTTATATATATTTAAATTAAATAGACTTGGATAAAGTCGCTACATCATATAAACAAAATAAGATCGTAAACTATTAAGAAATCGCTAGTACTTCATGAATTCGAAATAAAATAACTTAAAAAATTGCCTAAACTTTACTCAACTAGTAGCTAGCAGTCCGCCAGTCAGACAGTCAATGAAGTGAATTTTAATTCATTAAAATATATTAAAAAACCCTATGTAATCTATACAATTATTAAAAAGTATTTCATTCGTTTTTATAAATGATTTTCTGAACATTTAGAAGGAGTCTGAGAAATAGTTATGGAAACATTGCATTTATATGTCATTTTTCCAGTTTTGACTTCTATTCACGCATTAATTCACGACGTTTCTCGAAAAATATGAATTAGAGTTGTCTGCCGTTAGCCGATATTAGTAAAAGTCTGCTACTTTAATAGCTGTAGAGGTAACATATAAGTTAATATTAGTGTGAAAAATAGTGCTATGCATGGTTAATAGTTAATTTAATAAATAAGATCTTAGTAACAATCGTGAAGCCTTGAACTACATCTATTTGTGGTGATTAAAAAACGCCGATCATTGGTCACCTCGTGTTAACGTTGGGACTTTAAGATGGCCAAATGGGGAGAAGGTGATCCTCGGTGGATCGTGGAAGAACGCCCCGATGCAACAAATGTGAATAATTGGCATTGGACCGAGAAAAACGCAGGACCGTGGTCGAAAGATCAGTTAAAAGAGTTGCTGAATAATTTGAAGATAGCGCAAAATGGCATAGATTGTAAGATAACTGAAGTAGAAAAGATAGATGGTGAGGCCACTGCAAATAATAGGAAAGGGAAATTAATATTCTTTTATGAGTGGGACATAAAATTGAAGTGGGAAGGCTTATTGGCTGGTGCCAAGGATAAAGTGAAGGGAGAGATCCATATCCCGAATTTGTCTGAAGAAAATGATGTCAGTGAAGTAGATGTAAGTAATCATTTTATTTAATGTTTTATGTTAACAGTGTGAATCATATAATCATATCATCATCATTAAGCCTTTGAAATCATAAAAATTAAATTAAAAAGGCACAATTTATTAAAAATTATAAATGAAATAAATCAAAGCAAATTTGAATGTTATAATTTAGATTTATGATACAAACTCTTCAAAATATATATGTCATTATGTAGAAATACTAATATTATAATATATACAAATATGAATTAAAAATAATTACTGTATAAATCTTGTCCATATGGAATGGCAGTAAGTAAGCTAGAATGGTGCTATATTATACAAATATGAATTGTTTATATCTCCATTTTAAACTAATATTTTTCTCATATATTGAAATTTACTTTGCTGCCAGCAAAGCCTTGCCAGCATCTTCTAATAAGAAGGAAAGGAAACTTCTTGTACACTATATATTTAATATGAATAAAAACTACACAGATAAAAAAGAAAAAATATTAAATATTATATTATTATACATGAACCCTAAGCCATAAAAATGTTAAAAAAAATTTTTTTACATCAAATTTAACTCAATGGTTGCATCTCAATGTTAATGAAATTATAGTATGGAATTGTTGGTAACAGAAAATAAGTAGGTTCCAAAACTGCAATTTTGTTATTAGAAATCAAAAAGTTTATTTTCCTCTTTTCAATGGTATAAATATTACTTTCACATAGCTTATATTAAAAAAAATACTTTTGGGTATTTAATTACTCTGAAAGTAAGTGTATATAAAAATTATAACTGGAATTATCAATTTTAAAACTAAACTCAAAATTGTATTTATCACTCAAAATAATATTATATAAGCAGAATAAAAGTTGATAAACTTTGAAAACTTATCGTAGTAAATAGTTAATTTACCATACCATATGAAACAATTGCAAAGGTATAAATTTAGACCCTAGATCCAAGACCTTTCCAATGATATTATATTTAACCAAAGAGAACATTTTATCATATTAAAAATAAACTAAAGACAAAACTTTCTAATCTTAATAATGTAATGATTATATTATGTAATTAAATTTCATGTCATAGATACATCAGTTGATTATGCTTGATGTACAATTAAATAAACATTTTCATGTATTTCATGTATATTGTTACCTGTTTGTTACCTTGGCAAAAATAAAAAATAAAATAAAGTCACGTTGTGCTAAATATTGCAGATATTATGTATAATTTAAATTTGTATTTGCACCTTAATAAGTAAAGTAAAAAAAATAAGACCAAAATATTTTAAAGGGACATTTTAAACATTTCAGATGACTGTCACAATCAAAGGCAGTGGTGACGAAGCACAGAGAGTTAAAGCTTTTATGCATAATGTTGGAAGAGATGAGATTCGTAAGCAATTGAAAGAGTATATAAGAAGCTTGAAAGAGGAATTCTCAAAGGGCTTAATCCTGCCAAAGAAAGGTGAGGCCCCAGTAAAACCAGACAATGTCTCAACCATTACAAGTGGATTCAACAAAAAAATTAACATGGAGCCGGTAGTTACTTCCCAGAATAAACAAGTTGGTTGTAAATTAGACACTAAATCTATTGAATTATCGGAGTCTTTCCAATGTCGAGCTCATGAATTTTATGATGCTATGACACGAATAGAAATGGTGACTGCTTTCACCCAAGGTCATGTGAAGATGGAAGCAGAGAAAGGTGGCAAGTTTTCATTGTTTGGTGGTAATGTTAGTGGAGAATTCCGAGAACTAGTGCCAGGGAAGAAAATTGTACAGTACTGGAGATATAAACAGTGGCCTGATCAACATTTCTCTGAAGTCACTTTTAATATAGAAGAAAAGGTAATGTTTAGTATTCATTTTTTTATTTCAACTTTAAAATAAACCAATATTTAGAAATAACCACAAAGATAACAACAATTTTACAATGTGGTTGTGGTTTATAAATAGTATGAATTTTAATATATTTTTAACTAGTTGATGATTTTATTTAAATAAATGTTTAGATTTCCAATTTTAAAATACGTTTTCCAGCATAAATTAAAAATAATCATTCAATATAGAAGCCCGATGATTGCTAAAATCTATCAGCACTCTTTTACCAAATACTAAAATAGTTACTTTGTTCATTCCAGGATGATCATACGTTAGTAACTCTGAAGCAGGATCTTGTTCCAGCAACAGAGGTTGATCAAACACGTGACAACTGGAGGCGGTATTACTTTGACAGCATTAAGCGGGCATTCGGATTTGGTGCCTTCCTGTGATCTGAAGATGGCTTAGAGAAATTAGGTAGTCATATTTAAGACTTCAAATTGGGTTCGACTTGTAATGCTTAACAATAGAATTATCAAAATTTTTGCAATTTGTAAATAGACATTGAAATTGGATTCCAATGCATATGCTAAATTATTCTAAAACAATTGTTTCGCCTATTTTATTATTTTGTCTGCCTCGTTGGTCTATTAAGACACATCTTATATAAATAAGGCCACAGAACCCGAGGGCCTGGGTTCAAATCCCAAGGCGGGCCAATAAAAAAATATTTTTTTATAGAAAAATACTCAGAAACAGCTGGAAGTTGGAGAATAAAGTGTATATGTGTTTGCGCCCACACTTGTACTTTATAATACGTACTGCATAGTTAGTTGATCTTGTGGAAATCGGTCAGGACGACATCATCATAATCTTCTCTTTAAAAAATATTTTTTACATTAATTTATTAATACTAAACATTTTAGAATACACTTTTTTTTCAGGTTGAATTGTATCACTGCTAACACATTGAAGACAATTTTTATTGGAACATATGCAACATTAATTCGTACACTTAATAAGACTTTGTGATTTGGAATCCATTTTTTTTTCAAAACACACTCGCTTTAGTATTTGTATACATTTAAAGCGTAAAAGAATAGGTATAAACATGTCTCATTGCTTTATTAGCTAATGCATTGTGAAACAGATTAATCTATGGATTTTTCAATAAATTATGTTAGGAAGCAAATGTGGTTTTATTTTTTATTTTTCTAATACCATTATTGAGCATATGTCAGTCATTAATATTGATAGTTACCTGTGTAAATTTGCCTATGATATAATAAATACTCTTATTTTAATTTAAAATCGGCAGACACACTGGTAAACAGGCTACCTGCCGATAAGTGGTCTTTGCCCATAAGCAACCCTCACCAAGCTCGGGAAGTAAGATGTCTTCTTTCTGAAATTACTCTTGGATCTGGCTGGACTGGCTCACTTGTAGTATACACACAGTATACACATTTTATATAGTAAAATCCTAAATATTTTTTGATTTTGAATCATAAAAGCAAATTATTGTTTGTTTAATCTGTATATTACGTGACCTAAAACACGTGGTGTGACGTCATGCAGGCAAAAACTGTCAATTCAGTGTAAGCAGCTGTATCAAGCTGTTCATAGTACATAATTGTAGGGTATGCTATCTACTTTATTTAAATATAAACAGGAAAAAGGGCAAAATATTATTAGATTCTAATAAGGTGATTTTACTCATATTGAATAAATATTAATTAACCTAACATACCTAAATAGAATCGACTTTTAGTAGATAATAATCTCGTTTGCGTGTTTCAACCAAACATTCTTCATCTAATCATCTGGCACTTTGACAAGAACTTTTCTAGAGTTTTAATGCTAGTATTTGTACAACTAGATACTACAAACCCATGAAAGCGATTGAAATTCATTATTTTCCCAAAACCAAATATTTTTAACCGTTAACGTTGAATGAGTACCGGCCGTGCATACACGACTGTTGTTTTTAACAATCTGACGTCATCAAAATTACTGTCAGGGTTTTTGCGGGATTAATATTATGGCAAGAAAGACTGTTTATTTTGCCGAAATGTATTTTTTGTGGATTTTTATTAGGAAAATCAAAATTTTGAAGCGTTTTTTCTAACATAGTACCAACAATTCAACATTTCAAACCCTATTACTTAAAAATATTTTTTTGTAAATTTCAATTTTAAGGAATAGGATAAATGATACTCGAATATTTATATATTTTACTCGTACGAAGTTGAGACAGTAGTAATTGATAAATGGATAAAAAGTCGTGTAAACAGAAACGTTTATATTTGTCGCGTAGTTATTAGCCAATCAGAACTCATTTCAAACAAAAACTCTAGGCTTATTGTTTCGATTAACAGAATGTCCCAATGCGAAATAACCAAAAAGGATAATAAATTTCACTCTTTATCTTCGTAAACATCAAAAAATTTTAATGATCACGCAGATTTTTAACAAAAAGTTTCATTAATAAATAAATTCACAATCCAATCTCATCATCTCTCGATCCTAAAATCGTCTATATGTTATTGGTCAAAGATAATATAAATAATGATGAGCTTCACCGAGCCATGACCGGAGCAATTCTGTGGCGTAACGTACCCAACATTATGAAAAAACGTTGCCCGCAACCTTTGTCATGTCATGTCACTGGCTAGGCTCTGACCTATAGATGACCAAAAAAGGGATTAGTTAGGTAGATTAATAGGTACTTTTAATTGTTGAGAACGCTCAAATGTGGCTTGAAATTATAGTATATTTTCGAACAAGATAAAAAAAAGGATATAGAAGCAACTTCGTTCCTTGTCCGGCCATATTAATGACGACTATCATTACATTTAAAAGTTATAAACGTAACATATTATAAATACGTACAAGAATTGGTGTTATCAGTTGACCTGTAACGAGATCAATAAATTAAGAGTTCCTTATCGACTAGTACTCGTTGTGAAATGATACAGACATGCGGTGTTTATTGTTGCTTTTGTTTTTGGTAAGCTATTTTTATATTAAACAAAACATTGTAATTATATAACATTTATCATTTAAAAATAAATATATATATTTCTACGGGTATATCTAATAGCCAATATTATTACGTAATTAACTATGCTTTCTCAGTGTCTTAATAAAATATTTATTAATAAACTTAGTGTCACTTACAAATAGTTACAATGAAAAGTTTGTTATAATATTTGAAAATATAACATAACTTTTTGTTTACACTGTCTTCGGTAATTCTGGGGAAACAATATTTAGACTAATTTGAATGTAACACAAAAAATCATCCTATGTGTCTTTATTTTTGTACATATCTGTTTTAATTGTTTACGATACGATGTTAAGTAAACATTTTGTACCTACCTACGTCTAAAATTTAGACTGATTTTCTGTTCCTATTTAGAGTTTAGACTCTAAATAGGAACAGTAAATCAGTGTAAACTATAGTTTTGGTAAGGAGGTGGTGGGAAGTATGATTATATGCATGTACACAATGACATAGATATTTTTAACTGACATAAAGTTCTAGAATATTCTTACATGAATAGTTCAGATTGTTATCCGAACCGTTTGATTACTGATTAGTTTAATTGCTGAGTTTAATAGTTCTTCTATTTGGAATCTACATTCCGTGTAGCAACTTTCAATTTGTTTTAAAAATCTTATAAAATTGACTTTCAAATGTGCTCGTTATAGTTTTATATACGTACATATAAAATTCTTTGCTCTAACTGACAATCAAATCACAGCTAAAGCCACTGAGCCTAGAAAGTTTTAATTTGGTTTATTTTACAACATAAGCATGCCTTAATATAGAATTATTGGAAATTTCAATTTTAAGAGGTCTTTTTTAAACCAATTTAAATATCTCTTGAAGCTCAAATTCCGAGATTGAAAATGTCCCGAACTGGTATATTAGCTAACGTTTCTCTGTTCCAAGCGCAGAAATATAAGGGTAGGTACTATAATACAACAACACGACTTGTATTTTGTGTAGTAGACGTAATTATCATCACAAATAACTGTGATATGAAAGCAAATAATTTTGTTTATTTTCAAATTAGATAAATACCTATTATTGATGCTATTTGATCGGTCATTATTCGTACTAAGGTACGAACAAAATTTTTCATTCAACTTCTTTACTACAGTAAAAATCTTGAAACTTAAGTACCTATATAAAGTTTCATGTGCCGTACAATCAAATGCTCTTGATATATTCCGTGACCAGGAGATCAGAGAGATCTTTGTACGAGATCATCGGAGAGGTCTTTGTTAAGCAGTGAAATGCGTTTGGCTGAATCATGATGATGAAGGAATAATCGAGGTCATAGTATTCTTATCACTATTAAGTTATTATCTTGTTAAATTACTAAGTACGATATATTTTAAATATTATTACAAAGTCCTCCTATATCGACCCTACCAATACGCCTTCTAGCCTACTGTAAAATATAATAGAAAATAGTTTTGACATAGTCAATTTTACTACTTTTTACTAATTTGAAATATTCCTAACATTCATGACCCATTTAATTAATCGTTCTACAAATCAAATAAAATGACATATAATTTATTGAAGTAGCCTTTTATAAGCAACTTGAATCGTCATTTTACAGAATAATATTAAATGTTAATATACTATGATTCCAAATTATGTAGATTCTGTCGCGAAGAACCGTCAAGGAATTCAGTAAAGTTACCGCTTTCCAACGTTTTAAATACCTACAATTTGGCTATAGGTTGACATGGCGCGAACAAATACAAGATCTCTTTTTCATTTATTTCATCATTAAAATCCTCAATAAAATCTTAATACCTCTACAGTATTAAGATCTTAGTGATACCTATATGTATTATAAAATTAGGTACATATAATGTTTTTTGTGGTTTATTTTCTAGGTATACGATCAAAGCAACGGAAAATTGTATATAGGTGGTAACCGTTTGGTAAGTATATTTCGCTTATATTTGTAAATATAATTTAAAGCTTTTTCCGAATTAGTTAATTAGTTTAAATAGGTACTAATTTTCACAAAAAATCACAAAATTTTTATCTAATGTACATAAACAATATAATTCTCCTTTTAACTTTATTTAGAAACTTGTCAGTGGATCCTCACAGAGTAAGACAGACATACTTTCAAGCTTATAATATTAATAACATGTATAATTTTATTTCCATTAGTGTCAAAAATGGAGCTGTTTTAATGAGAAACTTAATCTGACTATTTTACCATCAAAAGAGCAGTACGGTGTTTTCTTAAGAAGTAATCTACCTGAAGACTGGCAGAATGTAGTCGATATTGCATTGGATGCTTGTTATGAAAATACACCTAGGACATACAGTAAAGCTTGCCCTGGACAAGCGTTAATACACTGCATTGTAGATCAATTAAATAAGGTACGTTTAGATTTTTAATCAACTTTGGAAAACTTTAGCGGGTGTCGAATATAACGATTGAGGGTTAGGATGGAACATATTGATGAATATATTAGTTCTGATTTGTTTTAACTAGTATACCCATTTTTAGTTCTTTATTTTGTCTTCAAAATCATAGTAAGTAGGTCCAATTGATTTCAGTATAGCTCGTATATCTTAAACGTTAAATTTTCATCCTCCTCGGTCGTGTTTTGTTTTAATTATTTATATATCGTTTAGAATTGTCCTGCTGAATACTGGAAAAAGGAAGATGCCTGCGCCACACTTCAATCACTTGCCGTATCTGACGCTACTTACCTGTTTTCACAGAGGTAAAAAGTACTATTAAATATATTGAAAGACAATATCTAAGTATTTTCTCAGGTCCCTGTGACGATTGTCAAATTTGCATTATATAGATTATGTATTAATCAACACTAATATTAGTTTTTTTTTTAATTTAGAATAAAAATACACGTCTTCCGTATTAAAAAAAGAAATATCTTTAATCCAAAACGTGCAATCCAATACGATTGTCTTATTCAATTATTTGTACCCTTTCAGCCGGTATAATGATTTTGAAAAGAATTTACTTGTTGAAAGAAGACCTGAGATGTTTATGAGAAATGTAAGTGAATTTAACTAATAATAATGATAAATAAAATGTATTATTTTTGTCCTTAGTGGTTTTGAATAATAAATTCGAGAAGTATTTTTATTTTAATTAAGAATTTTGCAGAAGGCATGGTCGAAGGTGCTAGTATTTTGAATAAGGAATCTTTTAAGACATCATTCGTCACCATAGTAAAAATAGAACATCAATATTCTATAATTGAATGTGATGGCTTTGCTTGTTGTAACGAGTTGTCCTTTGAGGACAGATAACTTTGTTTTTATCAATTATTATTCGCAAAAATTTGAAACTAAAGTGTGAAAGGTCTGAAACTAAAAATGTTTTCTTATTTGCAAAATAATGAACGAGACCGCAAATATTTGTTAATTTTGATTCCTCTGATGAGAAACTAAAATCTGAGAGAGCCAGGAACATAATATTTGGTAAACATTCCCATGATATGTACTCCATAAAACTTGTGAATTAAAATATATTTGATGATATTAATCATCATCAGAAGATAGTGATAAATAAGTTTTAATATTTTGTTTCAAGTACTTCAACAACAAATGCTGCGATTTGCCCTCGATGTTCAACAGTACATTAAAGGAATGCGGTTTTAAGAATCTAATCCACTATCATGTATTTATGACACAGAAAAAATACGATCCCTTATCTCATACAACAGAAAAGGTAACAAAATAATCAACTTATTCATATTTCTTTAATCATCACATTGTGTACTAGGGAGCTCAGGTTATTATAGGTAATGTAAAATTAGAATTGACATGAGTCAACATCACGAATTCAGTAATTTATACTGAATTCGTGATAAAAAATACTAAATGGTCTTATTAGGATGGTATAAACGGATACATTTGTTAAGTAACTAAGTCGTAATTTGAAAATAGTATTGTGCCCTTTTGCCCGAATTTCAGTCACAGCAACGAAATCAGGGAACGTGTGCACGAACACAAGGACATTTAGTTTCGTAATTCTCATGTAATCCAATCAAGGGGAGGCCAATACGACCGAAGATATATCAGGCACAGGACCGATGGATTAACGTGCTTTTCGTGTGTGTCACGATATCAATTTCCTAGCTCTAAATTACTAAATCTGCAGACGAAAGAACATATACTTACATTCTATCGACTATTTGTTATATAGTCATTATGTATTAATATTATTAGTTAAACACTATTAAATTTATATTTAATAATATAATTAAAAAAACATACATATATGTTACAGGCAACGCTGGCAACAACTTATTCTGAAAATAAACCAAACATAGACAATTTTATTTTTAATGAATACGAGGAGGTAATTATAAACTATTATTACGCGCTTTTTCTTTTTAGGAAATCGTTAATTTTTCATTATTTAATCATTAAAATATGTAATATACATGTTTTATATGCTGTCAAATATTTTTTAGCCGATCGATCCCTTAGACTGCTGTGATATGAATGGTTTTATACGAAACGAATGGCGATCCGAATGTGATTTTAAATTGAAATGGGATGACGACAACAGATTAACTATTGTTAATAACAGTGAATATATGACTACAACTGAGACACAGAGATCTCTTAAAAATAGGGACGTTCAAATCGTACCTATATCCGTAAGTTGACAAAGGCTTTCAATAAATAAAATATTTTAGAGTAATTTCCTTCTATTTTAAGATTGTTTTTAGTGCGAACAACAAAACTGCGTGTTCAGAAAGCTAAATATTATATCCGAAGGAGTTGTAGATAAGGATGCATTTTCGAAGTTACTGGATAACATGACAAAAATACATCCGGAATGGAGCAAGTCCAAAGCGAGGGTTGTCACTCAATGCTTGAACAAACCGATAATTGGATATGATGCCGATTGCGAAATCAACAAAATATTGGCGTGTACTTTTGATATACTCACTGAGGTAAGTTACAAGGAAATAACAAAATTCTAAATGTCTGAGCTTCTAAGCGAGATCCAAATCATAAAACTTGTAAGTTTTACTAGTGGCGGCGCTTCGGTGTAAGTCTTTTAGGATCGGTGCCACCACTACTCAGCAGTCATTACCAAGGGCGGACCTGGTACCTCGGCTGCCTTATGCCTACGGAATATTGACCCCCTTACTTCCTGAACCTTTTCATTATTGGAAGCTCCATAAAATTATTATACTAATTTTATTAAAAAACTACTACAGGTCTAACTAAATACTAAAGAAAATGATACGATATTAATTTAATTTATACCCTTTTTAGGGCTTACGAATAATTAAGCTTCCTACCAGTAAAAAAAAAACAAAACTGATAAATTTTGTAATTCGTTTCGCAGATTAGCCCCTACATACAAAGAAACAAATTGTACCAATTTAATATTAGTATAGATTATTGTTATACATTGAGTATGTTAAATAATTAAGAGAATAGAAATGAACTTAAATAAACTTTTGTTTCAGAATTGTCCCGTTGTAAATAGTAACGATTCTTGCAAGTAAGTGTTAGTTCAAAATAATTGAAATATATATTTAATTTCTTAACCAATAACAACGTAAGACAAGTAAAATTGAATTAAATAATAAGTTGTAATTAATTCTCTGATTTTCAGACATTCCACTTCAGTGAACGAAGGAGTGATTTGCCAAATAAGCTCTTCAAAATATAGACCAGTAAGTTTGAATCAAGTTTGTCATGGGTTCATATTCTTGAAATAATCGTCAGTGATTAATTACTAATTTTATTTTATGCACAGGTGTGGTGTGTATTTTAAAATGATTTAAAATATTATTTCCATTAGGAATTATAACATAGACGCTTGTCACATCAATAGTCTAAATTAAAAGCGTAGAAGTACAGAGTGCAGAAGGCACTAAATTCTCTGGTATTACTTTGAAAATTTTGTTTTAGTGTTTTTTTTTTCAGTTAGGTTAAAAAATATATGGACTTTTAACGTCTAGACCAGTCGACCAGTTTTACTTAACCGATTGCTAAGCTTGGGAATGGTGACAATTTTATCCAGCGTAGTAAGCAATGTGAACCGCCATATAAAATGTTGGTTTAATAAAAAAACTTTTGTCTGATGTATAGAATTATCATAATTATACTTACGTCTTTTTTCTTCACTAAATATGTCCCTGATTGCGACTACTAAGATTGTTTGCAAAACTTTAATATTATTTTCATAAATGCTTTAAGTAATACAGCTTGAAATTGATACCTTATCTCTGAAATCGACTGAATAGCTGTTTAAAGTTGAAGATGATTCCAATTTACATATATTTTCAATAATTACTTTAACAAATAACCCCTCCGTGTATTTTGTCCAAGTTCTCGTATGGAACGTTTTAAGATGAGGAACAGCATCAGGTTGTACTCCTATTATTAATTTATAATTCAATTATTCAGAGACATCGTCGTCAATTCTGCGACGTACCCAATTTCATACCTTCAAAAATTAGTTCTGAATGTGGAGTTAACATGATCTACAAACTAGATTACGTCCCAGAACCAGCTGCTAAGAGTAAAACTTGGAGCGAGGTTGTGAATGTAAGTATTTTGCTTAGTAGTAGTTAATTGCTTAAGTAAAAGCTTTCTATTTACCAAATATATTATGAAATATTAACCATCGTTTACATATAGTGCGCCATCAACACGTTGTGTACGTGCGTGTACCCGAAGTATCTGTTGTTACATTGGTTTACTCCCCCTTCAAAAAGGTTATTAATGTTCAAAATTTTCAGTGTAAACATTCCACAAAATCATCGACGTGTCTTCTCAAGAAGATGGATGTTCTAAATAAATACGGTTTTATTGATCGTTTTAAGATGAGAAACAGCATCAGATTGTATTCAGAAGATTTTCCTCCCCTATATGAAGATATGTACAAAAATGTTTTTGATACAGCACCGTTATACAGGGACCATTGTAGCACTTCTAAAAAACTTCTAAATTTAATCGATTCTATGTTTACGGTAAGTTTTGTAGCTGTCATCTTATGTTTGTTGTTTGAATTTGTTCTACTAATTCTCAACATTAAAAGGATAATTTGACAAAGAGTTTTTAGACCACTAAGGTTTAAATTTATTTTAATAAATTAGTGGGCATGTAATGTTGGATATTAGTCAATAATAGTAAAAGTCACGCTGCTCCATTGAAGTTTGGTGTTAATACAATGTTTATATTTTGACAGAAGAAGATTTTTTTTTAATGAAATCTACTTGGTCCAAAATTTGTACATTTTTTATTGTTCTATGATAATGATCCTATCACAAAGTTACACAACAACTCACCGACGTCATGACATTGCTAATTATTATTATTATTCAATGAAAACCTATTAATAATTATATGCGTGACATAAGATAATAAATATAGTCTATTCTAATTGAAGAAGGATCGAAGATAAACGAACCTTACATTTACGTATTTTAGGAGATTTGATCTATTACCTCAACTTTATTGGACTCTACTAACAGTTTTTGATTGATGTATATTTATTTATATACCAAAGTTCCGATAACATTTTGGAAATGTTCAAATCGCCATTATTTCCCAAATACATAATGAACGATTCTCATAGATTATTCTAGCTGTCGACCAATGATATCGCGCTAATTTGATGTCAAATGTTGTTAATTTGGCTTTTGTGTTCTTGTGGTTGTAATAGCCCATTTATATTTAATGATTTTATTAACAACGAAACTCAAATTAATTGGTTATTTCAGAGTTGTCCATTTTTAAAATTTAAAAAAGACGAAAAGTGTACAGGTCTCATGAAAAAAATAAGAAGATTGTCGGATTTGGATACATTTAAACGAAGACTTTCCACGTCAGAAGACTATTCGAAAAAAAATCGAATAACTCTAATGAAGAGAACTCCTTTGTATGATTTTGGAATTTTTGCTGGTGGAAACGTTCCTCCGGTAAAAGTGATAGATGTGAAACCAACAGAGAAAATTTTAGTTATTCAACCAGTGTACGCTCGAATGACTGAAGGTCCAGTTTTTATAAATTCCCTTCACAATGATGGCGTTTTCAGATCGTGATCTACAAAAATATCGCTATCTTTTTCTAACGTATACATTTTATGAGATAAAGATAAATGACTACTTTAAATTGACTAGAGATTTGATTATGCGATAAACACGATGTTTTTAGACAATAACCTGAAAAGTATAGGTTTTCTTATGTAATACTTAAAAATAATGTACAATTAGATTAATAAGATTGAAAGAGATACGGATGTCAAGATTGTTTAAGTGATTTATATTTTGTAGAATAAAATATTATAAATACGAAATTTGTTTTCAGTTGCCCTCACTCCTTATTTAGTGAAATTCGTTATATTTTGCAAACATGGTATTCATATTTGATTTATTTAAATGTGTTTAAGTTTTATAAAATAAGAAATAAAACAAATTTTCGAAGCAATATGTGTATTTATAGTTATTATATATACTGTCACAGAAACTATTGTACTTATAATTATTCTTAAAATCCTACATTTTATTACAAGAATCTGTAGCAATGTGGGTCTGCAATATTTTTTCAGTCTTATAAATTTCGAAAAGATTGGTTTATTGTAAATAGTTTCATAAAGAAGTTTTATAAAACATCGATTTCATAAATTCCGTCGAAATCGAGTACGATTAAAATTCGATAAAATATATTGTAATTTCATCCGTAAAATAAATAATTAAAACACGCTATATAATAGTTACAATCAAAACCACACAAGATATTAATTTTGATACCATTTTGTTTTTTCAATACATTAAGCTTTTATTTTGTTTATAATTTTTTTATCTAAAATATAAGTAATAAATTAAAATAAAGCAAGAAAATGGGCATGCGAGTTTTACTCAAGACTATTTTTTTAACAATAATAACAAAAAAATACTAATAATAACGTCTACTTTAAATTCATTCTAATAACTTACGTATATGTAATTCCATATTTCAAAGTCAAATTTAAAATCAAATAAATGAGTTACGAAAAATAAGACAGATAACATAAGGCAAGCCAAAATTTTAGGTTTTATATATTCGAGTCGATAAAAACTAAAATTTCTAAACTATACATTTCCATGTATTAAGATACAATAAGAAATAATACTTACTTATTTACAGAAACATTTTGATCGAGATAATTCTGTTATTGCCTAGTATGCAACTAAAACTAAAATTTGAGAAAACTCAACAGTTATGGTTGTTTAAAAAAAAAAAAACAACTTTTTAATCGCACTTACGCTAACATGAATGTGCCAGCACTAATAATAATAGATCTTACATATACACAAAGAAATATGAATCGAAATATTATTATTTAAAATAAGTAAATTATACAAGCATATAACATATTTCACGCAACGGGATTCAATACGAATTGTATAAGACTTATACATACATATATAGTTCAACAAACGAACGATATTCACAGTACGGACATACATTTTTATTTTTATTTTCAATTTTTAAATCACGTAAATCAAAACCTAAATGCAACAATCACAAAATTTTACTATCGAATTATTTACCACACCATTAAGGAACATCGGAGCCAATACAAACGTCACTGTAGTATCAAGTCTTTATATAATGATAAAGTTTATATAAGTTGATAAATCTGTACGTTATCGGAGCGGAGGAGAAGTTTACGGCATGTTTAGACTTATGCTATCATAGTTTCTCATCGATCGGGTATCGGCGTTTAGATTGTGGGTCCCAGTATTGATCCTCGTCAGGATCTCCTGCTGGAGGGCTTTCAGAGTCCTCATGGCAGACATGTCCGTGGAAGGAGCGAGGAGCAAGGCTCGTCGCGCGTGAGGCAAGGCGTCGGACGGCTTGTTGAGGGCTAAGATGGCGCGAGCCATCGCGTACGAGCACTCGAACGCGTTGGGCCGCAACACGGACGCGCGCGCCGCCAAGTCCAACGCCTCCGAGGGTTCCTGTCGATTCAATAATTCTCTAAATAATTCATTATTCATTCTTAAGTCTAAATAATCAATCAAAAATATATTTGATTATACATCGATTTTTATTGCATAAGTATTTCAATAGATTATAGTTTAGTAGTTGATGTTCTTAAACATATATATGAACAATCTACGTATATAATTGTTTTAGTTTGCAGATATATTTACTAATGCTGTTGGTTTGTATCATCTTTATATTTACCGATTAGTTGAATTTATTTAAACGATACTTACATTAAGTTTCCTCTTACACCTAGACATGTTCAGCAAGAGGTTCGTTTTTAATTGCACGAAGGCAGACACGTGTTCGTGTGGAACAGGTTGAGTGGAAGGCGTCGTTAGGCCCTCGTCGCTGATGAGCGGATTGATCTTCTTGAGTGCGTAGTGGTAGCGGTGAGCGGCTTCGGACGGACGGTTCTTACGGTACAGCATGTTCCCGTCTTCAAGCAACTTGTTTAGGAGTATTAGCCTGAAATTGTTTTTATATTAGTATTAAATAAAATCATGGATATTAATATTTTAATACAATAGAAAAGTGTATAACAACTTAATTTAATAATTTGTGTTGTTTAAAATGACGAATAAAATGAAAACTTACATAAATTCTGGTTTGCCTGTTGCCATTACCCATGTCGTGGGACCGAGTTTAGCCCCTTTTCTCAAAAAGCAATTGACCACCTAGAAATTAACACAAATTTGTAATATAGTAAAACAATATCATTGAACATAGATTTAATAAGAGCACTTATAAAACTGTTGAAATAAACGGTTGGAATTTACGAAAATGTTATACTACTCACAGGAACATTCCGTTGTCCAATAGCTCTGTCTAAAGGTCTCAGTCCGCTATGATCGACTCTCTCCAGAGATGCTCCGCGTTCTAACAAGAGTTCTACTAATTCAGCTGGACCTCCACAAGCGAGGCCTAGTGGTGTTCGTCCGCTTCCATCTGGTTGATCTATAATATTAAAAATATACATATAGTAATTTAATAAGGTATATTTTATGATTACAAAAACATTATTATATTTATTATTTACATCTAATAAAATCAATTTACTCACCGATTGTAGCTCCTTTGTCTAATAACACTTGTATTGTCGGTATTCTTGATCGTAGACTTGCCCACCCTAGCGGCGATATACCGTCAGCATCAACTGCATCTGGATCAGCACCTAAGGAAAAAATAAAATAAGTTACATATCTCACATTCTGTAAATATGCTTTGAATGTAGCACATTGTAAAAAAGCAATGTTCATCAAATGTGAAATTTATGTTAATAGAAATTTTAAACTTACAATGTTCTAAAAGCATTTCTACGACCTCAGCATGACCTTCAGCCGCTGCCAATATTAGAGGGTTTTTTCCTCCAGATCCCATCACGTCTGCTCCAGAATCTAATAATCTCAGTACCAAAGCTGTTCTGCCGTTCTTCGAAGCTAAAGCTAAGGGAGACATTTGTCTTGCGTTTAAAGAGTATGGTGTTGCTCCTCGGATGAGAAGAGCATCAGCGATAGCAGCGTTTCCAGTAGAGCAAGCTGCTGTAAGAGCGGTCTCACCGGTTACAGGGCAGATACCGTCAGGCTGTAAAATATAATTAAGATTAATAACTTTGAACATAATTAAGTCAGTTCATTGACTTGAAAAGTGGTCGATTCTGGAGATTTTAATGGCGTATAACTACTAATATATTTTCTAGGAATATTAATTAAACATGTTGTTAAAATGATTGTGACACTTACAATTAACTCTGCTGTATCCAAAAGATATTCTACTATATCTAAATGCCCATTTTGAGCAGCGGCTATTAGAGCATGCCTAGAACCAGGCACTAATTGTTCAATATTGTCCTCATCTATTTCTATTGAATTCCTGTCCTCTTTTCCTGTCTGGCATCCCAAGAGATATATTACGGTATCTCGATGACCATTTTTAGCTGCATGTACAAGCGGAGTCTGTTCTGCTGTATCGGTGTGACTTAGTGAAGCACCTGTAATATAAATTTAAATATTTAACTTTATGAATGTCTTATAAAACGGATTTTAGTATAAACGATAAAATAGTTTCATCTCCTTACCTGATGCTATTAACATTCTAGCGACATCAGTGTGACCTCTTTGACATGCTAATGATAAAGCTGAACACCCTTGAGAGTTTGTCATTTCCAGATCAGCTCCGAATTCAATGAGTAATCCAACCATTGATATAATTCCTTGATAAGCATACATGCACAATAATGGCGCATTTCCAAGACAATCTGTTATCTGATTTGGCGATCCTCCTGCTAATAGCATTAGACGTGAAACCTTCACATTTGGAGTGTATATATTCCTCAAGTTAGCAACGGCTTCACCGACATTTGCAGAACTCGTAGCGACCATATTGGCTTGCAAATCTCGAGGACATAACCCTAATTGCGCTGGGCCCATGTTTCTGTACATATGAGCTTTTAGAATGTGATGTCCTAATTCCATAGATTTCTCTGGATCTAAAGGAGCCTGCACCCTTGATAGTCTAAAGGCAATACCACAATGTCCAGCTCTTAAGTCACACAAAAATTTGGAGCTTTCATTATCATCGCGACGTATTAACCACTCCCTGAATGATGGATGGAAGAACATATAAGTGTTGTCAATACGCTTTACGAGAAAGTCACTAAGACTTTCAAATCTGTGGCAAAATTCTTCCCATGGTAAGAATGTGTCGACAAGTAAAGAGTTGACCGAATAATAAATTTCTACCAAAGTAAGCGGGTATAAGGCAGCTAAGCAAACACTTAATATGTGTGTCACCTTTTCAAACGACTGTACGGTGGGAAATCTTAAATTGAATTGAAGTAAAAATATTTGTGCTAGTGATATGGGTACAACTTTGTAATTTGTTGATTTCACAACTATGTGGCTTCTTTCAAGAAGATCCAAAATTAGTTTTAAGAACAAGAAAGATCCTTGGCTCAAATGAAGAACGTATTGAGCAAACTTCATAACCGAGTTATGTACGCCTTCAGTTTTTCCCGTTGAACTTTTAATATTTGTCTCTATTATGGGTGCAGCTTGAACTCTTGCGTTGAAGTATTCAAGCAAATCTTTATGTACATTGTCCGATTCGTCCAAACCCAGTCTTGTGTACGGTAATTGTTTCGTTAGTTCAAGAAATTGTGTTCTAATAGTTGCTACAACTTTGAGCCAAGAGGGCATTTCAGGAACGTGTCTTATTAGAAAAGAAGCGATTGTATATCCGTGATCTGGTCTATGATATTCAGCTTCACAGAGACCATCAACAAGAATTATGCTGTTTGTTGAATCTATGCTTCCATTCTTTCGCAAAATTATAAGCGGTTCTATGATTCCTCTCATGAAAGCCAAATCCGGGTCTGCTATGCATTCTTTTAAAGAGAGGCAAGCTAACAGATGCGGTTCGCTCAATAGGTATTCTCTGTACGCTTGCAGCCTTGGTGCTTGGCAAAGTTGTGCTGCAAGTGAGTGGACGAATTCGCCTACTAGGCATGTGCTGTTGTTGTCGGCCTGCGAATAATTGTATACGTTTATGTTAATACATATATTTTGATATTTAAACAACAACAACAACAAAAAATATTTGAATGATATATAAAATGTGCCATACCTGACAGAAATGATATGCGACGACTTGTGATGCTAGATGAGTGACCATTCCTGCTGCAACTTCTTCAGGCAAGACTTCCCTTATATCTGACTGCTCTCTTAGCTCCTCATATTCGAAGTTTCTTTTACGACCAAAGCACGAATATTCCACGAGTTGAAGAATTAACGCTGTCTTTCCTGTGCCTGGGCATCCTGAGATTAGTATACCTGTAATGAAGATTTAGAATTTAAAATCGGGAACTATTGTTAATTAGGAAATTAACTGATATACAATATCTTACCAGAAGAAGTCGACGCCAATGCTTTTTCCATATCTCTTATCAACCAATGTCTTCCAGAAAAGACATTTTCGTTTTCACTCGAAGGCACTTCAAAGAATAATGGTCGTAGAGTCAGTTGAGGTGTGGGATGAACTATAATAATGAAAAAAAACAATGCATTAAAATAACTTTATCCGGAATTATCATTTGTCTTTAATACTTAAATTCTGATTTATATTATAAAATTCGAATAAATTATTGATTTTTTTATAAAATTATATTCATTTTTTGTTTAATATAAACAATCAATATTTTTAGTACCTTTCTTCAATTCTGAAGATGTAGTAGATTGCTTACTGCTGACCCGAGCTGACCGTCTGGCCGCTGTCTTCCTGTTTTTAAAGAAGCCGCTCGACATCCGTGTCAATTCTTCCCGACCATTTTGCAACGCTAAAGGTAAAAACATTATGGAATTAATTATTATTACTTTGAAAAATCGGTATGGCCAAATAATAATACAGGAAGATGAGTTATATTATATTCATATGCATATAATTATTCAAGGAAATTGTAATGTATTGTTGGTATGATTAAAATTTGACTATTTAATGTCAAAGCAAAGACGTCGCAGTACGCGGTTTATAGTTTCGAGGCACGGGTGTACTTTGTATACATGTGCACTCTACCCTTCACGCTCATAGTAGGGATGATAGACATTTTTTAAGAAATCCGCTAGCTATCGAAGAACTTATTTTATGTAACTTTTCTGAAAAAAAAGTCAAGTAAATTTTATATCAACGAACCATTAACAGAGTGCCTTCTGCTGCCAGGACTGGATGATGAACAGTTGCTAGCGGCCGATAAGGACATGGAAGCGAGGGAGCCGAGAGAGTCCCTGCCAATAGGCGTTGCTGCATCCACTTCTGATGAACCCGTTAGCGTTGATACCTTAAAACAAAACTCTGATAAGATTGTTATTGGCAAAGTGTATGGTAGTTGCTCCTTGAGATTTTAATACTACCATCGATTAGTTGTATAAATCGATGTCTACTATTGTGAACTAATTAGAATTAAATTTTGTGAGATTAGTTTAACTATAAGCTGCTGTCAATATTAATCGACAGAATCAGTTATCGGAACACGAGTGAATGTAAATGTACATCACTTGGAAATAATTAGATAAATATAATTGAATACGACCTACTTACTACACTTTTACGTGTGCTGATATACGTGCACGTGTATTTGTCTGTGTAAGTGTGTATATAAACAAAATTAACTCACAGGACTTGTGTTATGGGATGCCAAAGTGTGAGCGTCTAAGGAGGCCAGTGACGTGCAACTATCACGGGATTTGTTCCGGGATCCGCGTCGCTCCCCCAGCAACAAACCCAAACGCATATAGAGATCATTCTGACGCCTTGACTCGTATCCTTGCTTGATATGACCGCCTTCATCATCTGGAAAATATTTTACACGTTATTTCAAGATATTTGATATCGATGACATGCATCACTCACATTCCATGCTGGTGCTGTATTTGTAATGTGTATTATATAACAATATAAAACATTGGATGCGTATTTATACAACACTTTATATATTTTATTGACTTGAACTACGACGTATATGAAATTAAATACTAAAAAAAACTATAATATTATATGCGGCGTGTATATTACATTTTTTTCATAAATCAACACCTCATGCTCAAAATATAATTAAGTGAGACTAGCAACACAAATGAACCAAATTTGCAAATAAAATCATGCAACTATCGAATTGCAATACCTATTTGTATAAAGGTCATCGACATGAACAATTTATTTACAATAAAATACAGTTTTATTATTATTGATATTTATAATATACATATATATATAATAGTTTGTTTCATGTCATTTCCAATAGTAAAGAATATAATATAATTTAGTTTGAAAATATTTTAAATCGAATGCGGCGCAAGAATGTCTGTAAAGCTACTATAATTGCAACGGAATTAAGATATTCAAGTAGATTTCCAGTGACGGATCGTTGGTATCTCTTAGTTGTGAAGTAAGAAACACCACAATTAAATAAATAATAAATTATAGAATACACTTAAAAGCTATAAATGGCTTCAACGCCGTTTATAAGTATTTATTTACAACTTCTAATTAGACGTACCAGTATAAGAATTTATCTGGATTATTTTTACTCGTATTAATAAATAAATTGGATATTGATGCAGTCAATATAATTGCATAGTAATAAAATAAAAATAGAGCTTTACTTGACGGAAGGGCTTTGTGCAAGCCCGTGTGGGTACGTACTGTAGACTTATCATAACAATCATATCATAACACCAATAAGCAATTTTTATTATTGTTGTGTTTTGTTCTGAAGGGTGCTAGTGTAACTACAAGCACAAGGGTCATAGCAACTTAGCTCCAAATATTGGTGGCGCATTGTTAAGGAATGGTTAATATTACTTACAGCGCCAATGTATATGGGGGCGGTCGTGACCACTTACCATCAGGTGGCCCATTTGCCCGCCAACAAATATTATTCAAAAAGTTTATCGTGCTGCCGTCACGCAAATAAAGTTCAATGACCTTTAACTTTCTTAGAGGGAAACTTTTATAAAAAATTAACCTTTTATTGACTGTATAATTATAAGATTTATAAAAAAAAATAATGCGGAAGTGGTTGTACATTCACATGGATTATGAGATATTGTAGCCAACGATTCCCACAGTATTTATTAAGTTATGCTTACTTTCTTATCAACAATATGAGAGAGAACATGAGATTTTATCTATTGTGCGCTAAAGTTTGCAAGAACTAAATTATAATAATACATTAAAGTGTTCTATGAAGTTATTTTATAGAGCATAATAAAATAAATGGTGATTTATACAAGTAATTACATTTTATTTGGAATGATATATTTTTAGACACTGACAATGCAACAACTATAATCCCTCTATATACGGTCCCTAGTGTAATTTGTAATTTTAGTTTAGTCGTAATTTTCCCTAAGAAAATTAAAAGAAACGAGTAACGATACATCATAGTAGGTGTATTTTTTCGTTGTATACAACGAAAAAATCCTTGATATAATTATTTTTAAGTGTGGATATGAAATTTGTGTAAACCAGTTTTATCATATCCCTATTCAATATTCTGATGAAACCTGTAGACCGTAAAATTAAAAACAAGCACTCGTCCATAAAAGTTTGGGATGATTTTGTCGGAGTCTGCGGTGTAAGACGAGACGTGCACCTGTTTATGTGGGAACTGAACGTAGTTCTGCCATTTTAATACGATACCATGTATGGCCATGGAAAAAGCGATACAGATAAAACGAGCAAGCGAAACTGACTGATAAACTTTTGTTTTGTAATTAAAATTTAAGATATTATACTTTAAAGATGGTAGTGAAATATAAGATTTAAAATAAAGTCGATGTAACAATAAAGTTTTCTTTGAAACCATAATTTTACTATAGGTATTAAGATTAAGGTAAACAAAATAATATCTTTTGATAATCATAAAGACTGCATATAAGCTATATTTGATCGCAGATCTTATATTTTAAATAAATCAAAGTTATATATGTACAAAGGCAAACACGCATACACTTAAAAATGCACATAAATTGTAATACTATTCGTTGAATTTGAAGCCTTAAAGTAAATATTATTAGATATTTTTTTGCAACTTGAGTATTATATTGGGTATGATTAAGCATTTGTTGTTTAAATAACGACGTCATCAGTTGAACTATTTCTTGTGTTTAAGTATATTATGCTAACAGGGTACTAATAGATATGTATTAAAAAAATAATAAAAAGGAACAAATAGTTTGAATTTTTTTATATAAATACATAAACACTACGCTATAAATATAACAATAAATAAAAAAAAAACAGTAATATTCGAAATATTTACAATAAATATAATTTTAAAATTATGTAATAGAAACACTACTGGATAACCAAAAACAAAACGATAACATTGCCAACGACAATTTCATGGCTTCAGTCGATGAGGAACGGACTGTGCATCCATTGTTAAACGATTTCCTTTGACCGATTGTTCATGGGAAAGTGTTCGACATATTATCAAAATGTCAAACATAAACGGTTTTACTTACAAATGATATTTAGGGGATAATTAGTTAAAAAATGCTTGAGCTTTTTCTTTCGAATGTCAATTCAACGATGCCAGGCTGTGATGTTCCTAAATCCTCTCCGGCACAAATAAACGACAAAATTAAAAAAAAAAAAAACAGTTCCTAATGTTTTTTTTATTTTGTAGAACAAATGATTGTGTTTATTTTATTAAGAATAATAGATAGGTATTAATTATAGATAGGTATAGATTTAGTTATTAAATATTACTTATTATACAAAATATAAACTTCAAACATATATTTTTTTGTATAATGTAAAGAATATTTATATTCTTAGTTTTAACTTATCTTATATCCTATGATATCACTTACACCGTTGTTTACCTGGAAGAGATCGGTATGTAGTGTTAAGGTCGTCAAAAATGTATGCTACTTTTATTTGGGCCGTATCCATGTTTTGAATTTTTTTTTCTCTTTGTGGTATACAATAAAGTATAAAGTAAAGTATAGCGTATAATATAGTGAAGCAACTAAAAATAATAAATATCGTTACGGAAAATTATCTATTTAATGTTAAAGACGTAGTTTATCTTCTTATCCTTTTCTATATATTTATATTATATATTTTAGTAAGAGAGAGCACAGGTCGTGAGACTTGAGAAATTGCTCGCATAATTTATGGTTTTCGTGAATCAACGAAACATTCGTAGTCATGATTCAAATTAAACGTATAATTAGAATAATAATTGTACGGCGACATTCGAATTATTCGCTGTAGAAAGTTATCTCGAGACATTAAAACGCTCTTTAACTAAATCATTGTACTTAATATTAGTTAGAGAATATAGTATCGTACAGTAGGAAATGCAACTATTGTTATTTTACTTAGTAATAAAGACCTATTTAAGTTTAAAGTTTTTGTTGTTTAGGTACTACCTACTCATCAAACATTCTACCGTTATACAGCAGTACAAGTATTTTTGACTTAAGGTATGAAGGTTGAGTGAGCTATTTTAACCACCACCAATGTTGAGAGAAGTGGTTAATATTTATACGACGCCAATGTCTATGGGTCAGTCAACCACTTATCATTAGGTGACCTATCAAATTATGTATTTTATGGATAAAAATATATCATAAAAATAACTCGTTTGGTCTAGTGACTAGCTAACCGGCTGCAGACCCTGGGATACTGAATTAAAGTCTTGAATTGGATCTATATAAAGTTATTTATCTGTCGAGTAATTCTAAGATGTAGTCTGGAGTTTTTAAGATCCTGAGTAGTTGACTAGACGCCGTCGAAAACAGCCACCATGGCCGGAATCGTAGAAAATAATAACGACTTATTTTATTGTTAACATAGTTAATGATAAGCTTCAATGGTTTATAAAATCATTTTTTATTTAATTTATAACGATATTTTACAAAAACATTTCAAATAGTTTCAATAAAACTGTCGTAATATTTTTAATTAATATTATTACAAACAACGTTTTAACGTCTCATAATGCTAATGATATTATTCAAATAAATGTCTCGCTGTATGTGGGTCAGTTTGTTCGTGACCACGTCAAGTGTAAACTGGAAGTCAACTGTATAAAGATTGCGATAGTATTTGTAACAAAGACAAACATTAAAATATCTAAAGATATATATTACTGTTTCAAATAGGTGTATTATAATCACTTGAATACACTGTTTTGACCAGAGTTCTTGACGGCTCGTAAATATTTTGATGTTTAATAAAATCTATTAAATTATTAAATTGGTCCAGTAGTTTAGCCTTGAAAACACAACAGATAGTTACTTACATATATATGCCCTACGATATTGAAGAGGAATGGCTTTTGGATGCGTTCAATATTAAAAATGGTTCTAATATATATTAAATAATATGCAAGCAAAAAATGAGACCCATCATACACAAGTCAGCTGTTATTGATGTAATATGGTGTTATTGCTGTAACTATTTTTTTTAGAAAATTAATAAGGCAAACAATCGACCCAGATTATGTCTGTAAAATAATTTAGATGATTGTGAAGCGTCTACATTAGACTTTCATATAAACCATTAATATTTTCCAATTGTTTCAATAGATAACTCTAAAAAGCAAGTTACTATGTTATACTTTTTCATCAAAGCTCATATGTATTATGATTAATAAGAACGTCAACGTGTTATTACTTTATATGAAAAATAAGATAATATGTAATATCAAATCACAAGGGCCGCGTTAAACCGATGAAATATAATACTATAATTATATACATTAACTAACCATTGTAACCGAAGTCGTCGAGCGGAACATTTAATTTTGTGGTTCTTAATGAATTATATTTAAAGCGAGTTAAAGGTAATTAAAGGTAACGGTAAATATATACAATCTTGAAAATCTGATTTTGTATTTGCATTAACAGAATTTATTTAAAATATGAGTATAATATTCTAATTTCCTAGCAGCGTTTGCATAAAATGGTCGAAACGGTAAAGTGAAACATGACACGTATTGTTTGATTTATAAATATATTTATAATTTCTTTTTTTAGCATTAATTTCGAAATTAAAATTTGCAATCCCGATCTCGCGGGATTCTAATTTCGCGAGATACCGTTTTTTCGGGATCAATCCCGAAGCTTATTATGACGAGATCCCGTTCGAGATTGACGGGGTTGGATGGCAATTATCAAGACGATCTGGAGCAATGGAAAGGTAACGAGACTTTCCAATTGCCAAGCAAATATCTCGTAATAAAATAAATTAAAATTATATTATATACTAATAAAGAATTGTTTAAAAAAAACTAAATTTTATATTGTTTTCCTTAATTATTTCAATAGTTTGTATTGCATTTAAATACGTAATCAATCTTCATCGAGTACGTAAAGCAATATATTAAATTGAAATGGAAGTTTTATATCAATTATGATTTGATTAATTTTATTACGATAGAATTATGAATACTACAAAGCATTCGTGTATTGTTATTACACATAGGAAATTGAATTGAAATTAATCCTGAATATTACACCATTACTTTGCGAAGATATGTAATGCCACGCGTCTGTGTAGTAATGTACCTACTCCTGAAAAAGTCTTCGATAGTATTCTATATTTAAAAAAATGGTAACTCGTGTATGTACCTATGTGTTATTTTTGCTGAACCATTAAATGTGTGAGAAGATATTGGGATATTGACATTATTCTTGATAAATACAAAAAAATAGGTCCATGACAATAGTCACATCACATTGTATAATTCAATTGTCAGTTGAAAAAGTTATATAATATTTTGAATCAATGAACACAGAATCTAGTATAAATGGCATAAATGGAGTTCGAGTTATTAAAATAGAATTAATTAAACACATCTAGAATCATTAGGAATATGATGATATGCAGTGGATGGAGTGACTTAGAATGTTGGAATGTTTAGTTTAATATAATTTACATTAAATAAAATTTTCGTGGTTTTTTTTACACTTTTGTGAAATGTTTTTTAAATAACTATTCAGGGCCAAGTTTAGGATTTAGGTTTAGTGAATCAGGACAGATTTTAAACAATGATGAAACGTCTACGTTATCTTATCGGATTTTTCTACCGCTGACCAAAATTCAGAACTAAAGGTCATGTGTAAATTAGACAGCCTCTTATTCAATAGCGATACCATTTCAACCATAGTCGCTGTTTCGAGTTTGATGGAGTGACGGACGGGCTCTGTCAAGGCCTCACACGATGTGAGTGCCTACAGTTATTTGATACGCTTGACGGGTCTGTTATTGTTTTCAAAGGTCACAGAAAGTATTACCTATTATCTATGCTAAAATTTCATTTGACAAAGCTTTATAGGCCTGAATACTGTATTGGATTTTATGAGGTTAGGAAACTTCTAAACTACTAAAAATAATTAATTATTATTGTATTCCCCTAAAGTTGTTTTAACAAAAATGTTTTTAAGTTAAACAAAACGGTTGTTTATGTTATGTCATTATAAACATATCGTCATTTGAAACAAATTAATACTTTTGGATTCATTTTTATATCGTGATAAGTTTTATGTAGAAATTAGATTATTTAAAAAATAGTATAGTTTTAAATTATAAAATAAAAAAGGGAATATTTTATAGTTCCAACTTTTACAATTCGAAATCGCAAATAAAGCAATCCAATTCAATCAGGTTGAAATTAAAAAACAAAAACCTTTAAATGTCGTACAAAACGCTTTCATTCCATTATTCGTTCAAACAATCGTTCGTTCTGCATTGGTTATCGTTATAGCTCAGTCCTCAATAAAGATCGACAGTCCGAACAATACCTGCCCACTTAAATTTTACGGGTTACGAGGTCTTGTCTGCAGTTTGACGTGACACTTTAAGTTTCGTTAAAAGAATTGTTACACAATGAGCGTCACAAGAGCAGAGCGGAGAATTATAGCGTACAAGCGGAAGCGGGAGCGGGAGCGATCGCGTCATACGATTTATAAGATAACATCTGAATAATGGACTAGCAATTATAATATCGTCACATGGTTGACAATATACTAACATGGAATTATACTATTAAATGTTGTTATTATAAAACTTTATAAGAAATGATGTTAAAGGTGATAATGTTTGATACAACAATTGCTTTCAATGGTTATGGTATATGGGGTCTCCATATCTATTACTAAAACTAAAATCCAATATGATAATTATTGCAATGTAGAAAATCAAGACACAGCGTGATTTAAAGTACATACACTGCAATCACTTGATCGAAAGATTTAACATACGGAAATTATTTGATTATATGAGATAAATATATTATATTAAAAAATACTACAATAATAATTTGAAAACAGATTTTTTTATACGACAATCCGCTAGCTTATGTTCTTTGCCCTCATTTATAGTCCGTTTTAAATGATGCAAGTTCTACATCTCGTTTTAATGGCTGCTTTCTGACCTTCTGACTTTTCTTCCCATTGACAATTGTACCGTTATATCAAGTCGTGTGTGTTAACACTTGCAACGTTGGTTATTTTTTAATGACGTAATAAATGTCATTGTACTATTGTCTAGATTTTATACGACGCATTTTATAAAACTTTAAAAAGAAACTTACTTTTCTAATACTTCACATAATATTTAAATGAAAACATATTTAAAAAAATATTATATTGTTTTCAATGTTAAATGTTAATTGATTATTTAAGAAATAAGTTTCGATTATTTATTTCCAAAGGTGGTTGAGCTGAAATAAAACAATTTTGATACTCGTAAATTTCTTTTTGTCTAAAGTATCTCATCCTTTAATATTCATTTAATCATTTGATAGATTATTCTCGATCGAAAAGGATTTAAAAAATTATGTTTAAATTTATTATAAATCGTCTAGAATATATAATACGTCTTTCCAATTCTTATCTTCAAGAAACTGGATAGACCTGTGGCCTTTGACTTTGAAAACGAGATTAAGATTATTTACAAACATAAATTAAATAGTTATTTAACTATATCTAGTATTATTGGTATAGAGTTTATTAATGTCGTTTCCAAAGAACTCAAATTGTCTAAAATATGAGTATCTAAAAAAAAAATTGCGTCTTAATCAACTGATCCTTTTCGTGGGTGAAATAAATATTGGAAAATCTTTTAATTGGTAACTGTGACGAGAATTATATTAAAGTCAATTATCACGATATTATTTTGCATCGTCTGATTGACACTCCACGAGGGACCAATGCAGTGAGGGCGTCTTTCACCTTGTTCTATATAACCGAAACGACAAACCCACTCAGCGTGAACAATCCGTCCAACCTTCGCCCACAACAATGCTATTGACCGACAATTTGTCAGATTATGCCGGATTAAATACCTCAATCAAATTGCAAGATAGAGATATAAGTCTCAATGAGGGAAATACATTCCTCTCATTTCATTACTGAAACAAATTGGTAGGAACGCGTACATGCGTTTATATTCTTTGGTACTTGCACCATATCAACATCTTTTCCTTTTTAAGAATTATACTTCGAATAATTCTTAAATGGAATGAGTTTGAAAATAAATTTATCAATATTCATGGAAATAAATCAGCATTCTATGCTAGTTGGATACAAGCTTGATTCTGAGCCACTATGTTTTCTTTTAATTATGCCAAATAGTTTATATAAATTTCTCAATGTAGCAGCTATTTCCTTTAGCTTTACAGTTTTCTAAATCTCTTTGTTATAATACGACAGTTTGGATGTAATAAAAATTTGTTATCTAATTTTGTACATTTGTGAGCATTTATAAAATGTATGATATACTATCCAAATGTATTAAACCGTAACTGGGCAGTGTCGGTAATTAAATTAATTATGAATAATTTAATGCGGATACAGACAAATAGCTTAAATAAGATAACTTAACAAAGAGATATTTTGAGATTAGTTAAGTAGAGAAGTTTTTTTGTGGATAAGAATTCGTTATGTTTATTATTGTCATTTTGTATGCTAATCCAACTTGTTGGGGTCAACGTAATTATAAACATTTATATGGAAAAGATTTAGCAGACTCTTATGCATTTACGCCCGACGCCTGCCAGATGCTGAGCTTGGTGACTAACCTTGACAAGGACCTTGAAAATACTTTTGCTGGAAATGAATGTGCTTAAAAAATACTTAGTCAGTACTCACCACCTTCGCAGGTTGAGACTGTCTGTCGGAACTACAAGGCTATACCATATTGAGTTTAGGATATTCTTAATCAGGAGAATCATATGCCAGGTAAAACTATATATTAATATATGATGAAGCCGTCGACAAGACCTCATTTATAATAAATCCGACATGAAAATGACAACCTTACACTAAAACCCTAATCTTGATAATACCTTTAGCAGTTTAGCCATACATATTGTATGCTAAATCTGTGGTATAAAAGGAGTTAGAAAGGCGACTAAAGTTAACCATAATATCCTCGAATGGCCAGCGACGATGTTCGTAAGCGATAAACTTGTTAACTTTAAACGCAATACATGGCTACTTGTTATGTACGCATTATTCAAAATTGCTCCGAGACAGGAGCAGCCATCTTGTTTCGTCATCACGTTAAATCACATTTAAATTGCCTTTGGAATATATTTCTATTCGGTGGGTATTAAAAATACAAGTATAAAATTAAGGTTAATTTTTGTTTTCAAGATCTTATATACAAGTGATATGAGGTGTAGTTGTAATATGACTGTCGTAAGTGATTTTTAAAATATATGAGGTTCTATGAAACAACTATTATATAAAACAACTATATAAAGATGATACCAAAAACTGTAATTGTCAACCTCTGGAGGTTTAATAAATTTCCAAAAAAAATAAATCTCTCTCAAAGCGTGCCTATCTTCTCTTTATTCTTTTGTAAACATTTCAAAAGTGATAGATCACAAAAGCCTCAAATCATGCGAGGAACGAAAGGTTTTCTAGTGTTGGTAACTGACAAGCAAATGATAAAATTGTCGATTCATTTAACACAACCTATTGATGGCCAATTATATCGATATGTTAACAGTTACAATGAATAAATTAGCATTCGCAGATGGAGATGTAAGCTTGTAAATAAAAAAATAAATAAAAACACGCAAATTAAACACAGATGTAAAACCAAACAAAAAACTGGTTTCGATAAAAAAGCTGTGCATCAAATAACCGAGACGACTGGCAAATGCAAACAGGCAAAAAGATGTGCAAAAATCGAGCGGCCGTGCCCGATTGGGCTCGAAGGAATGTGGATCGAATACCGACAGAGGTATTTGTTTTGCACATAAATAATTAGAACATTGTAGAGCTCGACTTTGACGTCGTATATCTTATTTAAGAAACTTTACATTTTTAAAGTGATAAATCATGATTTAATTAATTAATTTTCTTTGATGTTAATTTATACTTTTTTGATGTTTTAGGAAATAAATTATCGATCAACATTCCTTCAATAGCATTTTACTATTATGTTGCCGTGCCTGTCAATTGGTTGAGTCCGTGAGGAACGGAGGAATGAGCGGACCACAGCGATCTTATTTTATTGAATACAAGACTTGGCCACGCCGCACTTCTGGGACCCTCCTCCGGTAATCCTGTTAAAATACCCAACAAAATAATTCTACATTTATTTGATTATTTGAACTAAAATATTGCAGTAAGCATTTTCATTACTTTATAGTAATTGTGAAGACAATAAAATAAATATGCGTTAAAGATTGTTGTTACACATTTATGAACAGAAATGTTATTCGATTGATTAAGAACAGTAGCACCCGAGCAAGTGTTGTATTGAATTTAAATTATAATTTATTGAGCATGCAGCTGTGATCAAACTGCTTTATATTTCGACGGGACCGGAATGATGTAATTAATGGAAATCGAAAATGTACCAGATAGTGTGATAATGTTCGCCGGCCCGCTGTCTGCGCGGGCAGGATTGCAAAAGTCTGATCTGTACCTAAAGTAATAAATACGCAAGGCAGACAACCGGTCCCTTGCGGAACCCCCTACGTACATCCGGCGGGGACGCGTGGGCTAGGCGCAATTGTCATTCACCATTATTTACGTCTCGAGGAATCCTCGTTTCTATGTTCATAAAAGAATCTAGTCGAAAAGTGAGAGGCTTCGTGAATGAAATTTTAGTTGGTCCAATATATTAATGGAGTAAAGTGCATTGCGTGTTTAGGGCTTACGCAACGCAATGCAATACGGAGGCCACCGTGGTCCCACAGGTATGTAAATGAAAAGATGGCGTGCGATAATAGCTTACCAGAAAGAGGCACGTGGTTTTCATGTGAATGGCGACTGCTACGTTGGCCAAAAGGACTCCGTAATGATTTGGGACTCAGAAAGAATCTTCTCCTCGTGTGCGGTGGTGTGGGACAACTTTGAGCTAAACTCGATGGTTGTTTCGGTGGTTTTGGAAGCCGTGTCGGTGACTGCCACTCCTGATCGACTTGTCGCTGTGGTGATGGTGTATACCTCTCCATGACTTGCCTCCTTCCTTGACTTTTTCTGGCACATATAGGGCAAGATTCGTTTCTGAACATGCAGGAATAGCACCGTTCATGACCGCACGTGTCAATCAACTTTCTCTTTTTACCCTTATCAAAGGGCATATTACAACTTGGACAAGTCGTGCCGCCAGTTTCGCTATCCAATAATTGTCGTAGCGCCGCTAAATCTGGAACAAAAAAAAAACATAAATAAATTATTAGTGTTATGTAGTTAAATATTATTTAAATCAGATGTTTAAGGTAAAGTCTGATGTCATTGTAGAATTTCGTATGGAAATTTATTTAAGCCTGAATATCCTTGTCGTTACCTTGTGGAGGATAATTGCACAATTCATTTTATGCGAGAATGTAGTACAAGCA